>NC_073302.1:2151640-2513727 GCF_027595985.1 Sorex araneus | reverse complement strand
TTGCCGGGTGTGACCCAAAAAGAAAAAAAAAAAGAAAGGAAGAAAGAGAAAGAAAAAGGGAGGAAGGAAGAAAGGAAGAAAGAAAGAGGGGAACCAGAGGATAGTCCAGCGGGTACAGCATTTGCCTCGCACACAGCCAGCCAAACCAGGTTCGATCCCCAGCATCCCACATAGTCCCCTGAGCACTGCCAGTAGTGTGATTCCTGAGAGCAGACCCAGGAGTAACCCCTGAGCATTGCCGGGTGTGACCCAAAGAGAAAAAAAGAGAGAGAAAGAAGGAAGGAAAGAGGGAAGGAGGAAAGGAGGAAAGAAAAAAGGAAAGAATGGGAGGAAGAAAGAAAGAAAAAAGAAAGAGGGAGGGGGAAGGGGGAGGAGGAAGGGAGAGAGAGGAGGGAGGGAGGGTGGGATGAGAGGGAGGGAGAGAGAGGGATAAAGAAAGAGGGAGAGATAGGAAGAGAAGGAGGGAGAGAGAGTGGGAGAGAGGGAGGGAGGGAGAGAGGGAGAGATAGGGAGAGTGAGGGAGAGGGAGAGGGAGGAAGAGAGAGGGAGAGAGAGGGAGAGAGAGGGAGGAAGGGAGAGGGAGGGAGAGAGAGAGGGAGGAGGAAGAGGAGAGAGGGAGGGAGAGGGAGGAGGGAGAGGGAGGGAGAGAGAGGGAGGGAGAGGGAGGGAGAGGGAGGGAGAGGGAGGAGAAGGAGGGAGAGGGAGGGAGAGGGAGGAGAGGGAGGGAGAGGGAGAGAGGAAAGGGAGGGAGGGAGAGGGAGGAAGAGAGAGGGAGAGAGAGGAAGGGAGAGAGAGGGAGAAAGAGGGAGGGAGAGGGAGGGAGAGGGAGAGAGTGGGAGGGAGGAGAGGGAGGGAGGGAGAGGGAGGGAGAGGGAGAGAGTGGGAGGGAGGGGAGAGGGAGGGAGGGAGAGGGAGGGAGAAGGAGAGAGTGGGAGGGAGGGAGAGGGAGGGAGAGGGAGAGAGTGGGAGGGAGGGAGAGGGAGGGAGGAAGAGGGAGGGAGAGGGAGGGAGGGAGAGGGAAGAAGGGAGAGGGAGGGCTTCCCCAGAGCACTGGGCATTTTGGCTCCGGGCACCTTTGGTGCCGGGCTTCTCCTGCTCTGAGCTCAGTGCTCCGCTGGCTCCTGTGCAGACAGGCCCGGCCCGAGCCCCTCCCCTCTCTCCATGTTTCAAAGTCCATTTTCACGTGAAGGAAGAATTTTATGGGAGCAGAGGCTTGGACAAAGCCCCGTCTGCAGTGGCCCCCACAGGACGTCCTGAGGTGCTGGCGCCCCCCGCCCTCAGGGGCATTGAGAGCCACCGCGCCCAGCCTCGCTCTGGGGGTCCCGGGAGAGGACCGTGGACCCCCAGAGCTTTCCGGCTGCAGGGCCTGGGGGGAGGGCGGAGGGTGGGTGGGGCCCTCCGTGACGCACCCCCCAGCCCTGCCCGGCGCCCCTGCCACGCCCAGAGCACTGACCGCCCCTCGTGGCCTCTGCCCTAGTCTGTGCCCGCCTGTCCCTGGCCCTGGGTCCCAGGAGCTGCTGGCAGTGGGGGGTGCTGGGGGGCTCTGCCCGGCGGCCCCTGGAGTCCCGCCCACAGGGGACCAAGGCCACCCCCTCCCTCAGACAGGGGAGGGGCAGGGCCAGAGCAGGGCTGGGGGGGCGGCCACACTCGGGGGCTGCAGGGTCTCCTCAGAACCAGGGTTGTTGTGTTTAGACTGGGGGGGGGGGTGTCCTGGGGCCTCCAGCCGGGCCGTGACCCCGGGCCCCCGGGGGAGTCAGGTCGGGTCCGAGCCCAGCTCCCCTCTGTAAGAGCCTCAGGGCAGTGCTCGCTGGGGCCTCTCATCCCCCGCACACCTGCAGACAAACGTCTCCCACCCCACAAGGCTGCTCCGGGGCCCAGGCGCGGGGCGGGGACACCCCCCTGGCCACTCTGGCCCTGCAGGGCCGGGCGGGAGGTGCAGCCGCACTGGAGGGAGAGACAGAGCCTCCACACAGCGTGTCCTGCGCCCCTGCTGGGAAGGGCCACAGCGCCCGACTCTGGAGAGCTGCCTGGAGGAGGTGGCCCGGCTGTGGTTGGAACCTAGAGCTGGGGAGAGCAGGGCGAGGGCACAGACTGGAGGAGTGAGGGAGAGGGCCCCGGTCCCGCCCGTGAGGAGGGGTGGGGGTGGCGGAGAGCAGGGGGCAGGGTGAGGGGGCCGGGCGGGGACCCCACAGGTGGAGGCGGGAGCTGAGCAGCAGGGCTGGGGGCGCCGCCCCCCACGTCACCCACACCTGGCCCGTGAGCTCTGTGAGGCAGCCCGTGAGCACTGTGGGTGTGGCAGGCCCGGCTCATGGGGGGGCTCGGGGGCTGCCTTTGCCCCCAGCCCAGTAGCCAGACGCCTCTGGGGTCTCGGAGCCCCAGGCGGCAGCGCCAGGCTCTGCCCAGCCCCAGGTCTGTGCCCGCCCTGGGGTCAGTGCCGGGCGCCGGGAGAGAGGCCCGGCCTCCCTCTTCTGGCCCTTCTCGGCCCTTCTCGGCCCTTCTCGGCCGGGCGGGAGGGACCCCGCGGCCCTCAGACCTTCCCACCAGCGAGCTCAGGGCGACGTTTCCAAGCCAAGGCGGAAAACGGGGCTTAGAAGCAGGGGAGGGGCGGGACCCCGGCAGCCCACGCGGGGGGGATCCCCTGGGTTGCAAGCGGGGAGGGTCGGGCCCCTGTGGCCCAGGTCCCGGAGACCCCCTCCCCCTCTCGCTCCGGTTGGCCCGCGCCCACTCCCTGCCTCGGAGCACGGGGCCGGCATGTCTGTGCATTTGCCTGGGGTCCCGTGAGGGTCGCGGGGAGGGCGACTGTCCTGCCCACAGCTGCCGTGGGGTCGACCCCCGGCAGCCCCCAGGGTCCCCGGAGCTCTG
This sequence comes from Sorex araneus, assembly GCF_027595985.1. Lineage (NCBI taxonomy): Eukaryota > Metazoa > Chordata > Mammalia > Eulipotyphla > Soricidae > Sorex > Sorex araneus. The sequence continues at coordinate 2,510,865 of NC_073302.1, read as the reverse complement.
TGAGGAGCCGTGCCTGAGCACAGAGCCAGGAGTCAGCCCCAACATGCCGCTGGGACCCGAACACTCAAACTCACCACGAACCCCCCAAAGCTCAAAACAAACGTTGGGCCCAGCAGGTCCCTCTGTGGGCAAGACGCGGCCACGTGGTCAGCTGGAGACGACGTGACCCCCAAGGTCGAGGGCCCCAGCCCCGCGCGTCACTTCACAGGTCCCTGGGGAGACGCTTGCTCTTGGTACAGAGGCTCCGTTGGACCTGGGGGGCGGGCAGAGCGTGTGCCAGGCCGGGGCAACGGTGCCAACCCCTTGGGCCCAGGGCGGGCAGGTGTGGGCTGTCACCGAGACCCCCCCCGCCTTCCCTCTACACGCACACTAGCCAGGAGCCCCATGCAAGGCGGGCCCCCCAGTGTGAACCTCATCCCCTCATGCAAACCTTGTCCCCAAGCCTGGGTGGGCCCCCAGTGCAGGGCTGGGCCCCCACCGCAGAGCTGGGCGTGGGGCTCCCTCCCCCCGCCCCTCGCGCCTGCCCGTGGCCCCTCCCTCCCTCTGACACAGTTGAAAGGGATCAATGCGGCTGAGGGAGTCTCCAGGCGCTTTAATTAAACCCCCGCAGAAGCTCTTAAACCCCGAGCTCAGGCCTCTCTGCAATCGCCCGACCTTGAGCAGGGCGACCGCTGACCCACGGACAGGGTGACCTGTGTCCTGGGGCCGCGGGGTCCCTCCCCGCAGGGCAGAATCTGGGGGCAGCCCCTTCGCGGGGAGGCTGGGCCGTGGGTCAGTCACCGGAACCAGCTTTATTTATTATTTATTTATTTATTTATTTATTTTTGCCTTTTGGGTCACACCCGGCGATGCTCAGGGGTCACTCCTGGCTCTGCACTCAGGACTCACTCCTGGCGGTGCTCGGGGGACCACGTGGGATGCTGGGAGTTGAACCCGGGGTGGCCATGTGCAAGGCAAATGCCCTCCCTGCTGTGCTATTGCTCCAGCCCTGGAACCAGCTTTATTTTCCTGCGAACTGAGTCAGCCCGGGGCACTCTGGGTCCCCGTGCCTGGGGGCTCGGAGGCGGCAGGTGGTGCCACTTTGGCCAGTTCACTGCCAGCCTGGGCGAGAAGCAACCTTGGCCTCCAGCCCTCCCCCAGGCCTCCTCCAGCCCTCCCCCAGCCCTCTCCCCAGCCCTCCCCACAGCCCTTTCCACAGCCTTCCCCCCAGCCCTTCCCACAATCCTCCCCACAATCCTCCCCTCCGCCCTCCCACCACCCTCCCCACCGCCCTCCCCCATCGCTCTCCCCACCGCCCTCCCACCACCCTCCCACCACCCTCCCCACCACCTTCCCCCACCGCCCTCCCCCACAAACCCCACAAACCTCCCCACAGCCCTCCCTACCGCCCTCCCCCACCTCCCTTCCCACCGCCCTCCCCCACAACCCTCCCCACAACCCTCCCCACAGCCCTTCCCCACAGCCCTCCCCACTGCCCTCCTCCCCACCCTCCCCACCGCCCTCCCCACCACCCTCCCCCACCCTCCCCACCACCCTCCCCCACAAACCCCACAAACCTCCCCACAGCCCTCCCCACTGCCCTCCCCCACCTCCCTCCCCACTGCCCTCCCCACAACCCTCCCCACAGCCCTTCCCCACAGCTCTCCCCACAGCCCTCCTCACCACCCTCCCCACCGCCCTCCCCCAGCCCTTCCCACCCTTGAGGCAGGTGACGTGATTCCACCAAAGGAGGCCAGGTCCTGGGTGGGTTCTCGAGGGCTGAGTTTCCGGGAGACCAAGGCCCAGCCCGTACCGCTTGGCATCGTGCCAGTCAGGGAGGGGCCCCGTGTCCGTGGAGTCCTGGCAGGCTGCTGTGAGCTGGGCCCCGCCACCCGGGCCCGGGGGTGACTACTCAGCGACATGTGCGTTGTGGAGCCCCCAAATCCACACGTCTCAGAAGGGAGCCCGCGGGCGCTGCCCAGGGCCTGGCTTCCGAAACAAGGCTGCTCCCTCGGTTGCTGTTCTTTGGGGCTGGGTCACACCCAGCCGCGCTCAGGGGTCTGCCCAGCCACCGCGGCCTCAGTCACCCCTCGTGGAACAGGTCCCGGCCTGGCTCCTCCCGCCCATGCCTCACTGGCCCGGCAAGGCGGCCACAGGGGAAACCGAGGCACAGAGCGGGCCCCCTCCCCGCCAGCTGCGCTCTCTGCCTCGCCCTGGGCCAGGTCGGCCTCCTCGCAGGGCAGCGGCTGTCAAGACGGGAATCAGTAATAGACGCGCAGGGCGGGCCCGGGGGGCGGGCTGGGTGCTCGCCAGAGTACTTGTCAGCACCCAGCGCGGGTGGAGGCGGGCCGGAGACTTCCCCAGGTTTCGCTCACGTGCATCTCGCTGTTAAATGCGGTCCCGCGCCCGCCCTCCCCCTCCCACGACCCCCGCGGGCCGGCCCGGACAGCCGGGAGGGCGGGCGGGGCGGGGGGGGGGGGCTGTCTGCTCCCACGACCTGCGCGAGGAGCTCCCTGAGTCCCCCAGCGTGGGCTGACGAGGGTGCTGGGAGGGACCTCGGACCCCACACGCGCGCAGTGGGGCGCTGGCCCCCAGCCTGCCCGGTGCAGCCGGGCCCCACCCCTCGCTGGACCTGGGCTGAGAGCAGGGAGCACAGGCGGGCGCAGTTCCCGCCCGTGCCCACTAGGGGCGCCCGAGGGCGCGGGCCCGCGAGGGGGAGCAGGACCCCGCGGGGAGCCCGCGTCACGCCCGGGCTGGGGTCTCCGCCCGCGGCACGGCGCCACGCACAGATCCCCCGCCACGCCCACCCGGCGGCGCATGCACAGCGCGCCCCAGCCGGCACCCCCCTCTTAGCCGCCCCCTGAGGTTCCGGCGCGGCCGGAGACCCCTTCTGCGGGGGGCGCCCCCTCCCTGCAGGGAGGCCGGCGGGGGCGGGGGGGGGGGGTCTGCTCACGGTCAGGTGAGGGGCGGCTGGACGCACCGTGGGGAGCCGCCGGGCCGTGCTGGCCAGTGCATCTCCCGCAGCCTTCCGCACACTGGCCGCAGCCCTGGGCACTGGACAGGGGCCTGAAGCTGGCCCAGGGCTAACCCCGGGTTAGTGGGAGCTGGGGAGGCTCAGAAGTGAGAAGCAAGGAAGGGCGGGGGGCCGGAAACAAGGAGACACAAGCAGGGAGTGGCCAGCGCCCTGCAGGGCCTGTGTCCAGCCGGCTGGGGACGGGGGTTCCCTCTCCCGGGAGCCCAGCCGCACCCCCTAACTCTGGCCTCCAGGCCCCGGGCGGGCTCAGCTTCCTGTTGAGTCCCACCACCGCCTCGAGAAGCCCAGCTGCGGCGTCCAGGGCCCCAGCACCTGAGGGGCGCTGTCCCCCGCTGCCCGCAGCCCTCACCCCAGGTCCCACCCCATGGACCCTTCCTCCTTGGGGTTAGCCTCAGACTCATCCTCAGAGACCTTCCCCGTCACCTCGCCCACTACGCCCCCCTCCCCGGCTTCACTGGTCAGCGACTCAGCTTCTAATGTCCCCTCTGACTAGGTGATGCCGCCACGCCACTGCAGGGAGACCCCCTGACGGGGCGCCGCCCCCACCCCGGCACGCAGAACCTCGTGCGAGATGGATGGTGGGTGGATGATGGACTCACGGACGATGGGTGGACGGATGGATGGATGGATGGGTGGGTGGGTGGGTGGATGGATGGTTGAGGGGATGGATGGATGGATGGATGGATGGATGGATGGATGGATGGATGGGTGGAGGGATGGATGGATGGATGGGTTGGTGGGTGGGTGGATGGATGGGTGGATGGATGGATGGATGGCTGGCTGGATGGGTGGGTGGATGGATGGATGGGTGGGTGGATGGCTGGATGGATGGAGGGATGGATGGGTGGGTGGATGGATGGGTGGATGGATGGATGGGTGGGTGGGTGGATGGGTGGATGGATGGATGGGTGGGTGGGTGGATGGGTGGGTGGGTGGATGGATGGGTAGATGGATAGCTGGGTGGGTGAATGGAAGGATGGATGAGTAGATGATGGATGGATAGATGGGTGGGTGGGTGGGCAAACGGAAGGCTAGATGGATGATTATATGGATGGAAGGAAGGAAGGAAGGAAGGAAGGAAGGAAGGAAGGAAGGAAGGAAGGAAGGAAGGAAGGAAGGATGGGTGAATAAGTAGATGCGTGTGTGCATGGTAGATAGGTGTGTGGATAGATGGGAGGGTGGATGGATAATTAGACAGGTGGATGGAAAAAGGGATGAACGGAGGGTGGGTGGGTGGGGCCACCTCGCAGCAGTTAAGAAACGCTTCATGGACTCAGCTGTCCCTGTCCCCGAGCAGTGAGCCTGTCCCCAGGGGCAGAGTGGACGAGCCGGACGTGAGCGGCAGGCGACCCCCCCACGCAGGACCCAGAGAGACGTCGTCAGCCCCCCGGGTCCCTCTCACTGCAGGTGACTGGCAGGCGGTCGCCCCGGCCTGCCCCCTGCCTGCCCCTCAGGGCCGTGGAACAGGAGGCGGGAAGAGCGGGCGCTCTGCGGGGAGCCCAGAAGCCTCATGGTGGGGGCCGGCACCCTGGGGCTGGGGTGGGGGTTGGCCCCTGGGGCTCAGGGTGGGGGTGTCACTCAGCGGGGGGCGTCTTGGCAGCCCATCTCCCGCCCTGCAGGGGCTCTGAGCATGTGTGATGGGGCGGGGCCGTCACAGTACCAGCTGCCCCGGTGGGTGTCGAACCCAGGACAGCTGCTGACGGAGCAAACCAGGCCCCGGGGGCTCGGCTCGAGGGCTGACCTCGGCCCCCAGTCACCCCAGTCCTCGCACCCCAGTGCTGTAGATGCGTCAGAGGCTTCGGCGGCTGCTGGGCGGGGTGGGGCGGGGGCCGCAGCAGGCGGGCGTGGCTGTGCCCCCACTTCACAGAGGACAAAACTGGGCCCCCTGCAGTGCCACAGCCTGGGAGCGACAGGGCAGGAGACCCCGCCTTGCTGTCAGTCAGGATGTCCCTCGGGGTGGGGGATGGGTGGGGGGCACGGCTGGGCTCTGAGGGGGAGGAGACTCTGCCCGCCGGGCCTGGGCGCCAAAGCCAACCTGGTTCCGTCCAGCTGGGGCCCGAGCTCGGGGCAGGGGCTGCCGTGACACCCCCCCACCCCAGCCCCGGAGCGCCGCTGCCCCGTGCCGGAGAGGAGGGTATTGGGGGAGGGTCTCCCTGCAGAGCTGGGCCCCGGGGGGGGGGGGGGGCCCAGGTCCCCGTGAGGCGGGGCCAGGCGGGGAGAGCCAGTCCGGCCCAGTTCAGGGACCGGCTAAGCGGTCCCGGTTTTGCCGCTAATGAGGGGCCAGAGTGGGAAGTGGCCCCGGGAGGCGCGGCTGACCTGGCACTGGCGCTAATGAAGCCCACCCGGCCCCCGGCGCACGCGGCTCCATGGCGACGCCGCTTTGATCCACGTGGCCAGAGAGAGCCCACTCACGCGCTGCTCGGGGCCGCGGGCTGGCGGGCGCCCAGGGCTTGTTAACACGGACGCGGAGCCGGCGGGGAGGGCGCTGGGGCCTGCAGGAAGCTGCAGCCGGGCGCGGGGCGAGGGGTGCCGGGGAGACCCCCCGGAGGCACACCAGGAACTCTCCAGGCTGCGGGGTGGCCCGACACAGTACAGGCGCACACGCGAACACACGCACGGACACACATGAAAGCATGTGTGCACACACAACACACATGGTTGCATGGCACACATGCACACACAGCACACGCATGTACGGACATACGTGTGCATATACGGGAGCATATGACTGAGCCCCTCCGAGCGTTTCCCCGCACGGCTTTCGCCAAGGCTGGGCGGTGGCCTGTCCCCTCCCCGCTCCCGGGGCCTCACCCTCTCCAGAGCCCCCCGGGGTTCCCTCCTCCCTCCACCCTGCTGGCCTGGCAGGTGCCTCGCCCAGGCACTCACACACGCCCGACGCCGGGGTCTGCCCTGCACACACACAGCTCAGTGGGTGCATGTGGAGACACACCCACCCCAGCCTGCCGCCGGCACATGCCCTGAGCACTGCGGCCCTGAGCACCCCTGGGTGTGGCCCCCAAAGCAGCTGTGCCGCAGGGCGGAGAGAGGAGGTGCCCGAAGCTCCGGGGGGGCCCCCGTGCCCGAGCCCACCTGCCCCGCCCTCCCAGGACAGCCCCGGGCTCCTGCCCCCCTCAACCCGACCCCTTTGGCACTGATACCCCCAGGGCCCTCCCCCCACGGGGCCCGGCCTGCGGCCCACACGCAGCGTCGGGGTCACCCACAGCCGCCTCTGCGAGAACCCCCATGGGACGCGCCCGGTAGTCTGCAGGGCGGGGGCGACTGTCTTTCTGCAGGACTCTGAGGCCAGAGAGCCAGGCGGGGGGCGGGGTGCACGGTCACATCGTTGCATTTGGGAGGCTCAGGGCAGCCTGGGAGGGGCGAGGGAGGGTCCACCCGGGCCCCTCCCGGGGCGAGGGGCCTCCACAAGGGCCCCAGAAAGCTGCAGTGGACGTCCAGGAGCCCAGCCTGACGGGGGAGGCCAGTGCCAGCTCCCACCCCGGCCTGGGGCCAAGGGCAGGACCAGCCGAGCGTCCTCCCCACCTTTAGGGAGCCCCCGGGTTCCCCCACCTGCCTCCAGGAGGACCCGGCAGGCAGGCGGGGATGGGGGGACGCCAGGCCTGGGGCCCACCTGGCCTCAGCTGGGCCTGGAGGCTTCGGGCTGGCTCAGGCTGGCCCGTGGGGTCCCCTGAGAAGGGGGGGCTGGACCTCAGGCCTGCTGGGAGTGGCGTGGAGAGGGGGTTGGCGGGGAGGGGGAGGGGGTACTGGAAGAGGAGAAGGGACAGGGGAGGAGGAGAGGGGGGAAGGGGGAGGGAGGAGGAGGGAGGGTGCGGTGAGGGGTGGGGAAGATGGTGTGTGGCCCGGCTCCCCCCCCCACTTTAGAGCCTGCCAGGCCCTGCAGTCCCGGAACTCTCCGGTGCTGATTGCCGTGACCCCCCCTCTGCTGGGGGCTCCGCAGGCCTCGTGATTAATTCCCCCAACCCCCCTCTGATGAGGCCGAGCTCGGCGGGGACCGAGGATTATTCCTTGAAGCTGGGCTCTGAGGCCGGTGCTCATTAGCCACCGTGAGGGGCGCTGGGCTGGGGGTGCTGCGGGGCCCCCCCCCCCCGGACACAGAGGGGGACGCAGCTCTGTGACCTCAGGGAGAGCGACGCAGGACGGGGTCCGACTGCCTCCCCTGTCAGGGCGTCTGGGCTGGCCTGGCCCGACTCCCTGCGGCTGGCGGGGGGCCGTGGCCCAGGAAGGCTGTGGGGTCCCTCCCTGCCCGCCAGCGGGGGCCCCACACGCGCAGGGCCGGGGGCTGCGGTGCTGCCACCTCCCCCCGCACGCAGGGAAGGGACTCGGGGAGCAGGAGGCTCGGGGAGACGCTTGTTCGCGGGCGCAGAGCCCCGAGTGGGCTTCTGCAGGGGAGCGTGGAGGAGGGGCGCCCGCCCAGGGCGCTGGGTCACACGCAGACAGTGGGGGTGATGGGAGGCACACTGGAGACCCTCCCGCCTCGCCCCTGCCTGCCCCTCGCCCCTCCCTGCACACCCCGGCTCCCTTCTGGAAGCCTCTGTGGGCACCTGGGAGGGCAGCGCCCCCTCCAGGCTGCTGACTGCCGAGGGCCACGGAGTCAGGGAACGGGCAGCGAACCTCCAGCCCCTCATCCATGGCTCTCCCCGCCCCTCCCCCTCCTCTCCCCTGCCTCCTCCTTCTCCCCTCTCTCTCCCCTCCCCTCCCCTCCCCCATCCCCTCCCCCTCCTCCTCTCCCTCCCCCCTCCCCTCCGCCCAGCTCTGCGGATGGACCCTGGGCGGGGAGGGGGCTGCTCTGTCGCATCTCTGGGGTCCTCTCCGCGCTCTGCCTCGCGAGCACTCGCAATAACTCTTCCCAGGGTCCCATTAGTGTCGCCATTATCACAGGCGGCTCCGAGGCTCCGAGAGCTCGCCCGGGGCCCTGCACACCTGGGGCGCGGGTTCAAACCAAGGTCCCGGAGACCTCAGAGTCCAGCTCCAGGCCGGCGGTCACTGATTCATAGCCACGGCCCCGGGCGACAACACGCAGGGCCCAGCCGTGCTGGAGGGGCCCCCGGCCACTGCCCCGCGCAGCCGAAGCAGGGGCACCGCGAAGGGGTTTCCGTCCTGCCCCTGCCGCCAAGGTGCAGCTCCAGCTCCAGCCGCATCCCCGGGGACCGCCCTTGTTCTTGGGTGCTCACTGAGCACTGTCTGCACACACGCCGGCAGCAGCTTCCAGAGGGGCCAGCCCCGCCCCATCTCTCTCCCGGGGCGGCCCACGGCGTCCAGAAGGACCGAGGAGGGCAGCCTGGGCGCTCGGGGCCCCGGGGGGACCGTGAGCTCTCTGGGGCGCAGGCGGCCCTTCTGTTCTCCTTTCAGTTGAGACAGGAGAGGCTGACAGGGAGCAGGAGCCGGGACAGGGTCATGAGGTTACTGGAGCCCGGGGCGCGGGGGGAGATAAGATCAGTGGAAATCAATTCTCCCCGGTGTGTGTGCGTGTGTGCGTGTGCGTGCGTGTGCGTGTGTGACTCCAGCCCAGGACCAAGTGTTGCTTCCTGTGCTCTCAGAGCAGGGGGCTCTCTGGGGAGCCCCTGGGGCTCGGGGTTGGGGTGGGCCGGGCGTCTCTGCTCCTCCCCCGCCACCCCCAGCCCTGCGGCCTTCCCCCCCACCCCGGGGGGCTGCCGACCTCTAAAGAGCATCTCTCCCGGTTAGGGCCCTGCGCCCCCCAGAGCTGCTCAGGACAAAGTGCTCGTGTGGGGAAGGGGGTCTCGCCTGTGTCTGCGACTCCCCCAGGCATCAGTGCTCCGGGTGCCCTGAGGGCATGAAGGGTCTCTCACCGCCTCCCGCCCCACAGACACGGGCACCTGCTGTCTGCCACATGCCCTGACACGTGGGGCCCTCGCAGTGGGCACAGCGTTCGCGACAGGGGAGCCGGGGAGAGCGCAGAGGGGAGGCGCTTGCTCTGCACGTGGCCAACCTGGGCTTGATCCCCAGCACTGCCCAGGGTCCCCGGGCGCCAGCAGGAGCCATCCCTGAGCACTGAACCAGGAGTAACTCCTGGGCACCGCCCAAGGAGTAAGATAAGGGCAAATCCAGGCGCTGACACCTGCCAGCACAGGACCTTGACACATCCCTGAGGATCTCGGTCTGAAAAATGGGGTGAAGGGTGTGTCTGCACCACGGCAGAGTGCCACATGACAACCACGCCATCAGGGTGCCATGTGACAACTATGCCATCCGGGTGCCACGCGACAACCACACCACCAGGGTGCCACACGACAACCACACCACCAGGGTGCCACACGACAGCCATGCCACCAGGGTGCCACACGACAACCACACCATCAGGGTGCCACTCGACAGCCACGCCACCAGGGTGCCACTCGACAGCCACGCCATCGGGGTGCCACGCGACAGCCACGCCATCGGGGTGCCACTCGACAGTCACGCCACCAGGGTGCCACGCGACAACCACGCCGCCAGGGTGCCACGCGACAGCCACGCCATCAGGGTGCCACGCGACAGCCACGCCATCTCAGTGGCAGCTCACACAGCACCAGCTCTGCGGGCACCGTCTGGCTCGCTCCTGTTGGGGGTCAGCGTGCTGCTGGCTGGGGTGACCCTGGGGAGTTGGCCCTGGGCTGGCCCAGGTGTGTCCCAGGGGCACGGAGGGAGGGAACCATCCTGTGTCCACTCTGGGGCACTCTGTGCTCAGGCCAACAAGCTGAGGAGACGCTCCCAGGATCTGGTGAGGACGACCTACCCGGAGTGACCAGCACAGACCGGGGCTGGAGGAGAAGCGGCACCCGAGTCCTCCTAGTTGATTGCTCCTGGACTCACAGGGAAAACTACATTTCCCAGCAACCCCCGGGCAAGACAAGACCATGTGACTGGGTTCTGGCCAATGGGGTGAGGTGGGGGAAGTGCCAGGGCCCAGGCTCTCTCCTTACTGGTCTCCTTGAAAGCTGCCGAGGATCCCATGAGGAACGCCGAGGCTGCCTGCCAGGGGTTTCTCATTTGTTCTTTCAATAAAGGTTTCAAAAAAGTTTTTCTTTATTTTTGGGGTTGTTCTTGTCTTAGGACCACGCCTGGCGGGGCTCAGGGGTCCAACCCGGGCACAAGGAAGAGCCCTGCTCACTGCACTACCTCTCTGGCCCTCCTTCAATAAAGTTTCATTGGCCCCCAGCCGTGCCCATTCCTGAGTTCTCTGCGTCTGCTCTTGCGGGAAGAAGCAGAGCGGCGTCCTTGCCCTGAGAGGCCGCAGAGTCCACACGCTTCACAGACTCCCGCGTGCAGGGCCCCGGGGGGGAACCCGGTCACTGCAGGCCTGTGTGGAGCCCGCTCCCTCCCGCCACGCCTCTGGCCGGCCACACCGCAGCTCCAGCCCTCGCGGGTCCAGCACTGTGCCCTGGTGGGCCGGGAGTCACGTTAGGGCCTTGAAACATTTCAGTCTCACCCAGACCCTGAACCCCAGCGGGCCCGTGGCCGTCATCTTGCAGTTCCGGCACTTGGGCGCTGTCCCTCAGCCAGGGGACTCAGCCCCCTTCCGCTGCAGCTCCTGAGCAGGGTGTCCTGGGACCCCGAACGGCCAGGTCCACCCCCGTCAGGTGTCTGGTCCTGCCAAGGCTCTAGATGTGCACGTGAGTGTGTGAGCATGAATGCACGTGTGCAGGTGAGCATGTGCGTGAGTGCCTGTGAGGGTGTGTATGAGTCTATGAGTGTGTGCATGTATGCATGTGAGTGCATACATGTATGTGTATGCAAGAGTGTGTGCACGTGTGTGTGCATGTGTGTGACCACGCATATGAGTGTGTGTGCATGTGACTGTGTGAGCATGTGCTTGTGTGTGAGTGCATCTGAGTGTGTATGAATCTGTGTGCTAGTGTACGTGCGTGCACGTGCATGCATGCATGTGTGTTTGCGTGTGTGTGTGGGTGTGTGTGAATGGGTGTGAGTGCGAGTGTGAGCACATGCATGAGTGTATATGCGTGTGAGTGTATGCATATCAGCAGGTGATCGTGCGTGTGTGTGCATGTGTGTGTGCAGTGTGCGCATGCTTGTATACATGGGTGTGCATGCATGTGTGCGTGCGAGCATATGACGGGAGGCAGAGGCGCGGAGGTGACAAAGGTGCCGATGCTCCCCCTCCAGTCTCTCCCCCATGGCAGCCACTGACCCCCCAGCAGCACCTGTGGGAGCAGCCTGGGATATGCCCCCAGGCCGTGAATCCTTACTGAGCACTGAGCACTGAGCACCGTGTCTGGGCAGACCAGCTCCTCCACCTGCTTCCTGCTTAGCACCTGGTGGGGACAGTCGGGCACAGGGGGGCGCAAGGCGCGTCTTGCCCCGGGAGCTGGTCTGCGCGGGCCTGGCAGGGGTGACGTCACGGGGTGGGTGCGGGTGTCTGTCGTGCCGGCGCCGGAGCAGCCGAGGTCTTGGCTCTGCCCTGGCGAAGCCTGGAGGGCCGGCAGCAGGGGGCGCCACCGCGTCAGGGGCTCAGCAGCTGGGGGGCTGGGGGCCTCCCGGTGGCCTCCCCGGCGCCTTGTCACCCGGGCTCAGGGAAGACGGGACGGCAGGAAGCTGCCTGGAGCCACGAGCGCCCGCCCCGCCTGGCGGAGTCTGCTCTGGCCTCGCCCTGGCTTTCCCCGGGCAGGAGGGGCCCGGCTGCTGGGTTTCGGGTCCACGTGAGGAGCAGTCTGCGTGTGAGGCCGGGTCTGGGGGCAGCGCCTGTCCCTACCGACCACGGACCCTGGCCGGGGCCGAGGCCTGGGGGGCTCTCTTCAAAGGGGGAGGGGATGAGTGAAGCCCCAGCACGACCTTGGGCCGCCCTTGCTGAGGGACGGTCCCAGGGGTCCGAGGGGCACGTGGGCGCCCCTCCCGCCCCGCAGGTTTGGGGCCTCCCGTGGCTCGGCCCTCCCTCGCCTGCAGAAGGGAGGGGCCCTCGCCTGCAGAAGGCTTGTCGGGGCGCAGGAACCCTGAATTCATTAGCCTTGATTAGAAGGACTCTGGGCCCTGCGCCCTCCCCTCCCCTCCCCTCCCCTCTGCGGGGATTTCAGTGTGAAGCTGTGTTCTGGGGGGGCTGTGCTGGGGGGCCCCGCTCAGACGTGGGCCTGGACGGACACACCTGCAGGGCGCGATGATTGTCTGATTAGGGCGGGATTGATTGGTCCCTGCTGCCATTAGCATGTTGTTAGCGGTGACCTCTCGGCGGGGCCAGGCCCTGCTCACCCGCGGACGTGCCAGATCGATGGCCGGGGGCCGGGGAAGGGCAGGGTCAGCGCTGCGGCTGCTGGCGCCCCGGGAAGGCCCTGGGCCGGCCCCAGGCAGGCGGGACCTCGGTTTCCCCCCTTCCAGGGGCGACCGGAGCAGAGCGCCCTGTGAGAGCCGCAGCCCCGCACCTCGCACCCCTGCCTGGCCCTGCTCTCGCTTTCGCAGGGCTGGCGGGGGCCCTGCTGCAGGAGTCAGGATCCCCCCAGGAAACACCCCGACCCCTGCAGGTGGCCGGGAGGGGGAGGGTGGGAGGGGTGGGAGGGGTGGGACCTGCCCAGACGCCGCACAGCAGGAAGATGGTTTTGCCGCTGGGGGATTTGGGATTTGGGGTCCCACCCCCAGTGGGACAGAGGGGCTACCCCTGGCTGTGCCCAGGGATCCCGCCTGATGGGCTCGTGGGACCGTCGGGGTGCCTGGACGGACCCTCGGGCCACACTGGCCCTTGTCATCACGGCAGCGGGTGGTGCCGAGACCCCTGAGCACAGCAACGAGACAATGAAACAAAGACGCCCCCCAGCTGCCGTGGGCGCCCGGGCACGCCCCAGTGGTTCCGGGGTGCTCGGGGCCGAGTGTGGCCACGGCGTTCTTGTCCTCTCGTGGGCGTTGCTGCGGCCGGCCTCGCGCCCTGGGGTGTATGCAGAGAAGAGAGAACAACCCCATTCAGGTTCCTGTGGTGCAGCGGGGGACAGGGGGACAGGGCAGGCGAGTGACCAGCCCGCTCCCCCTCCAGCGCCAGCCGGTCCCCGAGGGCCACCAGCGGTCACTCCTGAGCACAGAGCCAGGAGTAGCGCCTGGGTGCCACTGGGTGTGGCCCAGCCCTGTACACCCGCCCACACACACACACGCGCGCACACACACACATGCACAAACATACACAAGCACAGGAGCCGCGCACACACGCATGCACACACACACGCACAAACATACACAAGCACATGCACGCGCACACACATGCACACACACATGCTCACACACAAACACACATGCACAGGCGCGCACACACACACACGCACAAACATACACAAGCACATGCACGCTCACACACACACACACACACACACACACACACACACACCCCACGCACGAGGCAGGGCTTCAGGCGCCAGTCTGTTCCCTGATGTGATTTTCTGCCCTTGCTGTGCCAAGGACGAGCTCCGGGCCTGCTTTGTGGGTGGGAAGCTCCGGGTTTCGCCCCCTAAGTCAAGTGAAATAAAATGAATGAACCATGTCTCGCGCCCAGGAGTGGCATGTGCTGAGCCGTGGGCCTGGGTGGCCGCTGGGCAGTGGCTCAAGAGGGCTCGGTGGGGCCAGGGCCGCTCCCGCCCCTGGTGCCTCATGCCCGGCACTGCCCCGGCCACAGGGAGCTCCGTCCACGCGCCCTGGCCTCCCCTGGGGCCTCGCCGGGCAGGACGGGGTTCTCCCTGCTCCCCGTTCCTCAGTCGGCCGAGAACCAGAAGGACTTTTCTCACGTCCAAAGGTTTCAGCACCAAACAGCCGGGAACCAGCGGCCACCGCGTCACTTCTGCAACTGGGGAAAGAATCTGCCAGCGGCCGACACTGCGGGGACAGACTCGCCGTCCGACCCCTGGAAAGCCGGGGCTTAACCCTTTCTGCAGGCGCACCTCCAGCCTCTCCGGCTCTCAGTGGCGGCCCCACAGGAGGCGAGTCTGGCCTGGAGGCTGCGTGGGGGTCCCAGGCCCCACCAGGGGACGTGCCCGACTGTCCCTCTGAGCCCCGACTCGAGTGGCCTTGGAAAGGACCTTCTCCATGGCAGGTGGGCTGCTGGTGGCTCTGTTTGCTTATTTATGTATTTATTGTTTTTGGGTCACATCCAGCAATGCTCAGGGGTTACTCCTGGCTCTGCACTCAGGATTTACTCCTGGCAGTGCTCGGGGGACTCTATGGAATGCTGGGGATCGAACCTGGGTCGGCAGTGTGCAAGGCAAATGCCCTACCGGCTGTGCTATCTCTCCAGCTCTGTTTGTTTGTTTATTTATTTATTTATTTATTTATTTATTTATTTATTTATTTATTTTCTTTTTGGGTCACACCCAGTGATGCACAGGGGTTCCTCCTGGCTCTGCACTCAGGATTTACTTCTGGCAGTGCTCAGGGACCATATGGGATGCTGGGAATCGAACCCAGGTTGGCAGTGTGCAAGGCAAACGCACTCCCCGCCGTGCTATCACTCCAGCCTCGGCTCTGTTTATTTTTACTCTTGGGTCACACCCACGATGCTCAGGGATCACGCCTGTCGAGTTATCCATCTGGGATGCCGGGGATTGAGCCAGGCCTGGCCGTGTGCAAGGCCAACGCCCTCCCCGCTGGACGGTGGCTCCGGCCTCCTGGTTGCTTTAGGACCCTGTTCCCAGCCCCTGGCTCGAGACACGCGGTTTCTGAGAGCTGGGAGTGAAGCCATCCCCCGGAAGCTGCGTGGACACACGGGGCCGTGTGCCGGGACGGAGTGCTGAGGGACGGGCAGGGCCCCAGGCCGAGGGGCTCCGAGGGGCGGGCGGCCCCCAGGTGCTGGGCCCACGGGGGACCTCCTCCCCCACCCCCAGCTGGGTCGTCACTCCCACTCTGCAGCCTCTCGGGGGGCATCAGCTGGGGGTGCGGCAGGAGGGGGTCTGCAGAGGGCGCTGGGGCCCAGGCCCACCCTGCCCCCCGCCCCCTGGGAAATACCTGCCCAGAAGCTCCAGCTGCTCGGGGGGGGGGGGGGGGCTCATGAATTATGGAGGGGCCTGATCAATCCGTCAGAGGAAGATCAAAGCTGCGTGCGGGGCAGCGGGGTGGGGGCTGGGCGCCCTCCCCCGCCCTCCCCGCCCCCCGCGTCTCTGACAAATGTCTCTAAAGGCCGGGAAGGAAGAACCACGGCCTGGACGCTGCGCGAGGGGCGGTGGTGGCCGGCAGAGGGGGGCGTTGGGGGGACGTTCTCGCGAGGGCCTGGCACCGGGGCGTGGGGGGGCCCAGCGGGGAGTCCTCGGGGCCCCAGACACCTGCAGGGGGGCGGGCTGTGACCCCCGGGTGTCCCGCCTGGGGCGCCAAGTGGCCTCTCACCGCGGGTGACAGTGAGAGTGGACGGAGGCCCTGAGGCCGGGCGGCCGTGGAGCCCCTCAGAGGAGAGAGCGGCACGAGGGCCGAGGGGGCTGCCCTCCCCGGCCAGGCCCGAGCCCGCGACCCCTGGGGCACCTCAGGGAACCGCCGCCCGCCCGGCTCGCCGTGGCAGTGACTGCACCCGCAGGGGCTCTGGGGGACGAGCTGCCCGGGTGCCCACGCGCGGGGGAGGGACGGGAGAGGCAGACGGTCAGGCTGCAGCGCGGGGGCGCTCTGAGACCCCCACGCGGCCGTCCTCGGTGTCCCCGGTCCCCTTGCTCGCACGCTCCAGCTGCGGGGTCCGCCTGAGCCCCGTAGTCTGCAGCGGCCCCGCCAAGTCAGCCCCCCAGGGATGTGTCACAAGCCCTCGTCATGGCCACACAGGCTGAGGGACCCGCGTCGCCCGGCACAGGCCGCCCCCACGGGACGTCTGCAGGTCTCCATCTGTCTGTCTGCTGCTCACGGCCTTGGGAGGCTGGTCTGGCCGCTCCCTCCGGAGCACTGTGCACGTGATTCTATAGAACTGGCCCAAGAAAGCTGCTCGTGATGCCTCGGGCAGAGATCGGGGCCCCGGGGAAAGGCGGCCAAGGCGGGGATTTCTGCCCTCTGGCCTTGCAGGGCCCCAGGCACCCCCCAGCACGGCAGGGCCTCGCCTCATGGTGACAAAATGGCTGCCACTGCTCCAGGCACCTCACCCCCCTGTAAGACCATATCCCCAGGGAGGGAGAGAAAAGTGCTGCTTCTACTGAGAAGAGTGAGTGAGGGGTGCCAAGCCTCCCCCAGGTCCGGAGGGACAGGGCAGCACCGGGAGAAGTCTGGGGGTGTCCCTTTGGCACCGAGAATGAGCACGCCTCTGCCCTTCTCGTGCGTCTCCTCGCGGCTCCCAGCGGGGCTGGCGGCCTCCCCCACGGGCCCATCCATCATGGTGGCCGTGGTCACTCTGAGGAGCTGCCGATTCCCGCATTGACCGCCGCCGGGGCCCTGCCGAGCATCTGCTGAATCCGAGCTTTCCTCCCACCCCGCGCCTGCCCCTCAATCCCTCACATCGATCCGAGATCGAGCCCGGCCCGGGGGGCCGGAGGGAGGGACGATCTCCCCCCCTTTTAATTTTCTGGATCAGGTTTAATTAAACCAAGGTGTGCCCGACCCTGTCAAACGGCATCAAAACGGGCCTCGGCGGCGCGCGGGGAAAACATCAGCATAAATTATTGACCCTCTCCGTCCACTCATCTGTCAGTGCCTGTTGGGCCTCTCAGGCCTCGGGCAGTCCGGGACGCGGGTGCGAGAGCCTGTGCCGAGACGAGCGGGGACGGTCGCCCTCGGGGGCAGAGCGGGTGGTGTGCCGGCACAGGACACGGGGGCGCCTGCCGTGAGGGGCAGGTGCCCTGGCCCAGGCTGGTGACGTCACAGAGTGGCGTGGGCGGGAGCCGGGGCGGGTGGGGACCCCCCACTGAAGCAGAGTGAACCCTCTCGGGGTGGGTCAGAAGGCGCCAAGGGCCGGCGGCCAGCAGGGGCTCCCAGATGGCGTCGTCATGGCGCCCAACAGAACATTTTTTTTTTTTTTTACTGAATCACCGTGAGATAGTCACAAGCTGTCACGTCTGAGTCTGTCACACGACGGTCAGACACGCATCCCCCCACCAGGGCACATTCCCCCCACCCGTGTCCCCAGTACCCCCCGCCCCCACGGCAGACAGCCTCCCCCAGACTCTCCTTCGGGCATCGTGGTTTGCAATCAGACCCGAGAGCCGTCACGTCTGGTCCTTCACCTACTTCCAGCACCGTCTCCCATCCGAGCGTCCTCCCGACCATCCCTGGCCCCGTGCCCCCTCTCCACCCCAGCTGCCGTCTCCCCCCGCTCGCGAGGCGGCTGCCAGCCATAGGGCAATCTCCCTGGCCCCGACTCTGCTGTCCTTGGTCCGTCTCGTGCTCTGTCAGGTCCAGTAGAACATTCTCGGCAGTGAGGGCCCAGGGAGGAGGCTGCCCCAGGCCCGTGTCCTCAGAGCTCGGGGTGGACACGGAGGGGCGGGTGCTGGGCCTGTCCCCCAGGGCCTCTGCCTGCCCGCCTCACAGGCCCTGAGCACCCTCTGTGAGTCCCCCAGACTCCCGCGGGGGTGGGGGTGGCACAGGATCCGGTCTGCCCCAGGCGTCCGCGACGGCCCCCGCCCAGGACCAGCGGACAACGACAAAAATACAAAACAACCAGGTTTAGAAACTAACTCCACGGCGGCGTCTCGGCCCAGAGAGCTGAGAGAGGGTCTGGCGCCCGGGGTTGCCCTCTGAGGAGCGGGACGGCTCTGGGCACCTGGGACGGTGGGTCACCCGGCGATGCTCAGGGGTCACCCCTGGCGGTGCTCGGGGGCCCCTGTGGGATGCTGGGGTCGAACCCCGGGCCGGCCGCGTGCGAGGCAAACGCCCTCCCCGCTGTGCTGTCGCTCCAGCCCGTCTCTTGCTTTTGAACACAGAAGTGCGCAGGCCGAGGGTCAGCGCGGGGTCAGGCTTCGGCCTTGTCTGCAGCCGAGCTCGATTTGGTTCTCGGCCCCCCACAGGGCCCCCGCGCAGTCAGGGGTCAGCCTGGAGCAGGGCCAGGGGGGCCCAAACACCCCAGTAAAGCAGGAGCGTTTCCTTGGGTGCTGTGGGCTCAAACGCAGACAGGCCAGGGCGGGGGAGGCAGGAGGCGAGGTGCCCCCCCCCCCGCATGCCGCCCTCAGTGTCAAAACACTGAAACAAAATAAAAACGTGGGGTCCCGGGGGCCCGAGGGCGCGTGCAGACTTAGCGTGTGTGTGTGTGTGTGTGTGTGTGTGTGAGTGTGTGTGTGTGTGTGTGCGCGCGGGGTGGGGGGGTGGGTTCCCACCCCAGAGCTGCCAGCGCCGCCCTCGGCAGTGCCCGGGGGCAGTCTCCACCGCACTGCAGGCCGTGGCCCCGCACTCGGAACAGCCCACATGCCTCCAAGGGGACCCGACAGAGGAGCTGAGGGCCCGCCCACCCCTCAAGGCTAATGAGGGGGGGCCGCGGGAGGTGGAACATGGACGCCCCCGAGAATCCTGGGCCCACGGACCCTGGGGCCAGCAAGGGGCAGAGCGGCCGTGGGATGCCACAGGGCCACCGGCCAGTTTCGGGGCCCTGCGCCCGGGCGGGGGCGTCTGTGGGGCTGGGCAGGGCCTCAGTGGCTGGGGGCAGGCGGTGGGGGCCCGGCCGGGAGGGGCTGGGGTGCAGGAGGCTCGACGGGCATCTGGGTGCAGCCCCCCCCACGTGCTGCCTCTGTGCCCGCCAGGCAAGGCCTGGCTCCCGCAGCTCAGCTCTGCCAGGGCGGTGCCGGGGCGGGCAGACCCCGGGAGTCTCAGGGCATCTGACGGGCCCCGGGAGATGCTGGGGCGGGTGGAGGCAGGGGTGGCAGTGCCCAGGCCCATGGCAGCGGCCGGACGCTCTACCTGGCAGCTGGTGTGACCAGGAAGGCTGCAGTGCACGTGGCCTGTCTCGGGCGCCCGCCGCCCGCTGGGCTCTGGGCACGCGGGCACGAGCGGATTCGGCATCTCCCCCCAGGGGTGGTGGGGAAGGCGGGGGGGGGCAGGTGCCAGGCAGGTGCTGCTGGCCACCGGGCAGTGCCCAGGCCCTCGGCTGTGTCCTGCACAGGCCCGCGCCCAGCACCTGCCCCCAGGGGCCTCGAGCGGGTCGGCCGGACCCCCGGGGAAGCGGGTCAGAAGGGGGGCTGAGCGGAAAACTGGGTGCACGCAAGGCGGGGCCAGAGCAAGGCGGGGCCACAGCCAGGCGGGGCCCGGGGGCAGGTCCATGTCCAGGGGCGGGGGAGGCTCCCGAGGCGGGCGGCCCCGAGTCAGGACGGGCACGGCCGGGGCTCAGAGAGGGCTGGGGCCAGGCTGGCGCTGTGGGTCGCTCAGAGGGAGCCCGGGTGCGAGTGCCGTGTGCAGACCCTGCTCTCCTCGGGGGCAAACGCCTGGCCCGGTGTTCCCGAGTGGGGTCAGGGGGCCCGTCCCCAGCACGCGGCGGAAACGGGCTGGAACATCTGGGCATCTAGTCGGGGAGATGGGGCCCGAGGGGAGCCAGGCGAGGTGGCCGGGCGGGCGGAGCTGCCTCAGGGCGGCTGGGCTGTCCCTGACCACTGGGGCTGTCCACAGGAGGCTGTGGGGAGGTGTGGGGGTGCTGGCCACGGGCCCTCCCTGGGGGTCACAGGGACGGTCCTGTGATTGGGAACCCCCAGGGAGGGACCTGGGAGACCCCCACTCGCACTGACAAGGCGGCAGTGACTTCCCTGCCGCCTTCCTGGAGGAAGTGGCGGCCGTGGCACGAGCGTGGAGCTTCCTGCCTGTCGGGGGCTCAGGGCCCCGGGCGAGGATGCTCCGGGCAGTGCTGGCCGGCAGGAAGGGCCGCCTGGTCCCTCCTGAGTCAGGCCCAGCTGCTGGCCCTGGTCCCTCCTGCGGGTGAGGCAGAGGCAGAGCTGGGGTCTGTGGGGACGGGGGGGGGGGTGGTGCTGAGCCCCCGACAGCAGGGACACGGCCAGGCAGGGAGAAGCTGGGGGGGCCCAGCCCGCTGCCCCGGGGCGTCCCTCGGGGAGGCTCTGCCGAGGGGCCCGGGTGAGTGGGCGGCAGCGCCCGGGCCAGCCCAGCCCTGCGGAGACCACACTGGCCAGCGGGTCCCCCGGGGCGGGGCTGGAGGGCCTGGAGGGCTGCCCGGGAAGGGGGGCGCAGGCTGCCGTGGGCGAGAGGCCACGGCGGGAAGGGCCGGCGGAGCAGCGGCCGGGAGTCAGAAAATTAAGGCTGTTTGCTGCGACTTGATGGTTTAATCGGCCGATCAATACGGTTCCCGGGGCGCGGCGTGCGCGGGGCCGAGAGAGGCAGGCGCCGGGGCGGCCGGTGGGAAGGCGGGACCAGCGGCTCCGCTGGGCCGAGAGCCGGGACCGGGGGGCTGCGGGGGGCCGCCTCCATCCCGGAACATGCTCATTAAACGGCTCCTCCTGATCAGAGGCTCCGAGAGCCTCAGCCGTGCTATACGCCGGCAGACACCGAGCCCTCGGGTCTCCGCGGAGCTTGGCGGAGTAAAGGCGCTAATGATCTGGGGGGAAGGAGCCCGGCGCCCTGGGGGGCCGTGGGAACAGTCACCAGGGACACGGGCAGGGGGCGGGGGGGGGCGCTGCAGAGCAAAACCCAGCCAGCCGCTGAGGAGCAAAAGCAAGCCCAGGGGAGGCTGTTTGAAACGCTGCCTCTGACCTCGCGGGGCCAGTTAGCTCAGGCCCACGGGAAGGGAGAGGAGCCCAGCGTGGTGGGTCACACGCACTCTCCGTGCTACTTGGAGGAGCTGACGGACACAGGTGCGGGGAGTTGGGCTCCCGCGCTGCTGATTGGACGGCCTGCTGCCTCACGGCCCAGGAGGGCTGCTGAGTGCCTGCCATCACGCCACACTTCAGTAGTTCCGGAGAAGGAAGGGGGTCGAGTGGCCCATCTCACCTCCCTCTTAGGAACTCGCCCCCGAAGCCGTACGTAGCTGGAGTCTCTTTAGTCGCTCCTAATTACGAAGGGGCCAGAGGCTCCCTCTTGGCCAGAGGGAAGGAGGACAGGAAGCACACCGGCCACAGGCGGAGCCGAGGCAGGGGTGGGGTGGGAGAAGTAGGAAACCGCGGGACGGGCGTCAGCAGGAGAGCCGGGCACTGAGGGCGGCGTTCAGGCTGCCATTCGCCCCCAGCCCCGTACGCCGGAGACCCCCACATCTCAGGGACCCCCCATGTCTCAGGGACCCCCCATGTCTCAGGGACCCCCACATCTCAGGGACCCCCACATCTCAGGGACCCCCACGTCTCAGGGACCCCCCATGTCTCAGGGACCCCCACATCTCAGGGACCCCCACATCTCAGGGACCCCCCATGTCTCAGGGACCCCCCACGTCTCAGGGACCCCCCACATCTCAGGGACCCCCATGTCTCAGGGACCCCCCATGTCTCAGGGACCCCCACATCTCAGGGACCCCCACATCTCAGGGACCCCCCACGTCTCAGGGACCCCCCACGTCTCAGGGACCCCCCACGTCTCAGGGACCCCCCACATCTCAGGGACCCCCCACGTCTCAGGGGCCCCCCATGTCTCAGGGACCCCCCCACATCTCAGGGACCCCCACATCTCAGGGACCCCCCACATCTCAGGGGCCCCCCACATCTCAGGGACCCCCCACATCTCAGGGACCCCCACATCTCAGGGACCCCCCATGTCTCAGGGGCCCCCCATGTCTCAGGGGCCCCCCATGTCTCAGGGGCCCCCCATGTCTCAGGGGCCCCCCATGTCTCAGGGGCCCCATCTCAGGCACTGTGGGGTCCAGGCGGGGCTGGAATCTCGGGGGAGCGAGAAGCAGCTGTGACGGGTCCCGGTGGCCTCGTGCTCGGCCCCTCTGCGCTGCCGACGTGGGGAGGGCAGGACAGAGGCGGCCTGAGGGTCAGTCAGCGCAGCCAGCCCTGAGGGACGGCCCGTCCGCGCCTCTGCCTGCTGTGGACAGGCGGGCCAGAGCCAGCAGCACTCCGGCACGCGTGCATGTGTGTGTCTGCATGCGTGCATGTGTGTGCCTGTATGCATGCATGCGTGTGTCTGCATGCATACATGCATGCCTGTCTGCCTCTATATGTCTGCAGGCGTGCACGTGTGAATGTATCATGCCTGTGTAGTATGTCTGTAGGCATGCATGTGCACCTGTGTGCATGCCTGTAGGTGTGTGCACCCGTATTCACGTGTGCACATACGGTACGTGTGTGCTGTGTATGTGTACTGCCCGCCATGGGCTGGAGCAGAGGCCGGACGTGGAACCTGGTCCCAGCTGACCCAGTCCAGGGACTGAGGGGCCGAGGGTGCCCCGTGGTGCCCCGACCCCAACACGGTGACCCCAAGGCTGCCCGCTTGCAGTTGGGCCTCTAGCAGGCAGGCCGTGACACGCCCCACAGAGTGGGGGAAGGAGGACGGCGGGGAGAGCGCCCCCTGGTGCTGGGCCTCGCCTGGACTGGGGAAGGGGCGGGCGGGCCGGGGTCCTTGGGAGCACGGGGATGGGGACACCGTAGGCCTGAGGTCTGTCCCGGCCCCCAGGCCCAGCCAGTGCCCCCCGCCCCCCCCAGACCCCTTCGAGTGTCCTGGGACTCCCCTGCAAAGGGGGGGATGGAGGGCGGCGAGTCCCGGGGCCGTTGGCGATGTTAGTGTGACCGGCTGCACTGCACCACGCACGAGGGCAGAGGCGAGTATCCCCGGCCCGGCCAAGCAGAGGCTGTGACGGGGCGGGGGGGGGGGCGGGTGACGGAAAGGAGCGTGGGGGGCCTTCCCCGCCCTGCCGGGGTCTCAGCGCTGCGGCCT
Organism: Sorex araneus; assembly: GCF_027595985.1. NCBI lineage: Eukaryota > Metazoa > Chordata > Mammalia > Eulipotyphla > Soricidae > Sorex > Sorex araneus. Next base: position 2,488,166 of record NC_073302.1, on the reverse strand, counting down.
GGGCAGACAGCCCCTCTCCTGCCGCCCCCGCTCTGACTCAGAGGGACCCCCAGGTGGAGCCGGAGAGCCGGGGGCGCCCAAGGGCCACAGGCAGAGAAACTGGCCCCATGTCCCGACACCCGCCAGCCCCAGCCCGGCTGCGGCCGGCCCCCCGCAGAGCCCTGCCCGGTGCTCAGTGCTCGGAGTCCCTCCTCCCAGGCCGGCCCCGCAGGACCAAAGCCCACTGTGAGGACAGCAGGCGGTGAGGGGGGGGGGCGGAGGGAGAAGGGTGTGGGGGGGGGGCAGGATAGAGCTGTGGGGCCAGAGTCCAGGGGTCATGGCACTGGCCTCAGTTTGTATTATTATTATTATTTTTTTTTGCTTTTTGGGTCCCACCCGGCGATACACAGGGGTTACTCCTAGCTCTGCACTCAGGAATCACTCCTGGCGGTGCTCAGGGGACCATATGGGATGCTGGGAATCGAACCCGGGTCGGCCGCGTGCAAGGCAAACACCCTACCCGCTGTGCTATCGCTCCAGCCCCCACTGTCCTCAGTTTGAACCCGGGCACCGAATACAGCCCCCTGAGCACTGCCGGGAGTGATGATTCCTGAGCACAGAGCCAGGGCTAAGTCCTGCTGGGTGTGGCCCCAAAACAAGGAGGAAGGAAGAAAGGGAGGAAGGGAGGGTGTGAGGGAGGGAGGGAGGGAGGGAGGAAGGGAGGGTAGGACCAGCGGGCCGTGACCACCCGCCCCCGCTCTTGCTAATGAAACCCACGGCCTTCACGGGCACAGCTGGTCTGCGTCCAGGTCTCTGCCCACAGCCGGGGGAAGTGCCCGGCGCCCAGCTGCCCCCTGGTAGCTCCTGTCTCTGCCACGTGGCAGGAGGACACGGGTCCGAGTGAGGTGCAGGGACCCAGTGGGGCTCTGCTCCCCTGTGATACAGTATCTGTCCTTCACGCCACTGTATCTGGCCGCCCAGGGCTGGGAAACAATGGAGGTCACAACAGGATGAAGCAGAAGCCTGCCCCCCACCCCGACGCCCCCCGCCCAAATACGCACAGGCGCCGCTTACCCCCAACGGCTGACCGCTGGCGCGGAGGCTGACCACTGGGCGGAGTGTGTCTTCCTGCTGGCCTCAAGGGAGCAAACCTGACCGAGGCGAGGGTGGGGGAGGGGAAGGGAGCCAGTAGCACCCGCTGGGCGGGGCTGACACCCCCCCACAGCGCTGAGATGGGCGGGAGCTGGCCTGGGGTCCCAGCCGTGACCTTGCAGGCCTGTCTCAGCATATGGGTGGCTCGTGGGCGGCTTTTCGAGGCCCCTTCCCAGGGGGCTGGGCGGGGGAGGGGGCGGGAGGAGCAGCAGGCCAGAGGCGTGGACGAGGAACACGGCCGGCCCCAGGCCAGCCCTGGAGGCCGGAGCTGCTGTCCCCCTCCCCCCTCCCGGCGGGGTGACCTTCAGGGACTCCCGATTTAGCACTGGCCCCCACCCCGCCACGGCGTGCACAGAGAGCTTGCGCATTCACACCAGAGCCCAGCTTTCCCACCGGAGGAGGAAGTGTAAAGACACGTGGGTTCCAAAAGGCCACGTCCCGATTTAGTGCTTTCAAAGGCCTCCAAGCCCCGTGGGGGCTCCAGGGACTGGCCAGCGGCAAGCTCTGGGCCGGTGGGCGGAGGCCGGCAGGAGCAGCCCCGCCCTGCTGAGGCGGCCGAGCAGCAGGGACCGACCCTCTGGGCACGGGGGTCTCAGCCACGGACCTCCCGGAGCCCTGGGGCAGATGCAGGGGTGGGGTGGGGTGTCATTGCCGGCCCCCTGGGGCAGTGGTGCTGTGTCCCCCTCCGGGGCAGCCCTGCCAGTGCCGATACATGCCCCCCCCACCCCACTGCCCTCCTCGGGGGCTTGGTCTGCCCACCAGCTAACTTGGGGGCGTGGCACGGACGAGTATTTAGAGAAATGCTCTGGGGGGTCCTGCTGGCCCGGGGCTGCCAGCACTGCGGGCCAGGCCAGGCCGTGACCCAGCCGACAGCCCCACGGCCTGGCACTCCCTGTCCCCGGGCTGTCCTGCATGGCCACCGTCAGGGACCGCCACGCCGCCGTCCCGAGTGGGGCGCCCCTGGCCACGGGCATCGCTCCCCACAGGTGGGCCTTGGGCAGCGTCCTGGGCCCGCCCCTGCAGAGGCAGGCGGGGTCCCAGACCCCAGAACGACGGGCGCCCCCGGGCAGGAGGGAGCAGCCCCAGAGCCGCACGGGCCGGGCAGCGGACGAGCTCTGGCCCCGCCACCCAAGCGCCCAGCCGCGGCGCCTCTTCACGTCAGCAGCCCCGCCCGTGGCTTCCGCACGGGCGCAAGGTGGACGAGAGCCAGTCACTGTACTGTCCCTCTGCGGGAGTGAGCACGGCCAAGGGACGGGCCGAGTCACCAGTACCGAGAAGGGGGCGGAGCCCCTGCAACAGGGATAAAGGGGCGGAGCCACCAGCATACACAGGGAGGGGGCGGAGCCAGCGTTCAAGGCAGAAGGGGCGGAGTCACCAGTATACACAGGAAGGGGGAGGAATTAGAGCAACATTAAAAAGGGGCGGAGCCGCCAGCATACAGATAAGGGGGCGGAGCCACTGCAACATGGACAAAGGGGCGGAGTCACCAGCATACACAGGAAGGGGGCGGAATCAGAGCAACTGAAAAGGGGCGGAGCCAGCGTGCAAGGCAGAAGGGGCGGAGTCACCAGCATACACAGGAAGGGGTGGAATCAGAGAAACTGAAAAGGGGCGGAGCCAGCGTGCAAGGCAGAGGGGCGGAGCCACCAGCATACAAGGAAGGGGCGGAGTCAGCACAGGGAGGCAGGGGTGGGGCTGCTCCGCACCCACAGGGAGGCGGGCAGTGGTTAGTGCCCAGCGTCAGGGATCAGAACCCCCTGTGTCCTCCTCCCTCAAACAGTACGGCAGGTGCGGCGCCTGCCAGGCGCACGTCCCACCCGGTTCGACCCCCGCATCCCGTAGGTCCCCCGCTCGCCAGGCCTGATCCCTGGGCAGAGCCAGCAGGATCCCCTGACCACAGCCGGTGTGACCCGAAACAAAATCCACGTCCCAAGCCAACGCCCCCGAAAGCAAGACGCAGACATTCCCGACAAAAACGGCTTTATTCAAAACAGTCCCGCCCCCCCCCCCACCAGTCTCTGGCACAGCCCTGACCCGGCCATGTCTGCCAGGCCAGCACGGCCAGTCGCCGCGAAGAGTCCAAGCCACCAGGCGTGACCTCGGTGGCCCCCAAGGTGCCGGGCACAGTCCCAGCCTGGTCCTGGGCTCCCTCTACCGGGCCTGTCCCTGGGGCTTCACCAAGGAGGGCATAGCTGCAGGGCCGCCGGGAGCACAGTGACCCCGTCAGGTGGGCTGGTCTGGAAGGGCCGAGGGTCTGCAGGGCCCAGCTGGGCGGGGTCACTGCCGGCAGGTGTCGTGGAAGGCTTCGAGGGTCCGGAAGTCCCTCCAGGTGGGGGGCAGGCCGTCCTGCAGGAACTTCCCGCAGCGCTGGCACGGGGCCTGGAAGAGCTTGATGTAGCTCCGCAGCCAGGTCTGCAGGAGAGAGAAGCCAGCGCTGAGGGGGGCTCGCGAGCAGCCCCGCCCCCAGCCGCCCTCCCAGAGGAAGGCGGGGCCCCCTGAGAGCCGGCCAAGGGCGGCGGGTCTGCCCGCTAATCTCATTCCCAGGTGGCCCGCCCGCAGGGTCGCCAGTGGCCCCCAGTAAGGCAAACCAGCAGACACACCCCGAGGGTCAGGGCGAGGGGCCCCGCGGGCATCCTGCATGAGGGTGAGTGACGACGGAGCCACACTCCCCCAGAACCAGCCCCCGCGCCCTGTCACCACGCGTCCTCCGGACCCCGGCACGAGCGAGACAAGCTCCCATCAGAGGGTGCCCAGGGAGCGGCCCCGCCCCGCCTCAGCACACTTGCTGTGGCGAGATGTCCCGGCAGTGAGCGGGTCAGTGACCCCAAGGCTCTGGCACTGGACACGCGTCCCCAGGAAATGGCCCCACTTGTACCTTGAGTGTGGTGGCAAGGGAGGGGTGACATGGCCGCGCGTCCCACCTCGTGGGCACCACCCACCCGGCAGCAGGGGGGACACGGGCGGTGCCGGGAGGGGGCCGACGGCATGAGCCCCCCTGCCCTGTCGAGGCCCCTCTGCGGGGGACCAGAGGGGACGCCCGGGACAGCAGGCCCGAGCACCGCCCTTGGGGTGCACGCTGACTTCTAGCCAGGGCTGCTAGGCAGGTCCATTTCCAAGGAGCCCCCGAGCCCACCCCTGTGCAGGGGCCGGGTTCGAGGGGGGATGCGCCCGGGGCCACTCACCATGAAGGAGCGCACCACGACGTCGGGCATCTGCGGCAGCTGGTAGTGGAGCAGGGCCGTGGTGGCGTGGTCGGTGACCTGCGGGAGAGAGCTGCGTGAGCGCCCTCACGCCTGCAACACTCTCCAGCCGGAAAACAGAGGCTGCCCGGGCGTGTGCGTGCGTGTGTGTGCGTGCGTGTGATTGGAAAACGAGGAGACTGCCTCTGTGTGTGTGTGTGTGTGTGTGTGTGTGTGTGTGTGTGTGTATGTGCGTGTGCGTGATGGAAAATGAGTCTGGGTATGTGTGTTTGTGTGAGACTGGAAAACGAGGGGACTGCCTGGGCGTGTGGGCATGTGTGTGCTTGTGTGTATGTGCATGCGCATATGTGTGGGGACGCAGGCCTGTGGGGGAGCAGAGTACTCAGCATCCCAGCGACTGAGCACCCAGGAGGGGCTCCCCAGAGGCCATCGAGAGGCCCACGGGGGGTGGGGGGCACGGCCCCACCTCTCCAGCCCCCTCATGCTGCTCGGGACCCCTGAGCCCAGTCCAGGAGGGCACCCCAGCCTGTCCCAGGTGTCTGGGCCGCGTCGTCCTTCCGTCTGTCACCCGCCAGCAACCCGGCGGATCACACGGAGTCTGACAGCTGTGCGGGCTCGAGGCACACTGTCGTCATTGAGAATTCCTGGCACCCGAGGTGGGGAAAGAAGCCCCCAAGGACAGGAGGGCTGGGGGTGACCAAGAACGAACAGGCCTAACCCGGAGACGCGGCGGTTTCCAGCCCTGCACCGTGCTCACGGTCCTGACCGGCGCGGTCAGCTGGGCCAGGTTCCACCTGGGTGGGGAAGGTTCAGGATCGAGCCCAGCTGGGCGAGCACCCGGGTCCCAGCTCTGGGCCTCGGTGAGGGCGGCCCCTCACTCCCCGCCTGCCTGCATCTCTGGGGAGCATAGACCCCGCAGCAGGGGGCCATGCTGTCCCTGAGGGCCAGGTCCCACCCCTGCTGGACACCGTCTACACTGGCCTGTGACCCAGGCGGGGGGACCTGCCCTGTGGGGCCGCAGGACGGGCAGGCGGCAGGGGGTCCGGGGTGTCTTGCCCAGGGGCCCCGCTTCCCAGCTTCGGGGGCCGCGCTGTCCCCGGGCCAGAGTGGCGCCGAGCGTCGGGGTGGCTGACTCCTCCCGGGAGGAAGAGACAGGACTGTCGCTCCCTGAGCCCCGAGGCCCTGCCCGGCCTCCCGCCAACCACGACTGAAGACAGACTGCCGGGCTCTCGTCCCTCGGGCTGACCTCGCTGGCCCTTAGGCCCTGCCCAGCTCCTGCCCAGCCACCACGAGGCCACGCAGCGCCGCCCACTCGGGGTGGCCCCTCAGCACGACTCCAACAGGAGGGACAACATTGAAACTCCGGGGAGCGTCACCCGAGCCCGTCCCCTGTCTCTGGGCGGAGGGCCCAGCCCGCCCCGGGCCCCCGGCTGCCGGCCTTGCGTGCTGGGCTCTCCGCCAGGCCTGCCGCCCCCTCCCAGGGAGCCCGAGGGCAGGGGCCCCTGTCACCGTCCCCACTGGCCTGAGTTCTCGTGACACATCAGGTTCCTGCCCGCAGGGACCCTCTTCCCTGCCTTGGGGGTGGCACGCCGGGGCCCGTGTCCCGTGCGTGTGTATGTGTGTGCGTGTGAGCAGAGCGGGGCGGGTGGGGGCTCGTGCCACCGGAGGAGGGTTTGTTTCAGGAACCCCACCCCCAGCAGCCCCTCGATTCAGCAGAAGGTGCCATGGGGGCGGCTGGGGTGGGTGCTGGGCCCGTTTCTGGACCGGAGGTGGTTCCGTGGGGTGTACAGACGCTGTGGACGGGAGTGGGGGCGTCCAGGACCCGAGGGGGTGTCCTCACTGCCATTCTGCACCCCAGCTCGTGTGGGGGAGACACCCAGGGGCAGAGCCAGGCTCTGGCCTGGCTGCCCACACCTGCAGGGAGAGAAGCTTCTGGAAGGCAGTGTCTGCCATGGGCGCGGGCCAGTCACATGACCGGGGCAGGCGCAGCACCCACAGAACCAAGGAGAGTCCTGTCCGGGGCCGGGTAAGGGGGCTGGGTGGGGGGGCCGGGGTAGGGGGCTGGGTGGGGGGGCCGGGGTAGGGGGCTGGGTCAGGGGGCTGGGTCAGGGGGCTGGGGTAGGGGGCCGGGTCAGGGGGCTGGGTAGGGGGCCGGGTCAGGGGGCTGGGTCAGGGGGCTGGGTGGGGGGCCGGGGTAGGGGGCCGGGTCAGGGGGCTGGGTAGGGGGCCGGGTCAGGGGGCTGGGTGGGGGGCCGGGGTAGGGGGCCAGGTCAGGGTCAGGGGGCTGGGTGGGGGGGTCGGGGTAGGGGGCCAGGTCAGGGGGCTGGGTGAGGGGGGTCCCGTGGCGGCTGCTCCCCTGAGCCCCTCGGAGGAGGTTTCCCTGTACAAGCGGAGTGGGCAGCTCCCAGGGCTGGGGCTTAGCGGGGCTGACCCAGTCCGAGACCCCCTCCCCCCCGCCCCCCGAGCAGCAAGGCCGCTGTCCCCCCAGCCCCCGCCAATGAGAGGGTGGGAGACAGACGCCTGGGGAGGGGTCCGGGGCGGGAGATTAGAGCAGACGGCAGCCGAGAGCCCCGGTAACTAAAAGGCTCCGGTGGGGGGGCGGGGGACTGGGCCCCCACCTCAGCAACTGGGCAGCGCTGGCTGGGGGGTGTGCCGTGCCCAGGACCCTCCTTCCTGGCTGCCTCGCCCGGCCCCTCGGGCGGAGAGAAGCATCTTTCAGGAGACCTTGCGGCAGCTGCTCGTCAGCGCGGAGGTGCCAGCCACAGCCTCTCTCCCAGCCACAGCCTCCCTCGTGGGGGGGGGGCCACACGGGGCGCCAGCAGCCCAGCCGTCGCTCCTGACCTCAGGGCGCCCCCAGGGCCCTGGCCGCTGTTCCTTCTGGTGCCCAGGGGAGCCCGGGACAGCCTTCTCAGGGGGCGGGGGGGGGGGCGTCCTGGGGGTCACGACGCTGCGGGTGGGGGCGGCTGCCTGGCACCGGCCTGGCTGGCACCAAAGCCTTCCCAGGCCCTGAGGTCAGAGGTTGTCCTGCCCCCTGGCCCCGCCCCTGCATGTGCCAGTGGACGCGGGGCCAGTGCTGGGCACGCTGGGGACTGGCCTGTGAGGGAGAAGTCTGAGGTGGGCCCCGGGGCCACCGCGTGGGGGGGGGAGGGCAGTGGAAGGCCGTGGCCACTTGCCACCACCAGGGGGCAGGCCCGGCCCCCGGAGAGGGCCCCCTAAGCCGCCCACGGGAGGTCAGTCAGGCACCCGAGTCAGAGCTGCTTCCGTGAGGGAGGCCGGAGGCCCCGGCCCTGCTCCCAGCGCTGAGAGGGCCGCCAGGCCAGGTCCCAGCTCTCAGGGAGGCTGCAGGCGCCCCCCACCCCTGCGCCCTGCCCGTCTGTGTGTGCTCGGGCTGGGCGGGGCGGGGCGCCGCGGTCCTGTCCAGGGTGCTGACCGCCCGGGGCCTCTGCAGGGAACCCGCGCTCCGAGCTGCCCACTGCCGCTAAATGCCAGCTGGTGCGGCCGGCCGCCAGCTCCCGAGGAGCAGCCTGGCCGCGGGCGGGGCCCGCCAAGGACAACTGGCTCCACGGACACCCAGAGCAGACCCAGAGGGCCGGCGGGGAGCAATCCCGCAGGGCCAGGGGAGGCCTGGGGCAGGCAGGGCTGGGGGGCGCTGGCGGGAGCGGGCATGTAAGTCAGCCCTGGTGCCCGGAGGAGCCCAGCCCACGGCCCAGCCACGCCCAGGGTCGGCTCTGCTCTGCAGGGCAGGGCCACGAGGTGGGCGGGCTTCTCAAATGGGCGGCTGGCCCTGGCCCAGGCCCTGGCCGCTCACGTGACCTGGGGGGTGGGGGGAGCGCTCGGTTTCTGCCGGAGCTCCGTGTGCCCGGACTCCGTGTGCGCGATGGCCTCTCCTGGACGCGGTCAGCGAAAGGCCCCGGGGGCCGAGGGGCACACCCACGGGGAGGGGCGCAGGGCAGGGAGGCGAGGGTGAGGAGCCGGCGGACAGGTGCACGCGCACAGGGGTAGGCGGTGAGGGGCTTCTGGGCGAAGCAGCCAGTGAATGAGTGAGTGAGTGAGTGGCAGGGGTCAGAGGGCAAGTGAGTGGACGCAGGAAATGTGGCCGTCGGCCCCCACCTGCCCTCGGAGGGGCGGCCTGGCGAGTGTGCCCGGAGCCCCCCGCCCCCCCCAGGCTGGGCTAGCGGCCCGCGTGGGTGTGGACAGCGGCGTCCAGCTCTGGCCTGAGCCCAGCGCGCAAACAGTGGCCGCCCTGCTGGGTTTAAATGTCAGCGAGGCCGGACGCGCCCGAGACCTTTCCCGGCCTTTGTGCCCTGCCCTTTGCGGGCCGCCTCCGGGCGCTTCTTGGACGCCGTGCGGAGCAAAGCCGGCCACCCAGGGCCCGGCGCCACCGCCAGCTGGCCCTGCCCTTGGCCACGAGGCTGCGCGGGAAAGGGGCCTAATGAGGGGAACGGCCGTGCTGGCCGCACCCCGCAGTGGACAAAAGGCCGCCGTGCGCCCCCCGACCCGCGCGGCCATTCTGTGCGCTCTGGGCATTGTCTGCCAGGGATGAAAGGATCGGCGCCCCCCGCCCGCAGGCCCACACAAGCACAGAGGCTGCACCACACAGCGAATGCAGAGAAAGGAAGGCCTGGGGTCCGCGGCCCAGCGGCAGGCCCCGTGGACAGCTGAGGCCGTGCAGGCGCGCGCCCGGGAAGGCCAGCACCTCCTCGGGCTGTCCCCGGCCCCGACTTCCTGCCCGCCCGCACCTGGCCGGGGCTGGGACCGGCAGCAGGGACATGCTCACCACAGGGTCCGTCCGGCGTGTCCTGCTGGGGCTGCCACAAGCCGCAGGGGGGGGGGTCAGCCCCGCCCACCCCTCCTCTCCCCCGCCCTCCCCCGGGGCGTGGCCAGGGACGGCCCATGGGGGGGGGCTGTCATTCACCGGGTGTATCTCCAGGCTCCTCCCGAATCTGACAGGAGGGGGCGTGGGGCGAGGGGCTCAGTGTCACCCGCCCAGCGGAAAGCACCATCTGGCCGGAGCGGAAGCGCAGCAGGGAGAGCCCTTGCTCTGCAGGCGGCCGACCCGGGTTCGAGCCCAGGCATCTTGGAGGGCCCCTGAGCACCACCAGGAGTGGCCCCCGAGGGCAGAGCCTGGAGGGAGCCCTGAGCAACACTGGGCGTGACCCCAAAACCAAACCAAACCAAGGGGCTTGTCCCCGCGCACTGGGGTCACCGTCAGGGGTCACCGGGCGTGAGGCGCTGCGGCGACCCCCTCAGACGCTCCCGCTGTCACCGCTGCCAAGGACCAGGAGGCGCCCGGGACACGGCAACGCCCCGCCCAGGCGGTTACCAACTGCTCAGTTGGGTTCTGCGCGTGTCTGCAGCTCCAACAAACACAAAGGCTGCCTGGAGAGTTATTTTTAGAGGGCGAGGAATAAAAATAACGCTCCCCAATCTATGCTTCCCCAAATCTGTGTTTCACACATTTTTACACATTTTACAACTTCCTAATAAACTTTCTACTCGCAATCAGAAATACTTAATACTCCAGTGCATTCTGTGGGTACACACAACATATACACACAAGTGCACACACACATGCATGCACAGCGCACCTGCACGCACACTTACACCCCCCCCCGCCCTCTCGCCCCTGTTCTCTGGATGGAAACCAAGTCACTGTTAACGCCAACCCCAGACCACAGCCGCGCCCAGGTTAATCCCCACCCCGGGCGGGCGGGGCCACACGGGGCCACTGCAGCCCACAAGGGAGCGTGGGGAGAGCCGGGCTGCCGGGGGTCACACCCGGCCGTACTCAAGGCTTCCTCCTGGCTCAGCGTCACTCCTGGAGGGCTTGGAGGGGTGTTGGGGACTGGCCGGGCCAGCTGGGTGCGAGGCAGTGCCCTCCCCGCTGTGCTGTCGCCCTGGCCCCAGAAACAGCCGGGGAATGTCCTGCACTAGCAGGAGCAGACACGGGCGGCATGCACAGGGCCTGGGGCACCGGTCTTGCAGGCGCCAAACCTGGGTTCAATCCTCTGGCACTACACATGGTCTCCTGAACACCAGCAGGCGTGACCCCTGACAGGCCAGGGGGAAGCCCAGAGCATGACGGTGTGACCCAAACACACACACGCACACAGACAGACACAGATACAGACACACAGACAGACACAGAGACACACACACAAACACACACAGACACACAGACACACAGAGACAGACACACAAACACACAGACACACAGAGACACACACAGAGATACAGACACACACAGACACATACAGAGACACAGACACACACAGACATAGACACACAGACACAGACACAGACACATACAGAGCCACACAGACACACAGGAACACACGCACACAGACAGACACAGATACAGACACACAGAGACACACACAAACACACACAAACACACACAGACACACAGAGACACACAGAGACAGACACACACAGACACACAGAGATACAGATACACACAGACACAGAGAAACAGACACACACACAGACACAGACACATACACATAAAAAGCCACACAGACACACGGGAACACACGCACACAGACAGACACAGATACAGACACACAGAGACACACACAGACACACACACAGACAGAGACAGACACACACAGACACAGAGACACAGACACACACAGACACAGACAGACACACAGACATAGACACAGACACATACAGACAGAGCCACACAGACACATGGGAACACATGCACACAGACACGCACACACACAGACACACAGAGATACAGACACACAGAGACACATACAGAGACAGACACACACACAGACAGAGATAGACACACAGACACAGACACACACACATACAGACAGAGTCACACAGACACACGGGAACACACGCACACAGACAGACACAGATACAGAGACACAGACACACAGAGACACACACACAGACACACAGAGACAGACACACATAGACACAGAGATACAGATACACACAGACACAGAGACACAGACACACACACAGACACAGACAGACAGAGCCACACAGACACACGGGAACACACGCACACAGACACGCACACACACAGACACACAGACACAGACACAGAGAGATACAGACACACACAGACACATACAGAGACAGACACACACACAGACAGAGATAGACACACAGACACAGACACACACACATACAGACAGAGCCACACAGACACACGGGAACACACGCACACAGACACGCACACACACAAGCTCCCTCAGAAGGGGGTGAGCCGAGAACCCGCATCTCCGACCTGCTGTGCGGAACTGCTCCAGGAGGGGCGGGGGCGGCTGTCGGGTGGAGTGTTTGCCCTGCACACGGTCGACCTGGGTTTGAGCCCCGGCACCCCAGCGGGAGAGCCTGCGTGGCTGAGCGTCCCCGGTGCCCCAAGGTGTCTGTGTGGGGCTGTGGGGGCGGCCGGGCCTGGCCTCGCCCAGGGGTCTCCTGCTCTGGCCCCGCCCCCCAAGGGCAGCGGGGCTGGGGACGCGCGGCCTGAGAGCTGCATGGCCAGGCCAGCCCGCTGTGCCCGGTGCCGCTGTGGGGGGCACGTGCCCCCTGCACCCCGAGGCCCCCTAAGGCTCTGAGTTGCTCCCCGCTAGGAGTCTGACCCCACAGGAAGGCCTGGAAGCCACGTCCCCCGCTGGGAGCCGAGAGTGGACGGGCCCCGGCTGCTCCTCGGGCTCCCAGCTCCCTCCCGGCCCTGCAGCCCCGCCATGGCCCGAGGACACCCACAGGTGGGGGGGGGAGCCGCTGTCCCCCAGGGGCCCGGCCAGGAAGGACGTGTCCTGCCACTGAGAGCTGGACGTGGCCTCTCGGTCCCCTGCGTCCCAAGGCCTGAGGGGGACGCCCGGGGGGGTCACGTGGGGTGGGCCAGCCTGCGCCTGCCCACGAGGGCCGAGGTGGGAGGGACGGGCTGGGGGTGGAGCGGCCGCCCGACAGGCCCCTCGTCCCCACGGCCAAGACCACACTCTGTGGGGTGGGTCGACAGCTGGTGCTCAGGTCCTGTCCAGGGCGAGCCGGGCCCCGCATCTGGCCACCAAACTGCCCAGCCAGTGGGCAAGGCCAGCGAAGGTGGCCCCGAGACCCCCGACTGCCTGGGAAGTTACAGACGAAGCCGGAGGGGCCGGAGCGACAGCCCAGCAGGACGGGCGCTGGCCTTGTCTACGGCCGACAAGATTGATGCCGGGTTCAATCCCCAGCATCCCAAAGGGCCCCCCGAGACCCGCCAGGGGTGACCCCTGGGCACTGCCAGGCGTGGCCCCCAATCAAACCAAACCAACACAGAACAGGCAACAGAATAAGGAGTTGACACGTATCCACCATCCAACATGCTGCCTGGCTCCCCTGGGTCGGGTCCTGGCCCGCCCCACCCGGGCCTCTGCGCCGAGCCTCCTGCAGAAACCCCCAGGCACGGCCCCCCACGCCCCGACGTACCTTCCGGAATACTTGGTAGTTGGATTTGGACCATATGTCCAGCTGCGGAGGAAGAGAGAAAAAGAGAAAAAAGTTAACATCTACTTTAGAATTTTGGGCTTCGGAAAATAAAACCACCACGGCCGCAAGTCTTAAGCTTGGGAAAAGCACTGCGAGACCAAGAATAACAGACTCTCGGTGTGGGGGCCTGAGGGGTCCTGCAGGGGCTTCCAGGGGCAATGCGGAGCCGTGCGAGGTGCTGGGTCGGCCGAGGCCCGGGCGGGGACTGGCCTCTCTCTGGCCTCTCTCCGGCCAGGCTGTGTCCCGTGTCCACCACCTCCCCGGCGTCTGGCGTCAGCTCAGAGGGGCATCCTGGCGGGCCGGGCCGGACGCGGGGAGGGTGACGCCAGGCTCCAGGCCCAGCTCAGCCGGACCCGCTGCAACGTGACTGTCCAGCAGAAGAAACAATAGTCCGGGGGCCACTCACTGGCCTCTGGGGACGTGAAGGTCCTCGTGGGCCTCCCCAGAGGCTCACCAATGCCGGGGCACCGCGAGCACTTTGCTGGGGGAGGGTGTGCAGGCCCCTGCTCTTTTCTAGGTGGCCGCCTGGCGTGCAGCAGAGCCGGGCTCGATCTCTGGCATTTTATATGCTCCCCTGAGCACCACCAGAAGTGATCCCTGAGCACAGTGCCACGAGTCAGCCCTGAGCACTGCCAGGTGTGACCCCCCCACCCCCAACTGAAAGAAAAAATACAAACCAACAAAAACCAACCAGCAACCGGACTCCTATTCCTGGGGCCAGAGAGAGAGGGAGGGAGACCTCGTCTCAGGCGGCTGGCCTGGGTGTGAGCCCCGGAACCTTGTGGGGTCCCTGGGCACAGAGACAGGAGTGAGCCCCGAGCACTGCTGCGTGTGGCCCCCCATAATCAAAGGGACCCCGAGCCTGACTCCCTGGCAGCAGCTGAGTCTGCGCTGAGTGAAGGCGGACCAGGGTCCAGTGCAGGCGCCCGAGGGATGGGAGTGAGCAGCCGCGCTCCAGGCCCCGCGGGGCCTCATCAACAGGGGCCCTCGGGCCCTCGGGGGGCCTCTCTGCTCCCGGGTGTGGGCAGCAAACACAGCAGGCAGGACAGTGGCGGTGGGAGGGGCCTCCCGCCCTCTCCCCTCCGGCAGAAGCTTCGAGAGCTGAGGAGACTACACCCCCAGGGGACGGTCCCCTGGCCACCCCCCACGGGGTGGGGGTGTCCAGGGCACAGACAGAAGACTGGGTGCATGCACATGCGTGTAAGTGGGACAGTCATGGGACAGACATGAGACTGGTGTGTGCACGTGTGTGTGGTGTTATGCTCATGGCACAGATGTGTGTGTGTGGTGGCACCATCACAGCATAGATGCAAGACCTGGTGTGTGTGTGTGTGTGTGTGTGTGTGTGTGAGATAGTGGTAGTCACAGCATAGATGCGAGACCTGGAGTGTGTTTGTGTGTGTGTGTGTGTGTGTGTGTGTGTGTGTGTGTGTGTGTGTGTGGTGGCACCGTCAGGGCACAGATGCGAGACCTGGCGTGTGTACAGGTGTGTGTGGCAGCACCGTCACGTGCAGGCTGAGACCTGCCCCAGGACCCTCGGGACAGCTCAGAGCCCGTGTCACAGCCACCGGGGCAGGCACACGTCAGCTCTCTGCCTCTCCCACTCGTGTGGGCCGATGTAAGCGGCACAGGCCAGAGGACGAGGGCCGCAGGAGGGGCGCAAGAGCTCGGAGAGGCACCCCACCTCCGCAGGATGGGGACGCTGCCGGCGTGCGTCCAGGGGCGGCCACGGGTGACCGCTGACCGTCTCCTTCCCGGATCTGCCTGGACGCCGCCTCTGCAGGACCCGCTGCTCCCCCAAGTGGGGCTGCCTGTTTCCGGCCGGACCCCCGGCCCACTGGCCTTCCCCGCGGGACCCTACTCGGGAGGGAAGCAGCAGTCCCCCAGGTTAGCTGCGGAGAGCAGCCCCGTGGCCGCACTCCCTGGCGCCAGGTCCGGCCTGGGAGGGCAGTGGGCCTGCGGGAGCATCCGGGGGTCGCTCCGAGTCTCTCCTGCCCCCAGCCCTGCCGGGGGGATGGGGAGCCGCCAAACTCCCAAACCCGCATCTCAGGCGGCCGGCGTCAGGGCCTGAGTGCCGCGAGGCCCCGCACGGGAGCGCTTGGCTGGAGCACGGCCACTTCTCAATAAGCCTGTGGGCCTGCAGAGGTGCGGGTCGCAGGAGGGAGAGCCGTGTGCGGCTGCGGAAGGACCCCGCCGGGCCGGCCGCGGCTCTCACCGCAAGCCACGCTCTGCCCTTTTGGGAAACGTTGCCCTGTCTTATTCAGGACCCCAGGGGCAGCTGTGGCCATCTGGGACCCGGGGACGCGAGACAATGCGCCGTGCGGGCCAGGTGCGCGGCTGAGAAAGGGCCCGAGTGACAATGGGCTTCCCTGGCGCTGGCAGGCCCAGC
The DNA here is from genome assembly GCF_027595985.1 of Sorex araneus. Taxonomy (NCBI): domain Eukaryota; kingdom Metazoa; phylum Chordata; class Mammalia; order Eulipotyphla; family Soricidae; genus Sorex; species Sorex araneus. The sequence goes on along the minus strand of NC_073302.1, from coordinate 2,472,956 downwards.
AGGTGGCCCGCACTTGATTTTCTGCTAGATTTATGCCAAAGAAAGCCACTGAAGCAAGCCTTCTGGAGCCGGTGCCCTGGCGCTCGCCGGGTCCAGCAAGATCTCAGGAATTCATTTCAGGGAGCCGGGCAGAGCCGGGCGCATATTTATCAGCCTGCGCCTTTGCTGCAGACCAGGTGCCCACCACGATTTTCTATTTCTTCTTCTTCTTTTTTTTTTTTTTTTTTTAACTTGCTGGCTGCGTTACTTAGAAAAGGAGCATTCTGGAAGCTACAAACTTCCCACCTGGTAAATAAACAAGACGTCACTCTCGACTCCAGCGTCGGGAGCGACAAAGCCCCTCAGTGTTGCGGGGACGGGGCCAATTCCCAGACGGGTCAAGGCGAGTGTCCGGGGAAAGCAGAGGCCCACGCCTGCTTCCGGTCATGGCCTGGCCTTGCCGCCCACCCTCGTGTCTCGCCAGGGGGTGCCTTCCCGGACAGACACGCTCACCCGGGCCCTCTCCCCTCCCCGCACCCCCAGCTGCCGCAGCCTCTGGGGGCAGGGTCAGTGGGGCCCACCGTGACCCCGGGGAAGTTTCGGTGGCTTGTCACCCTCAACAGAGGAACAGTGAGTGACCGCAATGAGCCAAACAGACACCTCTGTCACGGTCACATCTGCGAGCCCACGGGGAGAGCGGGGCCCGGCCCACCCACGCCTCCTCCTGCACCCAAGACCCAGCCCAGCAGCCCCGAGCCGCCCGGCCCCACCCCCGAGTGGTCTACCGTCCTCCGGAGCAGCGACGCGAGCCGATGGGTGAGGGGTGCAGGAGCAGGCCCCCCCCAGCTCAGGACGCCATCTGCTCCTCTAAGTGCGGCCGCTGCATGCGAACGAGCCCTGGCCCCGTCTCCCCTCCCCCTCCCTGCCGCAAGGAGCGAGAGGCCGTTTTTCTGAAGGTCGTCTGAACAGTTTCAAAGGCGATAACAAATCAAAATGTTCCCCGCATCTAATATCAAACGGGGCTGATGCCAACACTTATTAGAGGAATCAGATCTGGGCTCCGCAGCCCCCTCGCCCTCTGCGCGCGCTCGGCCAACTTTGAAGTGGGGAGCGCGCGGATCAGGAGTTACCCGGGAGACAGCGCGGGCCGCCTTTGAAGCTTCCTTTGATACAGCATCGCTTTCCTCCCGGACGCCAGGAGGCTAAGAGCTGCCTCCCCCCCTGTCAATAATGGGGTAATTAATGAAGCTATAGCATTAACATAGCCCGAGTCTCCCCGGCAGACACACTCGGGAGGGCGCAGGTTTCTCTTCTGGAAGCGGGCCGGGTGCGGGAGAACAAGGGGAGCACTGGCCGGCCTGGCGGTTTGCTGAGTCACGCTCGGCTCGCCGGGCTCTGGCCAGGAAGGGGGTGCAGGGTGCCCCGAAGAAGGGGAACCTGCTTCCACGGCCAGCTGCTGGGGCACTGGGGCACAGGGCGCCCCGGAGGGTGGGCTGGGGGGTCTCTGAGCTCCACACGGCGCTCTGAGGGTCTGGCAGGAGGCGGCTCCCGCCCAGCTCCCGCAGCCCTGCCTGCAGACTGCAACGGCCGTTTGTTCTGAGGCGCACCTCAGGCTGAGGGCCGCTGCCAAGGCGCGTCTCTCGGGGAGGTGCCCTGACACTGTGCTCAGAACTGCACCGCTTACGTGCATGCCCGTGGAGATGGAAGCGCACGCGTGCACACACACGCCCAGGCTGAGCCTGTCTGCACGCACGTGCACGCACACACACACACACACACGCCCGCCCAGGCAGGGCCTTTCCCGCGCGCCATATTCTGTGGCCTGTGAAGTGCTCGGGGAACGGGGAGGAGCCAGCAAACTGGTGAGGGTCCCACTCCGGGCTGAGGCAACTGTCCTTGGGCAAAGGGGGCTCAGGGTCTGCAGAACGACAACGGAGCGGGGTCTGGCTGCGCTGTGGGGGGCCCTGGAGGGCTCCAGGTGCAGGTGAATCTCGGTGCATGGGCCCCGCTGTCAGCACCCCGCCCCTTCTCTGATACGCCGGGCGGGTCTCATGAGCACTCCGTGCCCCGCCCCATCACCGGGGCCACCATACTCCTGGTCCTGCACCGGAGCCGTTTCTGAGCTCACGGGGGGGTTCCTGTCCCTTCCCCCACCCCACGCTTCTCCTGGGCTCTGCGCCCGAGGCTGGGGACCCCCTAGGGAGTGGGGTGCAGTGGCTGTCACTCAGTGTCCTTACCCGAGGCCCCTCTGGCCACAGGCTCCCTGGAGGGCGGAGACCCCCACACCCTGGGGCAGAGGCCCACTCCACATGATGGGGTTTCCCTGCACCTCCCAACGCCGGGGGTCTCCTGGCACCGCACCTCGAGGACCCCAGCTGGGAGTGCTCTGTCCCCCGCCACAGAATTTGCAACTTCTTTAGAAATGCCTGTGGGGTGACCCCGGAAGGACTGTGCTCAGAGCTAATGACTCAGGAGGGCCCAGCACCTCCTCCGCGCCGGCTCCAAGCCTGGAACGCTGCTACCCACCTGGCTTGATTCCAGAGCCTCTGCAGGGGCGTGGCTGCCGCTGACCCCGCCCACCCACCCAGCCACGCCCACGCCAGCCACGCCCCCGTGATGGCCATGCGCAAAGAACGGTCATGCCCCCTGCGACAACCCTGCCCAGGCTGGCCACGCCCCCAGGCTGGCCACGCCCCTCATCAACCTTACATCCACGTGCGTGCCTGTCACTACATCAACGCGGGGGCTTTTGTAGTGACGCTCCAGGAAGGGCAGCCCCCGGCCAGGGAGAGGCCTGGCGGGGCTCCGAGCACAAGCGCAGGCTGTCAGCTCCCGTGAGCGTCCCGGCCGCTCCCGAGGGCCAGAGGGCGCGGGCAGGTGGGCGCCGGCGCCCACGGAGACGCTGCCTGGTGCTCCTCATCCTCTCACGGAGAAGCAGCGTCACAGGGTTTCTTGTCAAACTGACGCCTTTGCCTCATGGTTCCAGGAGAGCAAACGCAGGACCCTGAGTAACTGATGTGCCGCGACTAGGCAAGAAGGGGGGCATTCCCGTTCCCTCCAAAGACATTTAATGAGGCAACTGGGGTCTAAGGTGCTAAATTAGAAATTCAACTACGGGCATCAGGCTTAAAGGAAAAGGCAGAAGCCTGATGAAAAATGCAAGGGGCGGGAGAAGAAAGGCACGTCCTGTCAGGCACTCGCCTCCCTCTGCTAGACGCTCTGCTTGGGGACCACTTCCGCGTGACGGCGCGTGTTTGACGCCACTGATCTGGGCCCCCGACATCTGTTCCGGGACACACACAAGAAAGCCCCACGGAGACCCTGGCCCGCTTACCTTGCCGTCCTCCGTGTAGACTCGCTCGTTATAGCCCTTCACGATGGTGCGATCAATGAACAGGCTCCGCATGACGACGATCACCTTCAACACCTTCCCCAAGGTCACCTGGCAAAACACGCGAGGCAGCGTGAAGGCGGGAGCTGGGCACGCTGCTGAGAAGGGTCCCTGTTCTCGGCCCCCGGGCAGCCCGAGGATGCGCTGGCTGAGGGACAGCGGGGCGCCGCGGCCGAGCAGCTCTCCAGGAAACCCCCTACCTCGCCCTCGCAGGACAACGCAACCCCCTTTGCCCCCTTCCCGGCTTTAAGCCTGGCTCCTTCCGAGGCCCAACTGCAGCACTAACGCCACTCCCGGACCCACTGCAGCCCGGCCTGAGCGGGGCACACGGGGAAGACGGAGGCACACACACACACACACACACACACACACACACACACACGCACACACACACACACAAACACACACACGCAGGTACGCACACGCGCGCACACACACACACACACACGCACAGTGGCGCAGCGGCACCAAACCCACGCTGGAGGTGAAGAGAAACCGCCAGACCCATCTCCAGGAAGCATCACGAAGCTGGGAGAGATGTTCGGGTTCTTTCGCCCTCCGGAACCTCCGCTGGGTTTCCCGTCTGGGCAGCAGCGACCACCCCTGGACGGCGCCCTCAGGGAGGCACGCGGCTGGTCATGGGGTCCCCAGCCGTCTGCCCACCTCGGTCCAGCACACACGCAGGGTCAGACACAGACGGAGGAGCGCTGGGGCGCTGAAGGGTGGCGGATACGGAGCACACGCGGGAAGGGGAGTGGGCTACCGTCCATCACCAGCTCCGAGGTCACAGCCTAACCAATCAGCGTCCCCCAACAGTCCCCTGCGTCCAGGCTGCCGCCGGTCCTGCATACTGTCCATGGACCTGACCACTGGACAAGGCAACGGAGGCGGCACACGGCGGCTTTCCGCCTCCCTGCTCCCGCGCCACACGGCTCTGCGGACAGGTGCCGGAGGAGCACCGGGCTATGCCACAGGGAAGGCCCAATACAAGGGCCGCTGCGGGGGCTGGAAAGAAGGCACAGTGGACAGGGCATTGGCCTTGCAGCTGGCTGACCTGGGGTGGAACCTGATGCCCCATGCAGTCCTCAGGGTCTGCTCAGAGTGATCCTTGCGTGCAGAATCAGGAGCAGGCCCTGCCCATGCCAGGGGTGGTCTCCCGCCAACACACGGGCCACCGGTGGCGGAGCTCAGCTCTTGGCTAGAGACGCGGAGAGCTAGCGAGCGCGTACCCTCCTAGTGAAAAAAAGTGGATTTCAATTAACTTACATGTGGCCCCAGTAATTTCTTAAGTTTCTTCAAGTAGCATTCAGAAAAGGAAAAGAAAATGATACTAGAGTTTTAAATTGAAATTTTGCTTCTGAAAGTGAACTTTGGTATTTTAAAGTTCATTAAACACTAAGACACTAAAAAGAATGAGCTGATAAAAGCTTATCGTGAAAAACCTACAATTAGAGGAAAAGGGAAGAAAATAATTGTCAGCTGCTCCCAGATTTTTCCACTAATATTTCAGAGTACTTCTTAGTTTTTTTTTTTTTCGGGGGTGGAGGATAGGGTTACGCCTGGCGGTGCTCAGGGCTGACTCCTGGTGGTGCTGGGATTGAACCTGGTCCGCCAGGTGCAAGACGGATGACCTGTGGGCTGAACTATCGCCCTGACCTCTCCATAGTCTTACTAGTTAAGAAGTATGTTTTTTGGGGGGAGAAGAAAAATGAGTATGTTTAGGGGGCTGGGGCACTGGCTCCGAGGTGGGAGCCTGTGCCCTGGGGCCCCCTGAGCACAGCGGGGCGGAGTCCAGCCAAGTGTGGCCTCAAATAAGGAACAGCCCAGGGCTGGAGTGATAGCACAGAGGGTAGGGCTTTGCAGTGGCCGATCCGGGTTCGATTCCCAGCATCCGATATGGTTCCCTGAGCCAGGAGTGACCCCTGTGCATTGCCTGGTGTGACCCAAAAAGAAAAAATAAAAAAAGAAAAAGAACCAGCCCAAAGATTTCTGCTTTTGAGTTTTCCACCTGTCTGTCACTGAAGTTCCACGCACAAACACACACACAATTTCACGTCAGAGTTTCAGGGAAGATGATGGCATAGACGCGTTCCCAGCTCTGCAGTCCTGCCCGAGGGGTTGGGCACTGGCGACCCCCCGGGGTGGGGCAGGGTCCTTCATCCTCCCACCCTGGACACGCCAGCAGCGGCCCACAGCCCCCCAGACCCAGGGCTGCGTGCGGCACAAATCCTGAGCCGAGTGAGGCTCCTTCCTTCCCACGCCCAGCAGTGCTCAGGGTGATGCTGGGCTCGACTTCCCTTCTGTCATTCTTTTTTTTGTGGTGGGAGGGGTCCCACCCGGCAGTGCTGGGGGCTGCCTGTGGGAGTGCCTTGCGGGAGTGCCTGACCCCCCATCTCCCACCCACAGACCCAAGGACGTTAACTGGAAAGCATGTGAGCACAGCTAGTCCGTACCTCCACACCGTGCTCACCGCAGCGGCCAACACGCAGCAACGACCCGGACGACGCCCGCCTGCACATCACAGGCAGGATGAACTCATCTGCAGCGCCAAGAAGGAGCAGCACCGCCTGGCCTGCCGCCACACGGCCGGACACAGGAGACACCCGGAGGGCAGCACAGAGGGAGGCGATGGCCACAGAGTGACCCTCAGAGACACCAGACAGCAAGGAGGGCCGCAGGCCACACAGCCGAAAACCGGACCCACAGCTGAGTTGGGGGGAGCTTTGAAAGGGGCACCCGGTCCTCGGGGCAGGGAGAAGGCGGTGCTGGAAGTAAGTCTGCTCGGCTGTGGCATTTTGGGCCACACCCGGCGATGCCCGGGGGTTCCTCCTGGCTCTGCACTCAGGGGTCACTCCTGGCGGTGCCGGGGATGGAACCCGGGTTGGCCATGTGCAAGGTAAGCGCCCTCCCTGCTGTCCCACCACCCTGGCCCCTTTTCTGTATGTTGTAGCTTTGGTCAGCTGCGCAGCCACAGCAAGGGCCACAGCGGGGGCCTTGGCCCGGGGCCCAGGGGGTGGCCGGGCAGCCCGTGAGCGGCTGCCGGGAGCCACATGGCACTGATGAAGGGGACGCGTGGGCGTCAGCCGGGTGGCCTTCCCGGAGGGGCGAGAGCTCTGGCCACTCTATGGCCCGGCCGCAGCAGGAGTCAATGAGGGTGGGGTGGGGGCAGCCTAGGGAGGGACCGGCCGGGCCCCGCCGACGCCCAGAGACGGCCCTGGGGTGGGAAGGGCAGGGGTGCTGGGCTTCGGTCCCCGTCTGCCCCGGGGCACGTGACCCCGCCGCTAACTCTGTGCCTGCGTCCTCGGCGGGGAGTCAGTGAGGGGGCTCGGGGCTGGAGTGGGGGGGCGCACGGGGCTCCTCACGCCCCAGGTCTGCAGGGCCAGCGCGGCCACGCGGACGCTGGTCCCGGGCAGGACGCCCACGTCAAGGCTACAGGTTGGCCCGGCAGCGGCTGTGTGAGCAGATGAAGCCGCGCCATCTGGTACCGGAGCGGCTGCCGTTGCCACGGAAACGCTTCAATCCCCAGCAGCACATTTGCAAAGAGCTCGCTCAGCCCCTCCCCCCCGCCCCCTACTCCGGTCCCTGCGAGCGCTAGGAGGCTGTGTGGGGGGCTCGGCTACTCTGGGCTGCAGCGGGGGGACCCCACGGCACCCACATCCCTGCCACGTTCTCGCTCAGGGAAGGGAGGTGGAGGTGGCAGCCCTGACCCCCCGTGACCACACACCGCCGGGCTCACCGGCCGGTCTACACGGGCAGACCCCGGGGCACAGCGGGAAGGGCTGCCTAGCGCGTGCCCAGTCTGAGTCGGATCTCGGCATCCCATACGGGTTCCCCATGCTCGGCTAGGGTTGGCCTGAGCACCACCAAAACCCAAATAAATGAACGAATACGCTGCACGGGACCGGGGGCGCGTCCCTGACGGCCGGGAGCTCCTCCTGGCACTCACTCAGGGTGGCGGTGCCCCTCCACTGCCGTCACCCAGACACCGTCACTGCGCAGCGGGCTCCACATCCCTCCCTCTCTCCCCCTCTGAAAGCCAGGGCTGCCCTGGGAAGAGGCTTCCCTTGGGGACCCCTCCCCCAACCTGGCGCACCCCTCCTCCCCTCCCCCTCCCTGAGCAGCGCCCGCCCGGGGAAGTCCCAAGTACTGCTGGGTGTGACCCAGAAACCAAAGAAAGGAAAAAGGCTTGGTCCGGGGCAGCTGAAGGCCCGGGTCCCCCTTCCTGGGGCAAAAACACATTCCCCGGCCCCGCCCCGCGATCACAGCATCACACACGGAGCAGGGAGCCGAGACAGCATGCTGCTCAGGCTGTTTGCAACAGCTCTAAGTCAGACAACAGCAACGGCCCCACTCGCACTCACGAGCCACCAACACTCAGCCCGCCCGGGTGGAGGTGAGCAGAGAAGGCTGGTGGTGCCCGGTAGGCAGGGGTCGTGCCGCCCAGCAGGGCAGGGCCAGGCCCCCGGCTCGGCAGCGGGGCCTGGGGCACGCGAGGCACCTGGTACTGGCTGCCCCCATCCGACTGGGCGCCCGCCCTGTGCCAGGTGGAGCTCTGAGGGCCGGAGATGAGGCGTGGGTGAGGCCGGGCCCCGGGAGCGCCTGGGCGGCAGGGGCAGAGCCGGACGCTGCTCAGACCTGGACGGGCCTCGAGCGTGAGTCTGGCTGGGGCCGCGTGTGGCCGGAGCCGGCTGGGTGAGGCTCTGCTGGTCTCTGAAGCGCTGGGACCGCCCAGCCAGGGCCGGCGCAGAGGGGAGGCTGGAGGGGCCGGCGGGCAGCACAGCGGACTGAGCCAGGTTCTGGGGGGAGGGGAGGCTGCGGCCTCATTTCCAGCCCGGGAGGGGCCGTTTGACACCCACGTGCAGCCCCCGGATTGGGGGGGGGACACGGGGGCACGAAGGAAGTGTCGAGGCCTCAGGTTTGAGCCCCGGGGGGAGGCGCCTCCCTCCAAGCGCCCTCAGGCAGTGAGGGAGCGGGACCCCTGAAGCCTGTGTGCCACCCCCAGGGCAGAGGGGGCGCGCCTGCCCCCCGCCCCCACTCCCCCTCTTCTGTCGATACTGTGTTAGCGGCGCTTGGCTTTTTAATATTTCAACTGTCGGACGTGTGCCAACTTGACCTTGATGTAAAAATTCTAATTCAAATCAATACACGGCCAAGGTCACTTTAAAATCCAATTAATATGAATGGGAAAATATGCCCCACAGTTCTGTGAGCTGAAAACGGAGCAGGACGAGGGGGCACGGTGAGGACGGCCCGCGCCCGGCCGGGCCCACGTGTGACGAGGCGGCGGGCGAGCGGCGTCCCTGTGTGCGCAGCGCCCGGGACAGCCGGCGACTTGGCTGTTTTGGGCTTCTACTTACGGTCGTTTAAAATTAAACTGTAGTTTGTTTGAGGAGAAATTAAAAAAATGTACTGAAAACTGTGAATTCCTATAATCCGATTTGAAATAAATTAAACTGTGGACTTCCACCCAGGAACGCCGCGGGAAACGGAGGGACGGCAACAGGGTCTGAAACAGCAGCAAACCCTGATGAGGGCGTCCACAAAGCTGCTTGCCCCGGAGACTGAGAGATGAGGGGAAACTGAGGCACCGGGCCCAGGCGTCTGGAGACCCAGACTCCAGGGCCCCTGCTCCCTGCCGGACCCACCTCCACACTTGTTCTTCTCCGGTGGGATTCAGAGAGTCTCACGACAGTGGTGGCCAGGATGTCACCTCCGTGGGCGCCTGTGCCGGCCCTTCTCCTGCTCTGGCTCTCCTACCGGGACTCCCGGCTTCTCCACCCCCCACCCCGGTTCAAACAGGAGACAAACGCTCGAGCACCCGGTACAGGATGCACAGCTGCTCCGTGACTTCGAGGAAGCCTAGTGTGTGACCTGCCGTCAGCGTGTCACGAGGACCACAGCCTGCTTCTCTCTGGATGCGGAGGAACCGGGCTGTCCAGGACAGCCCCACGGCCGGCCCAGCCGCCCCGGGAACCCTCAGAGATGCCCAGGCGGGTGCCCTGCGACGCGGGCTGGAGAGACCCGGGCTGGGCTGGCCAAGACGGCAGGCGCGTGTTCACCTCTCCAGAATCAAGCAGCGACAACGACAAGTGGTGCCACTCTCGGCAGCCGGGGGCACGGGACCCCTCTGTGCCCCCTCCCTTCGCTCAGAAGGAAGCCGGCCGCGACGTCCCGCCCGTCCCGCTGTCTCGTTCACCTCCGTCACCCCTCGTCGGCTGCTGTATTAATGCTTATTATTCTTTAATGACGCCTGTTTGTAAATAGCAAGACGGGATGCAATTAAGCCATGAGAGGCTAAATAAACACACACACTAATTAGGATCTTTACAAGAGATTTTTCCCCCCTTCGTCAAGTATAGACTGGAATTTACCTTTCATTAATCTAACTTAATTGCTATGGTGCGCCAATAAAGAGTCAACACAAATTAAGTGCTCTAAATGATTTCCCCACCTCCAGGGCGAGAAGCGATCCTTCCTCAGGGTAACGGGACGCGTTTCCCGAGTGACGGCGGGGTGACGAGCTCGAGGTCACGGGCCTCCCGTCAGCTCCCGGGGCGCTCCTTCCCCGCGCCCACCTGCCAGCTTCCTGCCGCTGGTTCCGAGGGGGGCGAGGCAGAGGCGGGTGCCCGTCGGTGCCTCCACGCCCGCTCTGAGAATAATGCCCAGGCACACTTGCTTTCAGCACGCAGGGAGATATTTTGGGACGAGAGGGACAGCTGCTATTTACAGGAAAAGGGAAGTTCTCAGTGTTTTAACCTTTGATTGAGAAGGTGTGAAAGAGTAGATACGTTTGGCAGCCGAAACAGCTCTGACGGCGTGTCAACGGGAGCTCTGCTTGCAGGGCGCCCGGCACCCAGCTCTCGGTTCCTTCCACCAACGCTGACTCGGCTCGTGGGTCCCGGGAAACCGGCACTGGCCGAGGGGCTTCTGCTCCCGCACTGGCCCCGCCTGCGCTGCCCCATCCTCCCTGCAGACGGAGGCCCCGGCTCCAGCCACCCCGCTTCCTTCCCCCGGGGGCCGGCCGTGTGACGGGTGTGCAGGCTGCAGCCCCGACAAAGCCAGGTCCCGAGAGGTCCAGGATGGCAAGAGGAGAGTCCACGGGGAAGGGAAGGGGCGACGGACAGACCCTCACCGGCTCTCGGGTCCCTGACGCCGCGGTCAGTCCGGGGGACTTTCTCCATGACAGTGTTCGTTCCATGGAGAAGCGTCCTGGGGGCAGGCAAGTCTGGCAGGGAAACTGCCCACACGGGCTTCTGCCTGGAGACCCTGGGGGTCCCCGGTCTATCGGGGGCTCGGAACCCACTCTGCTCTGTGCAGCCGGCCAGTGCGCCCCCAAATCTTGAGGTGCGGCTAACGTACCCGCAAACAGCCTAGGAACTCTGCTCTGGGGACCGGCGTTAGCTGGGTGCCCAGAGGGAGAACCGGCTCAGTCCCACCTGCAGCCCAGGCACACCTCACGCCCACCCCCACCCCGAGCCTGGAGCCCACCGGCCCCGGGCTCACACCCAGATACCCACAGAGGTGCCAAGGACCGACGGGGGCTCCCTGACAGCTGTGGGCAAACAATCTACCAAGTCTAGGACAGCTAATTGCTTCCTGTTCAGGAACTTCCAAAGGTTCACTCTCAAATCCGTGTTTTATGGTTCCATTCTAAGTCTCTGCAAATCCCCGTCTACCAGCATCAGAGACAGGCCTCGCTTAATCACGCTGGTAGATCATATATAAAAACAAAACAGAGCTTCAAAAAAATCATTCTGTGTTAGCGAGCAGATGTCTAGCCCATTTGCAATTAATACGACCCACTTCCATACAATCAGACTGCTTAAAATTCCTGGAACAAGATGTAAAAGTTAAGATGCAAATGTTCTGATTTTAATGAGAATGAATGGAAACTATGAAGCCCTCTCTCCCTTTGAGAGTAGGTACAATCTACAGATAAGTCCCAGCCGCGCACTAAATTTATCAACAAAACAATCATTTGATAAAACCCAGGCGAGAAGGAAATAGGGCGAAAACCAGAAATGCAGTCAGAAAGTATTTGTGTGATCGGACCCCGTGTTCTTTCTGGAGCCCGAAGGATCAACGGGTGGATGCCGGCTACCCGCCGGGCCAGGGGCGCTTGGGCCTGCATTCCTGGGGTCCCCCAAGGGCGGGGGGCAAGACCAGGACTGGAAGCTGCCTGGATCCCACCCAGCTCTGCTGGGCAGCGTGACCTTGAATGACCTCCTGGACCTCTGAGCCTCAGTCTTCCCCGCTGAGAACAGGGACCGGCCTGCCCGGGAGGGTGGGCACAGCCCCGGGACAGAGCGACACTTCGGGAGGAGGAACTTGTGCAGGCATCGGAAGGAACCCGAGGCGGGATTAGTGGGAAGGAACTCAGGTGGGATTAGCGGGAAGGAACCCGGGGAAGGAACCCGAGGCGGGATTAGTGGGAAGGAACCCGAGGCGGGATTAACTGGAGCCGACTGCAGGACCAACGGACAGACGCCGGGACTGCCAGGAGAGAGCAGCCCCCGGGAGCCCCCCTGAGCTCAGGCCCCAGCCCTGCGGAGGGGGACAAGTGGCCCAAGCCGAGCAAGAACGGGGACGCAAAGGAAACAGTGGGTCTCCCCCTGACTGCTGGGCCGCTCGGCCCGGGAGAAACCTGAGCTGTGTGTGGCTTAGCGCCCAGGACAGTCAGAGTGTCGGACGACGTCAGTCCCCTGCGGTACACCCACACGGCTATTTTAGGGGCCCTGGGGGAGTGGGGAGCCCACCGGGGCCATGCACAGGGTGCCTGGGACCCCCGGCTTGGCCAGGGGGTCAACGCTTGGGGGTAGCAGGCCAGCTGCTGGCAGTGCTGGGGTTGCTGGGGGCGGGGCGGGGGTTACTTCTGGGCCGTCCAGGGCCGGAGTCACTCCTGGGTCCCCGAGCACTCGGCCCCGACCCGGAGCTGCCCGCCTCTGTTTGCACGACTTTAAAATATGCTCAGTCTCGCCGATGACCTATTCCTCGAGAACGTGACATTTGTGTGCCAGAGGGGGACGCCGCAGGCTGAGGCCCACCCAGACGCTCCCCGCTCGTCCCTGAGCCCCGCCCGCCGTTCCCAACGCTCTGCGCCCTTTGCTTGCTCTCTGCCTTCTTCCTCCAACAGCCCGCCCCGGCACGCACCGGCTCTGCGTTCTTTAAACACGGACGAGGAGCAGAGCGGCCCCCGGCAGCTGCACCGAGGTGCACCCACCTGCACCCCTGCGCGCGCACGCGAGGCTAGAACCAGCACGTCCCGCCTCCACTCGGGCCGAGATGAGTTCACTCTCATGCGTCCCGACCCTGGGTGCCAGCAGACAGGGCCCCTCGGACACCCCCGGAGCCCTTTGCGACCGCCCTGGCCCACGGCACCCTGTGTGCGGCCGGGGTGTGCGGCCGGGGTCCCTCACCCGCAGAACACGTTGTTATGCTTTTCCCTTTTTGCCAACCTGGCACCTGAGAAACGGTACCCGGGAGCGGTCTGAATTTGCATGTCTCTAATTATGGGTGAGGTTGAACATCTTTTCAAGTCTAATTACCATTTCGAATTTTTTTTTTTGGGGGGGGTGTTTGAATGGTCTGTTTCTTCCCTTCCGAACCTGCTTTTGGTCTCTGCATTTACTTAGGAAGATTTAAAACAGTCTCAGAGCTACGGGCCCCGTCTCTGTGCTGCAAACGTGCGTCCCCAGCTTGCCAGTGGTCCTGTGCGTTTCCGTCGTTTCGGCTTTCTACACGCGTCTCTGACTGAGGCCAGATTGATTCGAAACGGTTCCCGAACCAGAGATCTCATTTCCTAGTACGCGTGTCCATTGCTAGTCTGATTTATTCGACTACCCCGGCGTCTGCCCGTAAGCCCCAACATCACGGCGCGGTACTTCCAGACGCAGAGCATGTGTGTTGATTACTTTCGGGGGTGCTCGGGGTTCACTCCCTGAACTGCGTGCACAGCCACGGCCCGAGCGCCGGCAGGACAGACACGAAGACCAGCGGCTCGTTTGGCTTCCGCCTCTCCCTGGTGCTCGCCACCTGAGCCTTCCTCCGTGCGAGCCCCCGCGCCCCCCAGCCTCCCCCTGGCCTCAGCTCCCCTTTGTCTCTGCCTCACGACCGTCAGGTCCAGCGCGGCGGCGACTGGCCCCGGCTGAAACCCGCCCCCCACCGTCGGGTGAGGGTCATCGGCTGCCGACTCCTCGCAGGGCAGCGGCAGAGACGCCCGGTTCTGCTCCCCCAGGCTGGGACACTGGGGAAAACAGATCCTGGACAGACTTTTTACTGCGGGTGGTGGAGGGGCTCAGCTGTGCTCAGAGCAGTGCTCGGGGCACCCGAGCTGCGGGACTGAACTCGGGGCTCCCACATGCAACGCCTGAGCCAGCTCACACTTGCTTTGAAAACGCTTCCCCACCACTGCTTCAGACACCGTCTTGTTTTCGTTTGGGGACCACACCCAGCGATGCTCAGAGGTTACTCCTGGCTCTGTGCTCAGGAATCACTCCTGGCGGGGCTTGGGGAACCAGACGGGATGCCGGGGATCGAATCTTGTTGGCTGCATGGAAGCCCTACCCACTAGGCTATCTCTCTGGCCCCCACACACTGTTTTGTTGAGCACATGATTTGCCTTTTGTTCCTTCTGGGAAGCCTTGGGAATTTTTCCTCTCTTCTTTGAGTCTGACTATATACCTGGGGTGCTGCTGTGTCCGTGAGCTGCTCAGTGCACTGACCGTTCATTTCTGGAAGTTTCTCTCAGGTGAGATTTACACGTTAGTTCTGTTGGACAGTTTGGTTCTTCCTCGTGACTTAAGAGACTCCACTCCACTGGATGTTTCTGCTTGGCTGTGTTCGGCTCTGGTCGTGTTCTCTTGCATCTGGTTTACTTCTTTTGTTCATGCTCTTGGTTTTTTCCCAGTCCTTTTAAAATACCCTTTACTAAATTTCATTTGAATCTATTTTTCCTCGGTTATCTTGGATCTCAGCTTTAATTCAGAAAACAAAAAACATAAAACAAACCCCAATCCAGCTTGTTATTTACTTCCTCATATATGCAGTCGATTCTTGCTCTGTTTTGCCCTTTTGTTTTTTGACGTCTGATTCAAAGATTTTCCCTCCCCTCTTTCCAAGTGCTTGAGGACATCAGAATTAGTTAGGAGTGCTGTACGAGGGTTTTTCCCCCCGCTTTGTTTTGTTCCTTTGTTCCACAGAGGTGTTTCTCCTTCAACATTTCATTATGAAAGTCCTCGAACACTCAGAAAGTTGAAAGCACGTTACTGCGCCCACCCTGTTCCCCCGGGCCAGGCTCTGCGCCGCCACGGCTCGGCCTGACACGCCTCACCGCGTCACCCACCCTTCCACGGGGCTCGTTTTTTATTTCGGAGGCATCTTATTTTGAGACAGTTGAAAATCGCAAGTATTAATACAGCGAGAATTAATTTTTTTTGGGGGGGTGTGTTTGAATGGTCTGTTTCTTCCCTTCCGAACCTGCTTTTGGTCTCTGCATTTACTTAGGAAGATTTAAAACAGTCTCAGAGCTATGGGCCCCGTCTCTGAGCCGCAAGTGTGCACTGAAGTACTAAGGGAAGCACCGCAGTACAGAGTTCACTGTTCACTGAATTATTTTTGGAGGTAAAATGCGGCTGAGGGGAACACACAGCGCCCTTGGGTGCTCTGGTCCCTGCCGCGCACGCACAGGGGCCTCACCCCATGCACTGTCCTCCCCGACCTCAGCCAGGCGTGGGGCTGTTCTAGAACCCTCCGGAACAACACAGCGCCCAGAGCGCTGCCGCATTCCCTTCTGTACTCGGGACTCTCGGTCTTCTGGCCGGGATGGACCTGGGGCTTTATCTGCGCTTGTTCTGCAGTTTGGAAGAACATTCGGATCCTTCTGACTGTAAATACTTTCAGAAATAAAGTTTCTTTAACTCACCCTGCTTTTATTACCTACTAGCCTTCTGCACTCCTTTTTGGTTTTGGGCCCCCCGGGCTCCAGAACTACCCCTAGCTCTGTGCTCGGGTCACTTCTGGTAGCTGCGGCGTCCGACTCGGGCCTGCAAGCAAACCTCACGCCTGAGACCTCAGCCCCGCGCCCGAGCTGGGCTGGAGCGCGGCCGTCTCACCCCGTCTCCAGCCTGTGAAATTCAGGCCACGTCCAAATCTTTCCGATCGTTCAGAAACGTTCGAGCCGGGGGGTGGTTTGTTGGAAATGGGGCTCAGACCAAGCTGACGAGACTCTCTGGGTGTTAAGTTAAAAGAAATTATAGGGGCTGGAGCGATAGCACAGCGGGTAGGGCGTTTGCCTTGCACGCAGCCGACCCGGGTTCTAATCCCAGCATCCCATATGGTCCCCTGAGCACCGCCAGGGGTAATTCCTGAGTGAAGAGCCAGGAGTAACTCCTGTGCATCGCCGGGTGTGACCCAAAAACCAAAAAAAAAAAAAAAAAAAAAAAAAAAAGAAATTATATTAGGTTAAAGCCCACTCTTGACCTTTGTAACCTCGCTTTGTTCTGCTTCTGTAACCGTGCTTATGCCCCTGAACTGTATATAATAATGTACTATGCTTGGGCCCTGTCACATACATCCTGACATCTGCCTGTCGGTTGGGCTGGGATTCACGTATGTGCCTAAAAGATAGGGACCCGCTCACAGAAGGAGTTGCTGAGAACAAGGAGCCCAGATAGTGACTCTGGTCCCACGGCCCCTGACGCAGAGCCCAGATAGTAGTGACCCCGGTCCCACGGCTCTACAGATAGTAGCTCCTGACGCAGGGCAAAGATAATGGCTTCGGACACGCGGATCCCGAGACAGTGGCTCCGGACGAGGCTCCGTGACTACGTGACTGGCCCAGAGGACTCAGCCCTATAAAAGGCTGCCCTAACTAGCACAGACCGCGGCATCCACCTGGGTGCAGCCCCAGCATGTTGGTCTGAATAAACCTTTCCCTTGCAAGAGACTGCCCGGCTAGCTCGTCTCTCTTCCTTGCAGCTCCGGTCCCAACATGGGTGCCTGTAACGAGCGTTTCTGGAGTCCCTGGCCCCCCGCTACCCCCCGCCACGCCACACGCGCCTCACCTTGGCGCGTCCCGCAGGGCGAGCGTGCAAACGCGGCGTCCTTGCCACTGATACCTGCGTCGCCCCACGTGCTGGGCCCACAGCATGTCTCCGCAGCCCGGAGGGCGTGTGTGGGCCCCGGCGAGGGCCTGGCCCTGTCACCCGAGCAGAAAGAAGCAGGATCGCGTTGGGCGCCCGAGGACAGCGCCCGGCCCCTGCCGCTGTGAGGGCCCCAGTGAGGGGGTCTGGGACCCGGGGCCAGGCCGTTCCTGGGAGCAACTGGGCCAGGGAGCTAGTAAGCGGGAGGGGCGCTTGCCTTACACACGGCCCGCCTCCCCACGGGCCCCGAGTCCCACCAGGACTGGCCCCTGAGTACTGAGCCAGGAGTCAGGCCTGAGCACCACCAGGTGTGGGCAAAAAGCAAACAAAAAAATACTAGATGGGACTTTTATTTATTTATTTTATTTTATTCTTTTGCTTTTTGGGTCACACCCGGCGATGCACAGGGGTTACTCCTGGCTCTGCACTCAGGAATTATCCCTGGCGGTGCTCAGGGGACCATTTGGGTTGCTGGGATTCGAACCCGGGTCGGCTGCGTGCAAGGCAAACGCCCTCCCCGCTGTGCTGTCGCTCCAGCCCCCTAGATGGGACTTTAAAAAAAAGCCATGTCTTTGGAATCAGGAATCAGGGTTGATAAAAATGCTTTTTTATTGTGTCAAAAAATGAAAAACTATAAAAACTGGGTTTGCTTGTTCCCCTCATCCAACGAGCAAAGGGCAAACGAGGCCTTCGAGTGACTGTGGTCACTCACTGCCACGCGCCAATGGCCACAGTAAAGCAGGGCCTGCGGCTGCAGCGACGGCTGCAGAGTCCAGAGGCCCACGGGGGCTGGAGCTGACGGGTCCGAGTCCCCAAGGGCACGTCCTGCCTCGTCTGGGAGAAGCTTCCACCGCCTCAGAGCTCCCGGGGACGTGTGACCCGGCACGTGACCACCTGTGACCTCCTCAGCACCGTCCCGGGAATGCAGCCCTGCACCCCGAAGGCCGGATGTCGCCACCCTGGCCGTGAGTCTGGGGCCGGGGGGGTCTGGCCTGTCCACTGCAGGGTGCAAAAGTGGCACCACCCCCCGATTTGTGGCAACTGAAAATTCTTCTAGAATGTCCCCTGAAAGGCAAAACCACCTTCCGTGCAGACCCGCCGCCCAAGCCCAGCCTCCTCCTGGGAACGGCGCCAAGGAAAACTAGCCCCAGGCGTGAAGAACAGGGACAAAGATGGCTCAGAATAGACCGTTCCTCACACCGGGAGAAAAACAGAAGCAAATCAAATGACCGTGGACGGAAAAAGCAGATAATGAAATTAGGGTATAGCCATGTCGCGGAATGTACATATCAGCAAACCGAGTAAGCGACAGGTAAAACAACCACGCGAACAAAATTTAATCAAAAAAAAAAAAATTCCCACAACTACCACGGAATGAAAACTGTTTTTTGGCAGGTGGCATCCACACGAACTTGTTTTGGGTCACACCCAGCGATGCTCAGGGGTCACTCCTGGCTCTGCACTCAGGAGTCACTCCTGCCGGTGCTCGGGGGGACCCTATGGGATGCTGGGAATCGAACCCGAGTCGACCGCGTGCAAGGCCAACGCCCTCCCGGCTGTGCTCCAGCCCTCATGTGAACTTGTTAACTTTAAAACCACGGTGGAGCCAGAAACCTGAAGACGCTGTTTCTGAGGCGTTTCTGACAGGTGGTAGACCCCGCCCTGAGGGGAGGGAGGGCACCCCTGGGGCGAGGTGCCGAGCCTTCAGCCCCGAGGAGACAAGCGAGTGAGATGGGGCAGCGGGCAGGGGCCCCGGCTGACCTGGGGTCTGGAGCTGGGGGGTGACCCCTGTGCTTCCTTATTTGTTCTGGGGCCACACGCAGCGGTGCTCAGGGGCCACCTGCTCCTGGGGTGCCGGGATGGAGCCAGGGGTGGCGCGTGCGAGGCAGGCGCCCTCCCGCCCGGGTGTCTGTCTGGAGCCCAGCTCATGCCCGCTGCACCGAGCTCGGGGGAGGGCACCGACGGCGCTGGGCGAGCCTGGATGGTCCCCCCGGGGCTGGACCCACCCGGACGGCCCCCGGGGCTGCGAGGCGGCAGTGACGCTCGTGGCTGTCAGAATCTGCCCTGTGGGCCAGCCGAGGCCAGGACAGTGTCCCTGGGGCTGCGGCCAGGAAACTTCACCCCGGGGCCCTGGTGCCTGTCCGGCCCGTCAGGCCGAGGGCGACGGAGCCAGAGGGACGGTCAGAGCCGATGAGAGGGAGCTGTGGCCGCGCCCACCTGCGCCCCAGCGCCCGGGGCTCGGGGGCGTGAAAGGAGACGGTGTCTGAAGAGCCCGAGGAAAGCGAGGGCCTCTGGCCGGGGCACGGGTGGGTCACTAGCGTGTGCGGGAGGGGCAGGGGCCAGCTGGGCGCCTCCCGGACACGGGCACCGTCAGGAGGGCGGGGCAGGGACGCGGTGGCCGGAGTCTCCCCCCCCCCATGCTCAGACCCAGCGGCCCCCTCAGAAATTAGCGATTAATATTGTGAATGCCGAAAGCAGCCAGCTGCTCGCTCCGTCTCTGACTCAGGATCCAACAATATTTTGACTGTTGGGAGGAAATTAATAATGGGATGTTAGGCGGGAGATGAGCTGAAACTAAATATCAACAGAGTCAGATGTATTTCGGGAGGGTGAGCGCATCCCCTCGGGGCGGAGTGAGAGGCACATGGGGGCCCCGCGTCAGCGCCTGCGGGGGCTGGGGGAGAAGGAGCATGCCCCCGGCACCTGGCCCGCCCCGTCCCCGCTCTCCGGGCCGGGCCAGCGCCGAGGGGCACACGGACCTCAGCCCCAGCGTCCAGCCTTTCGGGCCCACCTTGGTGCTCGCTCTCTGCTTCGAGACGTGAAGCGCCGAGGGGAAGGTGGGTGCCAGCCCGGCTCACGCGGCGGGGCCGGTGGCCGGCAGGGGCTGCGCTCTAGGGCCCAGCCACGCCGCTGCCCTCCCCTGCAGGCCGTGGCCGCCGGGAGCCCCTCCGGACCCCCCCAGCAGCCAGAAGGGCCCGTCACAGGGGACTGGGGAGCGGGGAGGCAGACGCCAGGGCTGCTCAGGCGCCAGTTCAGCCCAGCTGATTCTTAGCAAAAAGCCTCGCCCAGTGCTCCCCTTCACACCCGGGCAGGGCCTTGTGCCTGGGGCTCCGGAGAACACGGGCCCCGAGGGACAAAGCCAGACCCCAAACCTGAGGACAGACAGTGGCAGGAGAAAGAAGAAACTGCAGGGATGGAGTGAAGAACAGTGGGGAAGGGAGCCGGCTGAAGGCAGTCCCTGAGCCCTCCAGGAGTGAGCCCTGAGCACTGAGCCGGTAGTGAGCCTGAGCACAGAGCCAGGAGTCAGCCCTGAGCACAGAGCCGGGAGTCAGCCCTGAGCACAGAGCTGGGAGAGCCAGGAGTGAGCTCTGAGCACAGAGCCAGGAGTCAGCCCTGAGCACTAGAGCCAGGAGTGAGCCCTGAGCACAGAGCCAGGAGTCAGCCCTGAGCACAGAGCCAGGAGTCAGCCCTGAGCACAGAGCCAGGAGCAGAAACCCCCCAAAAGCTGCAGCGATGACGCAATGAGAGCAACTGCAGAAACTGAGAGCGGGGTGTCAGCACCGTCCGGGCAGGGTGGTGGGCGCTGCGTGTGCACAAACCAAAGCCCAGGAAGGAGCCGCGCAGGGCAGGGGCGTCTGGCGCCACCGGGGAGGGAACTTTCCTGCGTGTGCAAAGACAGCGGGCAGGGCGGTCACCGGGGGCGGAGCGGGCACTGCGCACTCTGAGGGGGACGGGCGCCAGGTCCCCTCGCAGGTCCCCAGGGGGCCGCCTGGCCCCCCCTCCCCATGCCTCAGGCCGTGTCTGGGCCCCGCCAGGCGCAGCAGGAAAGGGAACCAAGGCCCGCACCAGCCTCGTTCCTGCCCCACGGCGCCAGCAGCGGGATCTTGGCCGCCCCGTCCTACACGCGACCCCTCCCGCGGGACCCCTGGCTTGTTCCTCGCCCGCTGTGGGGGGCACCGGGGGCAGCACGGGCACGGCCCGTGAACTGTGGGTTCGGGAATCAGGCCCAAGCCAACGGCCGCTGCTGGGACGGGAGCAGAGACCAGGGACCCGCAGGCCCGAGGCACAGGGACGCGCTCGGCCTCGCTCGGGGAGGACGGGCCTCTGGGCGGGCTGGGACTCCCCCCCGCCGGGGCGCAGCGAGACATCAAAGGGCCCTTCAGGTGGAAGGGACTGCTGGCCCCGCCCGCCGCGCCCGCCGCCCTGCGCAGGAAATGGGCCGATGACCCGGGATGCCGCCAACAAGCCTATTTCTCCGGGACGCGCCCCTTTCGTCTTCATTAACTCCCCGGGCCCTGTCAGGTGCGCCGAGAGCAGGATTTATGTTCAGCCGCCGGCCGGAGAGGATCTTAAAATTTAGACAATCTGTTTGTTTAACGGAGGCAGAAATACTTCATGCTCGGGGAGACAGATACAAATCGTCTCCTCCGCGCGGCGGGCCGGGCCGTCATCTTCTTCACCGGGCTTCCTACCGGCGGCCATGTGCACGGACACCCCCGTTCTCGCCGGCACGGGGCCCCCGACGGCTGCCCTTGGTGAGAAGTGACCCCCACAGGCACACGCCAGCCCCGCTCGCCGGGGGCAGCTGGGACATCCACGGGGGGGTCCACGGGGGGTCCCGCGGCTTCCCTGATGCCCAGCCGGCCTTCGTGTCTCTCTCACCCCTGGCCCCCGGGAGCTGCTCCCGGCTCAGTGCTCAGGCCGGCCCGCCTGTGAAGGACTGTGGTAATCCGGCGCTCGCCCCTCCCCCCACACACTCTCCACGGTGGGCTCACGCGGAGACCACCCAGTTGGGGGACACGCGAAGCAGGTGGCTGGGCCAGTAAGGCCTCAGGCCGTGCCGACGGACGGTGCTCAGTGAGGCGCGTGTGGAGTGACAGGTGGACACGCCTGGCCGCTGGGGCCGTTGAACAGGCCGGCCACCTCCCCACAGCCCTGGGCAGTGCTGTGGCCAGCACTTAGGGGGCCCCGCAGGGTCACGGGGAGCCTGGAGAGTGCTCGGCCAGTCCAGCAGTGCTCAGGGACAACTCCTGGCTCTGTGCTCAGGAGAGGCCCCGGGAGGTCTCGGCAGGGCTGTGGCCGGGAAGGGGTCAGCAGGGTGCTCGCAGTGCCCGAGCCCCAGGGGGTCAGCGGGGTGCTCGCAGTGCCCGAGCCCCGGCACGCTCTCTGCCTCCCGTGCAGTACTCTCGGCCTGCGGAGGCAGCGATGAGCCGTCCGGTGGCCACCGCCTCCCCGCCACCCCGTGTCCCCAGCTCTGCTCTCCAGAACTCTCCAGAACTTCCTCCCACACGGCCCCTCGGACTCACCAGGAGCATGGCGGACGTCCCGTTGGGCCTGGATAAGTGGATGGACATTTCCGGAAACATCCTGTCAATGCGGCTGATCACGTCATCCACGTACCTGTGGAGAGAGGAGAGCCAGGTGAGGCAGGGGCTGCGCAATGCTCCCAGGGTGAGATGGGGGGCCGGAGTGCTCCCAGGGTGAGGTGGGAGGGGCCCGGAGTGCTCCCAGGGTGAGATGGGGGGGCCCAGAGTGCTCCCTGGGTGAGGTGGGAGGGGCCCGGAGTGCTCCTAGGGTGAGATGGGGGGGCCGGAGTGCTCCCAGGGTGAGATGGGCGGGGCCCGGAGCGCTCCCTGGGTGAGGTGGGAGGGGCCCGGAGTGCTCCCTGGGTGAGGTGGGAGGGGCCCGGAGTGCTCCCTGGGTGAGGTGGGAGGGGCCGGAGTGCTCCCAGGGTGAGATGGGAAGGGCCCGGAGTGCTCCTAACAGGTGAGACTGGGCCCTGGAGTGCTCCCTGCAGATGAGACAGGGCCTGAGTGCTCCTGACATGTGAGGTGGGGCCCCGAGTGCTCCCGTGAGGCTGTCTGGGTCATCTCTTCTGCCTGCTGTCTGGGATGCCAAAGAGAAAGTTTCCAGAAAGCATCACAGGGAGAGGTGACCGGCCTTCCCAGGACAGCTGACCTGGGTCCTGCCCACGCGGGAGCACCTGGTTTGAGGCAGGGATGGGGAACCTGCACGCCCACCCACCCGTGCCGCCCACCCCTCCTGGCATCACGGGCCGGGGGGGCCTGGCAGGGGGCCGGGGGGAGAGACAGCCGGGACTCAGGCTCGCGGGCATATTTTTTCGTTTCCTTCCCAACCAACGTGCTTTCAGATGAAGCTCAGGAAAGGAAAAAAAAAATCGCTGTGAAGATTTTACTCTGCCAAAAAGGAGCTTCGAGGAGCCAGGTTTCCTTCCACCCGCCTGACTCCAGCAGACGCAAACTTCCCTTTTCCAGGTGACATTTTGTACCTGCCCAAAAAGGAGAGACTCGGCTGCGTCTTCAGCGGAGGAAAACAGTGTCTGAACCCCAGAAGCTAAACCCAAACATTGCATTTCCAAACACAAGCCCAGCCGCGGCCCGGCAGAAGGAGCAGGGCCCCCCCACCGCGCACATGCCCCCCCCCCGAGCCACGGGCGCCCAATCACTCTCATCTCCACCTTGGGCGCCAGGCAGACACGCTCGGCGGCTGAGGCCGCGTGCAGAAAGACATTAATTCCGTGCCAAATTGAGCAGTGAGTCACAATTTGCACATATCTGTCGACCTGTTAGCGGGGTAATAACTCGGGGAGATTGCGGGTCCCGCTCGAGCGACAGGCCCTCCCACGGCCAAGAACGCCGCGCCTCTCCCGGCAGCGCGGGGCTCCGGCCAAGATGCCCCTGGAGCGGGGCTCGCCGGGTGCCGGGGGGCTGCGGGGAGTCCTCGAGGAGCGACCACAGACCCGTCCCCGCCCGTCCAGCCGCGAGCAGGGGGAGACGCGGGGCCTCTCTCCCGGCCTGACGGGCCCGCATGCCCCCTGGCTCCAGACCTTCGGGAAGACTCCGGCCTCTGTCGCCCCTGCAGGCTCGTGCACAGGCCAAGGAAGCGCTGTCCTCGCCATCAGGGGCCCGAGGGGGCCCCTCAGCGGGGGGGCTTCTCCCCACGGCCCCCGGGCCCCTCCGCCCGGCACATCCTGCTCCGGCCGGGGCTCTTATGGCTGCCCCCACCAGCATCTTTCGCAGTCCGGGTCTGACTGATGACATGTCCTCAGGAGGCCCCCCTGGGCCTGCCCCCTGCCCCCTGGACACGTCGTGTGGCCTCCATGTGTCTCCTGGCTGGGGGACGCTGAGGTCCAAGCCTGTCGTGCGCCCGCCTTCCTCAGGCACTTGCTGAGGGAGGGAGGGGGTGTTCCAGCCAGCCACAGAGAGAGTCCCCGTCAAGGAGTGCACCCAGCACAGCTGACCCGAGGGGTGGATGGGTCACCCACGGGCCCCGTGACCAGCTGAACCTCACCCACCAACCTCAAAGGAAGCCGGAGCCGCAGCCTGGCGGGCCGTGTGCGTGGACGGGCTTGCGGCTCCCACACGCCGGCCCTCAGCCCTCTGCCGAGCCCACGGACGCACGTGACCCGGACGGTCACCCAACAGAACGGGGACGCCGCTTCGAAAGCCGACCGGTCTCACAGAACGCGAATCCCCAGCTGCTGCACTCGGGACCCAGGGCGAACTACCGTGGTAGATGTTCTAAAATAGTCTGCCGGGCAGATGGCCCTGCGCGGACCCTCCTCAGAAGGGGAAAACCCGCCAGAAGCGCCTGGACGGCCGCCAGCCCCAGGAGCGCGGCACAGCGCGGCTGCAGCGCCTGCGCCCACCTGCGGGCGGCGTATTAATAGGCAGGCGGCTCGCCTCGAGAGGGGCCCCACCCGCCGAACTTGTTCCCGCCCGACCGAGGCAGCCGGAACTTCAGTCTCTGCACGGCGCCCAGGTGTGGCCGAGGCCAGCCTGTCCCCCCGAGCTGCCCCCTCTCCCTCGGCCTCCTCGCGCGAGTGGCCGGAACAGAGGCGTCCACGGGAGCCGCGCTCCGAGCTGCGGACAATGAGTCTGTGCACCCCCCCCCACTGGCCTCGGCGAGGGCGCCAGGGGCCGCAGCAGGCCCCGGCGGGGGCACAGGGGCTGCCAAGGGGCCGCAGACTCGAGTGCAGCGTGTGTGGGGGTGTTTGCTGGGGCGCCGAGGGGTGGCAGGCCAGTCCCTGGGCCCGGCCCAGAGCCGGGAGAGCCCCACGGCCGCCCCTCCTGTCTCCGGGGGGGAAGCAGGAGGGAGCACCAGGGATGCGCCGTGCAGAGGGGGCCCACACCCGCCCGGGGAGCCCGAGCCAGCTGCGTCTCCGGCCCCACACTGTGTCTCCAACCCCCACTCCGCGTACCCCCCACTGCGTCTCTGCCCGCCCCCGCAGGCTTCCATCCACACCCCCTTTCAGCCCTCTCCAGCACTCCGGGAGAGGCCGGCGTCACCTGCCATCTCCCGGCCTTTGCACCCTTTGCAGAAGGGACAACTGCGGGGGTCCCTGGAGTGGTCAGCACCCCTGCCCAAGCCTCTGCAGGGGCGGCCTGCGGAGACTCAGCCCTGCGCCCGGCCCCGGGGGTCCGGCACTGTGAGGAGGGGCGGGAGGGGCTGGTGCCGCTGTTGCCCAAACTCGTCCCTCCTGGCATCACAGATTCACTCCAAGTTCCTGCGGGCCCCGGTTTCCCCTCAGCCGCTTAAATGATGCAGTTAAGCCCGGGGAGGAAGGAAGCCTCGTTCCCTCGGCAGCTGCCCCTCCGCCAGCCCCCACGCGCCCGAGAGAGAGAAACACCCAAACCAGAGGCTCCCCACTCAGCGCCGGGAAGGACCCGTGTCACCCTGGGTCGGGAAAGGGGACCCGGCTGCTGGAGGAGAGGCGGCCACGGCCGGGAAGGCAGCTCTGGCCCTGGCACGAGGGTGCTGCAACCCCCCCAGGAGACCCCGTTTTCCTTCCCAGCCACGTGCCAGCCCCCTACCCGCTACTGTCCCTCAGACACAGGTTCCAGGGGGGCGGGGTGCCAGGAGAGTGCCCGCGGGGCACAGCTGGCGGCTGCAGAGTTCGGGCATTGCCCCGAGGCAGATACCCTGCAGGGCGGCCATTTGGGGGTCTCCCTCCTGACTGGGGGGCCGCCCCCTGGAGGAGTGTCTGAGGTCCTCGGGCTGAGCACACGGCACCCCTGGCTGGCGGGGAAGGGGGGTCCGGGAAGAGGCGTCCCCACCCGTGTCTGCAGTGGGCACCGCCCGGCAAACCTGCTGAATGAGGCTCCAGAGGCTCCAAAGCAAGACCCCCCAGTGCTGTGCCCCTGCCGCAGCCCAGCCCTCGCACCCGACTCCTGGGGGGAGAGGCAGGGAGAGCACTTCACACGGAGCCAGCAGCTGGCTGGACCAGCGCTTCCTCTGACTGTGCAGACGTGACCCTCCGGAGAGGGGCCCGGGCAGCGGGAGACGCTCTGACGACCCCTGGCCACACTCAGGAAGGGGCGAGCTCTGTGGCCCGGCGGACCCAGCGGGCTGGTGGCTGTGGGGCCGGGCCCACGCGTGTGGATGCGCAGGCGGGTCCCTGCTTCCCCAGCGCAGCCGCCTGGTCCTCTGGCTGCCGGCGGGGTCTGGCCGACACAGGCCTGTGTCCTGGGGGACGGGGGTGCGGGGGGCTCCATGGAGACCAAGCACGAGGGGCTCCAGCCCCAGCAGCGAAGGGTCGGCGCAGGCCCCGCCCAGCGCCCGTCAGAGCAGCAGAGGGTGCTGGGACACGGGCTGGGCACTCGGGCACTGTTAGTCAACACTGCCCGGCCCTCACGGGGAGCACTGTGGGGGGAGTGCGGACGAAGAGTCTGGCCCTGCTGGGGAGCACTGTGGGGTGTGGGGAGGCGCAGAGCCTGGCCCTCCAGCCCACTCTCCTCTAGGCTTCCCGTCTCCACGCTGCCCCACCACCGGCCTCCCCACCCGGGCTCCTGGGCCCCGAGCCTGCCCGCGTTCAGCCCCTCCTCCGCCCCTGCGCCCCTCCCCCAGAGCCGCAGCCCCAGATTCCCCATCCTCAGCGGACGTGCCGGCTCAGGGAGGGTCCGAGGGCCCGGGTGACCCCGAGCAGCAGGGTGGGCCGGAGGCAGGTCTCAGCGTGAGCCCGAGAGAGGAAAACTACTCTGCAAGTAACTGGACAGCTGGCCAGGGGCCGGGCCGGACCCCAGGAGGCTGAGAGCTGTGGGGGTCCGACGCCCCTTTCCAGTCCGGCAGGGATCAGAGAGGTCGGTGTCCAAACGCGGCTGCTGGCCTCCAGGGGAGCCTGGAGGGGTGTCGGGCCCACACAGCTGCGGGGTGCTCCCCACGAAGGGGTGCCGGGGGCCGTGTCTGTCCCCAGGCGGCACCGTCCCGGGTCCACCATGGCCTCCCCCGACTCAACGTGGGAAACCACTGCCCACTTCCAAATTCCGCTCTGGGGGCCCAGGTTTGATCCCCGGCATCCCATGGGGTCCCCCAGAGCCCCGCCAGGTGTGATCCCTGAGCACAGAGCCAGGAGTCAGCTCCGAGTACTGCTGGGTGTGGCCCCAAAGCGAAACAAATACCTCTGAAGACAAAACAACAAAACCAACCCTGGTGCAGAGCCCCTGGTGCCATCAGAGGCGGAGGCAAGCGGCGAGGGGGCACTCAGCAGGATACGGCACCCAGGGCCGGCACCACGGACCCCAAAAAGTGTCTCCACACACAGGCCGGAGAAGAAGAGGCAACCCCCGCGCCCTGGGGAGCTGCAAGTCAAACAGCTGCTCAATAATTCATGAGAAAGAGAAGAAATCACGGGGCCCATTAGAAAATATTTTCAAGTGAATACTAAAAACATCAAAAAGTGTTGGATGCGGCGAAAGCTGAGCTGGCTGGGAAATTTACAGTTTTAAAAACCTCTATAAAGAAAGAAAAAGGACTTAAAGACCTAAGCTTCCATTTTAAGAAGCTGAAGAGGGAAAAAATAAAGAAAAGCGATTTATTTCTTGTTTTCCAGGCCATACCCAGCAATGCTCAGGGGCTTCTCCTGGCTCTGCACTCAGGAATCCTCCTGGCAGTGCTCCGGGAACCCTCTGGGATGCTGGGGATCGAACCCTGGTCGGGGGTGTGCAAGGCAAGCACTGTACCTGCTGGGCTGTAACTCCACTCTGTAAGGAAAAGCAATTTAAAGCCAGAGTAAGAGAAAATGTTTATAAATGAATGGAACTGAAATGTTGGAAAATGGGGAAGAATGGCCGGAGCCAAAAATCCTTTATTTCAGAGAAAACCAATAGCAAAGGAAAAGAGAAGAGACAATGTCCAGTGTCGGGGGTCCCCCGAGCACCGCACAGGGGGTCCGTGAGCACAGAGCCAGGAGGAAGCCCTGAGCACTGCCGGGTACGGCCCCCAAACCAAGAAGAAAAGAGGGGCTGGAGCGATAGCACAGCAGGGAGGTGTTTGCCTTGCACACGCTGACCTGGGTTCGATCCCCAGCATCCCATATGGTCCCCTGAGCACAGAGCCAGGAGTCACCCCTGTGCATCGCCGGGTGTGACTGAAAGAAAAGGGAAGACCACAATCAAGTCTACTCGAGATGTGCGACTGTGCCGGCACCCACAGTCACCAGCTGGGGGCGGTTTTGTGCGCACAGGAACGAGATGCTACTCTCCGCCCCAGAAACAGGGCACCGGCCGCCCGGACCACCCTCGGCTGCTGCCGGAGGTCACCAAGGGAACTGCCCCTGACTTCCTTCTGTGCGATGCCACGTCTACGAGGCACCAGGATGGCCACACCCTGCAGACAGGAAGCAGGACTCGGGGGGCCGGGCCGGGGCGGTGGGTGGGCTTCGGGGGCTCCGAGTGCCCTCAGCTACGCTAAGACACCAACCGCACACTGTGTGTTTTACTAGGACAAAAAGGCTGGGGGGAAAACCCCCAGGCCACCAACTGATGTAATTCAACATATCCAAAGAATTGAGGAGAAAATTCCTATTATCACCTTAAAAGAGGCAGGAAAAGCTTTTACACAACTCAATACTCGATTCATAATTCAGGAGAAAATGGCATAGAAGAATAAAAGGGGCCAAAGATCTGGGGGGACACAGCCAAGACGCCACCCCCGAGGCCATTAAGGACCTGCAAAGAGGCTAGCGCCCAGTGAGGGATGGAGGGAAACGGAGCCCTGGGGCGGGTCCAGGAAGGATGAGTAGCCACCTCCTCACCCCCGCGTCCTGATGTCCTGCCCCGGGGGAGAGGATATTTTTGTCGTTTTGGGCCACACCCGGCGATGCCCAGGTTTACTCCGGGCTCTGCACTCAGGGATTACTCCTGGGAGTCCAGGGACTCGGTGGGATGCCGGGGATCGAACCCCGGCCGACCATGTACAAGGCAAGCGCCCTCCCCGCTGTCCTATCACCCGGCCCCAACGTCCTTAAGGACGAGAGCAGAGGGGGCCACTGGCGCATGGAGAGCCGAGACCGTTCCTCACGGAGAGACGAACAGGTCAACTCCGACTCGCTCCGTCTGTTCACCTCCTGGCGCTGCTGACCACGGACACTCTCCCCTGCCCACAGGAAGGCCCCACACAGCCACGGGGCTCTCCTTCCTCGAGCCCCAAGCCAGGGCTGGCAGAGACGCAGCGGTCAAGGCGCCAGGGACGCCCCTTCACCGGGGTGGAGGGAGGATCAGGCCGGGAGGGGGCGGGGAGGCCTCGGGGCACAGGCAAGGACTCGGGGACCTGAGTGGGGCCACAGAGACTCCAGGGGCGCCACACTCTAGCCCGCCGCGGTGAAGGACGTGCAAGTCACCGGCTGGACACTCATGAACATGCCCTACACAAAACCCGTGCTTTACGTACACGGCATTCCAGGAAGGCTGACCTTTCCCCCTTGTCTGTGGGCCGCACCCCCAGCAGTGCTGAGGGGCTACTCCTGACACAGTGCTCAGGAGACCGTGCGGTGCTGGGCCTGGAACCCAGGTCCCCAGGTCCCCTGCACGCAAGGCGGGAGCTCTAGCCCTGAGTCATTTCTCCAGGTCAATAAGGTTAATTAAAAAAAAAAAAAAAGCTTAACCTATGGGCCTGGTTCCCTGCACTCACCTCAAACGGGAACGGGTCGAGTTCTAGGCCTGGGAGAGACACGGGGGGGGCTGGCGCCCCGGGGCACCGGGTGACAGGTGACAGAAGTTGGGCTCGGAACCCTGCAGAACTGGCCCAAATGGCTCAGTCCGCAGCGTCCAGCTGGGCTCCCGGCAAACCAGCGCCCGAGAGAGCCGCTGCCTCAACCTCGGGCAACCGGGGGCCCCCATGGCCTGGCCAGGGCCGTGCCCGGCACTGCGGGACCAGGTGCCCAGTGAGTCTCAGATGCTCTGACACTCGGGTGCCACCGAGCGAGCCACGCTTGTCTGGGAATGAGGGCCGGGCCGGGCAGCTGCGGGATGGACGGTCCCGCGGGCAGCTCTGGGGCGGCAGCTCTCTCCTGGGGGGCGGGGGGGGGGGCTGAGCCACGCAACTCCCTGCCGACACCCCCTCCCCTGGCGTGCAGGGGGCCGGGTGCGGCTCCCAGGGGCCCCACTCAGCAGAGATTCCCTAAGAGGCAACTAAGTGACAAAGCAATTATGTCTCTGGTGATGATTCCAGAAAGTTCCATCCCTCGGGACGCCCCGTCCCTCAGCCCCCACTGACCCCGGGCTCCATCAGACCTCGGTAAGCAGCAGCGGCGCGACACACACTGCTGGAACCCCTGGGGTGCCGGGCGGGGGAGGGGCACCGCTGCCAGGACCCTCGGGGCAATCTAGCGGAAAGGAGCCCGGGACGGTTTTCAGGGCGGCAAAGAGTCACACAGAACCCCGGGAAACGGCGACCTGGCGACGATGGGGACGTACAGGAAGGAAACTCAGCGCTCGGGACGGCTGAGCGGGGACCCCGAGAGCAAACGGGATCAAAGGGCAGGTGCGGGCAGGGGTCTCAGGATGCAGACGGGAACGGCGAGTCTTCACGCAAACACAGTCCTGGGGCGCTCTGCCCCCGGCCCCCCGCTCCCGAGTACAGGCGCAAGGAGCCGACGGGAGCTGCTGCGGCCTGTGCCCACCCGACAGCCCTGACCCGACCCGGCGCCGACCCGGCTGCAGTGAGCGCGCGCGGGGATGCTCGCGCTCAGGGGCTGAATGCACGTGCGTGCGGGGTGCGTGCGGGCAGGGCGTGCAGACACACGCCAGGCTTTGGGGGTGGGAGCGGGCGCGTCACGTGCGGGGCCCGGCGTGAATCAGCCGGAGTGAGTCAGAAGCACGACGCGGCTCGCGCCCGGCGCGACGGAAGGAAAGGCAGGTGCCGGGGAGCATGAGTAATGACACAGTGGACGGGACGCCGCCGAGACAGCCAGGGTGGCGAGGCGAGAGGCGGCAGGAAACTCCTGGGACACACCGACAGGAGCTGCTGGGTGGGGACGATCAGTTACTCCCGGGGCCGGGAACAGCGAGGCCGAGTTCCTGAAGGGCACGGGGTCAAATGCGAGGCGGAGCTTCACCGGGGGAGAGCACGGGTGGGGTGCTCCCGGCAGGAGTCCAGCTCCCGGCGTGCGGGCCCAAACTGGACACTGCCGAGTGAGGCAGCATTGGTTCTGCCGCGGCCCGGGAGGACGGGGAGAAACGGCGTCCACAGGAGGAGACCGGGCGGGCCCAGCTGCTGCTTCTCGGCCCCTCTGAACCCCCTGCTCTGAGTGAGGTCAAACCCACCCTCCAGCCTGCGGGGCGTGGTGAGCCCTGGGCTTGGGGGCCGGGGTGGAGGCCCCGGGGAATCACAGGCCCAGGCCGGCTCTTCTCCAGCCCCCACAGGCGCTGGCTCCCAGCTTTAATTCAAAGGCTTCATGCTCTGCCGAGTCCAGGAGAACAAGCCACCAGTTGTTAAACAATGTGCAGCATCTGAGCCCAATTAGCAAGCGCTGAGCCTTTCATCGGCACTCGGGCCAGCTCCGCCGCAGGGGAAAGGGATGCGCAAGCTCCCCTGGCAATGATGACCGGCCACTGCCCCGAGTTCCGGGGCCTAATGGAGGCGACAGGGGACGGGACGGGCACTGGGCTGCGCCAGCTAGCCCGGCAGTCCGTGCTGGGGCGCTCCGCCCTGGCGGTCCCTCCCGCCCCCGCTCCCAAGGAAGGACACGAAGAAGCACGGCGTCGACAGGCCTGGGAATGAAAACGGGGAGCCGGGAGAGCACGGTGGGGAGGGCGTTTGCCTCGCACTCGGCCAACCAGGGTTCGATCCCCAGCATCCCGTATGGTTCTCCGAGTCCGCCGGGAGTGATCCCTGGGCACAGAGTGAGGGGTCAGCCCTGAGCACTGCGGGATGTGGCCCCCTCAAACAAAACAAAACAAAGTATAGCAAAAGCCCCCAAGGGAGTCTAGGAATCAGGAGTGAAGGGCAGCCGAGATCTAAAAGCCAAATTCTTTCTCTACGGAGAACAGACCTGGCCTGGTGCTGGCGGAACCACGACCAGGTCATAAAACTTGCAAATCTGCCGGCCACAACCAGAGGCCTTTCGTGACTGACGAAAAAAAGAAAAAATTAACAAAAACAGCCTGCTGTGAACTGACAAGCTCTTCCACGGGATGGAGGGGCGCGGCGGGGACCGCGTGGAGAGTTCCCTTGTCCGTGGTACGGATTCCTCTCATGCAGCCTCACTCACGGCCTCTGAGATGGTGCAAAAGGTTCGTGGAATCTTCATCTGTTTCCAACACCAACTCCGGAAAAATGAGGAGTTTGCTTTGAAATGTGTGCTTGCCACAAGCAATTCCTACCGTGTGCTACGGACACCCAATTAATACCTATTTTGGCGGTTTCGGGGGGGGGGGGGTAGGACCCAAACTGCGGGGCCCGAGGCTGCCTTTCCGGCCCTCCCACCCTCTCCCGTCAGCGACGGAAGCGCGTCGAGAACGAGGCTTCCACTCCGCACGGATCCCAGTAACAGCTACTGATCCCCAATCTGCAGGTGCAGGTGCATTTCAGCATCGGTTCAAGCACACTTGATTCATCTATTTTAGTTTGGGAGAATGTTTCCAGTCCCAAAATAAATCTGGAAAAAAAAAAACACAAAACCAAACAACCCTCAAGCCTTTACAAGGTCCGTGCCGATGACCAGTGAAATAATACCGAAGCCGAGTGCTCAACGAAACCATTTTCCAGCCCGACACCCTTTCCCGAGCCTGGCCGCCGGCTCTGAGTCCATTTCACCGGCTCGGGGTGAAGCGTGTCATTCAGCAGCCATGGCCACTCGGCTTCTACAGGGAGGAAATGGAATTTTTCCAGGCAGATTGTGTTTGGAGTGTGGAGAACAGGGACCCCCGGAGGTTAGAATTTCTGAAACAAAATGGCCAGAAATTAAGTTCAGATCATTTCAAGGGAGACTTTTCAAGTGTGACTGGCTGGGAACCTGCTTTCTGCAGCACGAGCCGCTTCCCAAGCTGGATGTGGAGATGGTGCCGGCCGGGGCTCCCGGGCCGGGGGCGAGGTAGTCGGTGCAGCGGCCCCCCCGGCTCCTCCCTCGGCCGCGGTTCCGGCTGCCCCCCTGGGAGCGGAGACTCGAGGGAGGCTGCAGGAGCATCTCTCAGGCTGTCGCTGTATCGCCCCCAGCCAGGGCGCGAGCCGGGGCCCGGGACTGTGAGCATCGGCCCGTCTGTGGGCCCGGGGCTGAGTTCTTCCCGGCCCTGCCCCAGTCCATGGACGCGCTCGTGAGCTCCGTCACACGCTCCGAAACGCGTCTGCCCCTGACAACTGGGAGGAGAAGGACAAGGGGTCTCGGGCAGTCCTGGACCTGCCCGGCGAGAGCCCCCACTCGGCTCCCCTGGCCTGTGTGTTCCGGGAGCCCCGCAGTGAGCGGCGGAGCCGGGAGGCCGCGGGCGAGGCCAGCTCCGGCCAACTGGGGGACCCCGCGGTGATCAACACCGTTAGCCTCACGTGGCAGAAACAAAGACCCAACTGGTGCGGTGGCCAGTGGGCTGGGGCGGGCGGCAGGGGCTAGCGGTGGTCACAGGAAGTGGTGGCCAGTGGCGGTCACCAGGCGGGACGTTGGCAGCAGTAAGCGGGCTCAGCCGAGATGGCCGGTGACAGGTGTCCCGCTGACGCAGCTCCACGGACACAAGCCTCGGCCTGTTCAGTGACAGGGGCCCCGAGGGAGAGGCGGCCGGGGGGTGGGGCCCCCTCGGTCTCTGGGACTTTGGTGCCGGACGCCCACCCTGACGCTCGCTTCGTCCCTAGAGCAGGGACGCGCCTCATTTCTTGGAAGACGGTGGAAAGTGTGATGCCCACACTGGTCAGCTTTGGCGGGTCCTTCCCGGCACTGGACAGACGCAGGCGCTTCCGGCCGACCCACTCCGTGCCGAGGCTTGCTCAGGGCTACAGAACCCCCCCCCCCGACCCAAACCTTGTTCTGAACATGTTGTTCACATGCCCAGGGCTCTCCCCCTCTCCATCCCTCTCTCTCCCCCTCCCTGCCTCCCTTCCCCCCTCCATAAAGGGGGTTTCAGGCTTTTTCTCCTTAAAAAAGAGAAAGCATTTAAAACTACCCACGTCACATAGGCACTGTGAATCCTATTCGTCCGGTCAGTATCATCTGCAGGAAAAGGTTTGAGAAGGTGAAGAAGTTCAGATCCCTTAATCTTTTCTTCGGAAAATAAATTATTCATGAAGCTCGCTCCCTCATTCCCAAGTGGTTAGTTTTAAACAATTGCTTAAAGTGCTGTTTTTAACCGAAAAGCGCATTATTCATAAAGCCGCAGCCCAGGGAACCGGCACTTGCTAACTGGTCATTTTCCTCTGATCAATGGCTGCACAGGCTGCGCGGCCACGGAGGGCGGCTGGTCAGCCTCAGGCCAGGGCCGGCCCCTCCCAGCCGGGCAGCTGCCCGCGGTCACTCTGTGGCCGTCCCCATGCGGTCAGTCGCCGTCTGAGATGGTCAGGCCCAGCGGGGGCCCCTGTGCTCGTGTCCAACAAGCTGTTCTCTCCGCGTTGAGAAGCCCCCAGAGCCGTCACCACAGCACCACGGCGGGGCCCGAGCACAGAGCCAGGAGTAAGCCCCGAGCCCCGCTAGGTGTGCCCTAAAATAAAGCAAAACGTCACCTAGCAGGTGACATCACAGCAGCTGGGGTGCACACACCGCCAGGGAGTGGCCCCAGGGCTGCATGGGCACCACCCGGGAAGTAACCCCCACACGCCCCCCCAAGTCACGGCTCTCAGACCCGCCCTCCCCCAACTGTCACTGACGGCTTCTCCGCAGGGTGGACCCCAGGCAGGACCCAGCACCGGCCTCCACCCCACATGGGCAGGCAGGGGGTGAGCGGCTCCGGCCCCGCCTCTTCCTCTCCCTAACCAGTGGCCAGACCCCGACGCCGTCTCACTCCCTGGCCGGGTGCCAGGGAGACTCCTATGCCACGGGCCAGGGTGAGCACCACCTCGGCTTCCCCGGGGGGCTCCAGGCGGGGGCTCTGCTCCCCCTGCCCGACCCGCAGCTCTGGGGCCCGTCGCCCTGGCGGCTGCTACGGCTCCAGGTTCCCAGGGTGGAACACAGTCACGAGCGGAGCCCGTGCCCCCTGCACGCATCCACCCACCTTGTGCGTCCCCTAGCCCGTGCCCCCTGCGTGCGCCCTCCTGTGCCCCCCACGGGCGGCAGCCACCCCACCCCCACCCGTCTCGGCCGCTGCCTCACACCTGCCCTGCGCTGCCAGCGCCTCTCGGGGCTGCAGGAGCAATAAGCACCAGCTCATGCAGCGCACAAACCCCGGGCCGCTCCAATTTGTGGGTGTTAATTCAAAATTTCCAGAATCGCGCGGACCTATTTTCAGCACGGCATCTCACTGAGAGCACGCGCCTAAGCGGCTCCCCGGGGTGCCACCGCTGCGAGCAACGCTCCCACAAGCCAGGGCTGCTCGTGAGGGGACGGCTCCGGAGCCCGGCCCGGGGCCGCCGGTCAGAGGGCGCTTCTGTCTCGGCTCTCTTGGACCCGAGGGCCAGGGCTGGGCCGAAGACGTTTCGGCCTCCGAGAACCCTCGAGCTGGGCTGGAGGCAGCGCCCGGCACAGCTCAGGGACGAAGGGACGGAAAGGGGCCCGTGTCCCGCTCCGCTTGGGCCGGCCCGTCTCTCCCGTCCCTGGGACAGGCTTCCCTAACGGACACGTCCCGGCCTGGCTCTGAACCGACAATGGCCCGGACCGCAGGTCGCACAAGCACCTGCAGGTGGGCCGGGAGGGCAGGGCTGGAGCCCTGAACGTATTTAACCCGGCAGGGTCCCACCA
Organism: Sorex araneus; assembly: GCF_027595985.1. NCBI lineage: Eukaryota > Metazoa > Chordata > Mammalia > Eulipotyphla > Soricidae > Sorex > Sorex araneus. The sequence goes on along the minus strand of NC_073302.1, from coordinate 2,437,339 downwards.
AGCCCCCTGCGACCCGCAGCTCAGTGCTCTCGAGCCCTGAGAAAGCCCTTTGCAGACAACTTTTCCTCAGGGTACTCCTGCCGTGTTTGAGGGGTCAGAGGCTTTCTGGCTAAGCCACAGCGCTGCTCAGGCCTGGGGCCCGTCCCAGTGATACCTGGGGGTCGAACTCGGGTCCCGGCGTGTGCCTCTCCCCCGGTCTGGTTCAGTCAGAGTCTGCGGGCGGCGGGGCGGGCAGGGCCTCGGTGCCCTGGGCCCATCCTCCGGGACACTGAGCTGCCGCTCTGCAAGGCGGGCGGGCATCTGGGCGCCCTGAGGGCCGGCTGGGGAGTGGGGGGGGTCCTCCCCTCGAGGTGACGGGCACGCCGACCCCGGCAGGCGAGAGCAGCCTGGGAGGGCATCGGGACGGCTGCTGAGGCATCTGACCGCGCCAGCGCCAGCCATCTCTCCAGGCCTCCCTCGGAAACACCCTCACGCAGCGAGCGGACAGAAGACGGGTGAAACCCTCGTGCGGGCACAGCGCCTCGGGCGGGCGGGGTAACGGGTCCACGGGAGCCTCCGGAGACGGGAGGGTGGGCGCTGCTCCCCGCCCAGAACAGGAGCCCGGCCCTGCACCCAACGCGGGACTGGACCCCACGACTCGAGAAAGGCAACCGCGGGGCGGGCGCACTCGGGGGAGGGGCGCGCTCGCCCTGCACGCCGCTGACTGGGTGGGATCCCCGGGAAGACGCTGATCGGGAGGCAGGACGCTCCCCTGGGTCGGGCGGTGGGGCTGGAGTCCCCGAGAGCAGCGGGAGGGAGGGGAGGCTGCAACGTCGAGAGCAAGGGGAAGGGACCCCCCCGGCAGGCACCAGCACCGCGCCAGAGCAGGGAGCCCCGGGCAGCGGGACCCCACCCGAGGCCACGGCAGGGGCTGAGGGCGGGCCGGGAGCTGAGTGTGGGCGCGGGAACACGGCTCCGGGGAAGGAGCGAGACCCAGGGGCAGCCGCGGTGGCCCCCACGCCAGAGGGCGCATGGATGAACATGGTCAGAGCAGCAAAGGAAGCGGCTGGACACACGGACGCACGCTGGGGCCTGGGGGTCCACACTGCCCCTTCTGAGTGTGGGGAGGGGGGCAGGCGAGGCTGGGGGGGCAGGCGAGTCCCTGGGGCGGCCGGGGCAGAGAAAACCTTCGCGCGCTGGACCCGGTCCCTCCCAGTTATCTGTCTGATCTGCACCTTCTCCCGCGTCCCCGGCGGTTAGTCTCGGGGACGCTCTGCAGAGGCGGCTGCGTCTCCAGAGTGACATCTCAGAGGCGCTGTCACAGTGTAACCCCCGGCAGAAGTCTGACTTGCATGTGGCCTGGCACGGGCGCGCAGGGGACGGCCAGGCAGACACTTGACCGCCAGCTCTCCGACTTCAGAGAAAGGAGACGCGCCCCCCAGCTTAGGGGAAGGAACCCCCCCGCCGCCCTCCCCGGGCCCCTGGGCTCCGTGCAGACATCTCCTAATTGGATTTGTTCCATCACCACCGAGAGGTTTCAGATACCAGAGGCTCGAGCCAATGAATATTTATCGCAGACGCTTTCGGGGGATGAATACGAGCGCGACCCGGCCCCGCCCCCTCCGCGGGAAGGAGGCCGAGTTTCCTATTCCAAGTGCTGACTGGACCGAGTCCGCAGCACAAAAGACCCCCAGACTTACGGCTTTAGCTCGGTGATCCTGCAGCAAGGGCTGCTGTGTCAGACGCTGCACTGTGAACAGACCAGGGAGACACTGGGCGGGGGGGCACTGCATGACAGGGACAGAGCACAGAGACCCCCCCCCGCCGCCGCCGGGCAGCCAAGGGGCTCCTGGGAAGGAGATCCCGGGAAGCCGTGTGTGCATGCTGTGTGGACACCTCTGGGGGTCCACCTCCTCCCTCCCCCCACGCCCAGACCAGGCCCGCGGGGTAAGAGGACGGCCAGGAAGAGGGCCGTGCCCGCACAGTGGACACTAGACTGACCTGTCAGTCCTGCAAGGGAAGCCGAGAAATAGACACACACCCGCCTACCACGGGGGAGAGAAGACGGGAAACTGAGGCAGCGACAGCATTTCAGGAGCATGCAGGGAAATGCCCAGGGGAGGCCCCAGCCCTTCCCTCGGGAGGATGGCAGCCGTGTGCGTCCCGAGGAGGCCGAGCGGTGGGAACCCCGCGCCCGCTTCGTCCAGCGCCCGCCACAGTCAGGCCTTGGTGCACGAGGGGCGGGTCCGAGGCGGGTCCTGGCACCATCCCGGAACTGTCCTCTCAGGTGACATGATCAACCGGGGGGGCTGGGAATAGGCTCCGGGGCGTTAAAGGTCTCCGGAGAATTCCTTCCCACAGGAACTACGTGTTTCACTGTGTTGAACAGCGTGGGGGTAATCACTGCGACAGCTCAGCAATAACCTGACGCACGGAACACTCCGAGCAGGGCGACGGCAGCCACGGACCCCGCGGCGTCACCGTGGCCCCTTCCCACCCCCCGCCCGAGCAGCCTGACCCGACGTGCCCACACGCCCCATTCGAGCCCGGCGGCACCGACGTGGGGCGGCATAAACTGGGCGCGTCTCCCTCGTGCGTCTGGGGCCGGATCCCGGCGCACGGTGGGGAACTGCCACCGGGAGCTTCCTGTCACCAGAAACCAACGGTCCCGCTGCTCACGGCCGAGGAGACCCCGGACTCTGCTCCCACCCACACAGCAGCGACGGGAAGTGGGGAAGGGTCCCCTCGGCGGGCCGAGCCGCACGCTCGCCTCCACTCTGCGCCTGTGTGGGACCACCGGGAAAGGCCACTCGGTGTCTCGTCCCAGCCACGGAGCGCGATCGTGTCAGTGAGACGCCAGCTGCCCGGGGGGGGACAGTGTCCAGTGAGATGCCGGCCGCCTGGAGGGGACAGTGTCCAGTGAGACGCCAGCCGCCCGGAGGGGACAGTGTCCAGTGAGACGCCAGCCGCCCGGGGGGACAGTGTCCAGTGAGATGCCAGCTGCCCGGAGGGGACAGTGTCCAGTGAGACGCCAGCTGCCGGGGGGGGGGGGACAGTGTCCAGTGAGACGCCAGCCGCCCGGGGGGACAGTGTCCATGAGACGCCAGCCGCCCGGGGGGACAGTGTCCAGTGAGACGCCAGCCGCCCGGGGGGACAGTGTCCAGTGAGATGCCAGCCGCCCGGAGGGGACAGTGTCCATGAGACGCCAGCCGCCCGGAGGGGACAGTGTCCAGGGAGACACCCACAGCAGTGAGCCCACCGCGGCGAGGGGGCAGGGCTCGGGGGCTTTTGCACGAGCTGCCCTCAGGTGAGCTGGGCTGAAGTGTGGTCAGCTGAGGGTGACCCCACCAGGCCCCATGTGGTCAGCCTCCCCCCCGCCCTGCGGGACCGGCCGTGGCGCCCTTCTCGACTGGCTTTCTAGAAGGTGCCTCCATACCCTGCCAGCGGGAGGGGCACCTGTGTTTTAAGAGATGAGCAGACTCGAGGGTGGGGTGGAGGGGCGTGCGAGGGGGCACGTGGGTGCTCAGCAGGCCCCGAGTGATTTTCTGTCTAATACCCTTGGTTCTGAGTTTTACTCTCATCTATTTCCACCCTGACCTTTAAGCCAATGTGAAAAGCTATTAAAAGAAACTTAATTACTTTTGCAGTCATTTGTAAAACTTGTTTTGGTTACTGTTATTTATTTTTTATCCTTTAAAATGTGATTTGGAGGCAGCCTGCTGAATGCTCAAGCGCCGTTTTATATCCTGCGCCAACACCGGAAGGCCTGGATGCCGGGTGAGCACCGGTGCAGCGCCTTCCTGCCCTCCACTCCGAGGAGCCCGCCTGGGGGCCAATGCTGTCACGACGCTCCTGCTTTGGGTCCCACCCGGCGATGCGCAGGGTCCCTCCTGCTCTGCACTCAGGAATCACTCCTGGCGGTGCCCGGGACCATCGGGGATGCCGGGGATGGAACCTGGCTAGCTGAGGGCCAGGCAAGTGCTCCCTGCTGTGCTCTCGCTGGGGCCCGACGCCCTGCACTTAACCCAGCTGTCGCCCACCAAGGCGCCCGGAAGAGCACAGCCCTGCTACCAGGCGCTCAGAGGCGCCCCAGCGAGACGATGCTGCAGGCCAGGCCGTGGGCAGTGTGCTGGGCTCGGGAGCCTGCTCCTGCTGCCCAGTTCTGACCACTGTGGGCCCTGCACCCGGCCGCGGGCTTGCAGAAAGGCCGGGACGGGGACGAGAGGAATTCCTTCTCCAGCAACCACGACCTTCCAGGGCTCCGAACCTAAGGCCGGAGCACAGCCCGGTGGGAGGCCTCTGCCTCCCACTCAGCCTCGGGCAGGGCTCGGCCCGCGGCACCCCGTGGGCTCCCCTGGGCACCGCCAGGAGCGACACCTGAGTGCAGGGCCAGGACTCAGCGCTGAGCACTGTAAAACAAGAGAGTCCAGAGTTTGGGGACACACACACACACACGAGAGTCCGGGCTGGAGCGATAGCACAGTGGGTAGGGCGTTTGCCTTGCACGCAGCCGACCCGGGTTCGATCCCCGGCATCCCATAGGGTCCCCCAAGCACTGCCAGGAGCAATTCCTGAGTGCAAAGCCAGGAGTAACCCCTGAGCATCGCTGGGTGTGACCCAAGAGTTTGGAGACACACACACACACACATACACACACACACACACACACACACAAAACGAGAGTCCAGAGTTTGGACACACACACACATGCCATCTCTCAGGGCTGCATAGCAGGCGACTCTCAGGGTACACACATACACACACACACACACCAAGAGAGTCCAGAGTTTGGACGGACACACACACACACACACACACACACACACACACACACACCATCTCTCAGGCTGCATAGCAGGCGACTCTCAGGGCACAGGACTGAGGCACACGGTGGCTGGCTCAGCATGTCTGTCTGTCTGTCTGTCTGTCTGTCTGTCTGTCTCCGGCCTGCTGCCCCACAGCCAGGCCAAGCAGCAGGTGGACGAGGCAGCAGGTCCCTCAGCCGGGCACAGGGCTCAGAAGGGGACGGCGCTGTCTCACCCCGCAGAGGTGAAGGGGCCGCAGGACCGGAGGGGCCCAACTTCTCACGTGACAGACGCCGTGAGGGGACTGCAGCCAGCTGGGCTGTGCCCCGGGCTCAGTCCCACACGGGGGCCTTGCCTGTTGGGGGGTTCGATCTCCCGGTCCCTGTCCCCGTCAGCTGCGATACGCCCCGCCCCTGCAGCCACGGCCGAGGGCGGAGACGACAGCAGACGCCGCTTCTGCTCACTGGATGATGCCACGCGCGGCCAGACGTGGACAAATGCCACCTTGGAGCCACGTGGCCACGGCGCTCGCTCCCTCCGGCCAGCCGCTCCGGACGGCTTGTCTCATCGCTCGCGTAAAGATAAACATCTGAGAGAAAGACTCTCGAGGCGAGCGAAAGGCACCAAGCAAACAGCGGCGACCAAGGCTGCTGTGTCTGATCTACCCGGCTATTACCCAATCAGGCCGGCTGCAAACACATCATTACGCTCGAGGAGCACTGTAATTACGGACGGGCTTCCCCTGCCTGCTCTCACGCACGGCTGGCGCCGGCGTCCACTCGCGGGCGCCCGTCTAAACGGGCAGAGCACTGACAGGGAGTGGAGCAGCTGCGGGGCTCTGATGCCAGCTGGAAGCGGGACCCGAGCGGGGTTCCTTACGGCCCCGCCACGCCGGCCGGCCAGGGAGGCCAACCTGGTTCCTGCAGCCTTAGTCCCTGGCCGTCTCTGCCAGACCCTCCTCTGAATGGGTCTCTGCAGCGCTGGCCACAGCATGGGGAAGGACAACGAGTCTCAGTGCAGGGCCGGGGCCGCCGAGAGCCCCAGCCTGGCCAAAGCCGGGGCGGCGAGCTGCGGGAAGAGAAGGCGGGTTCCCGTGACGCCCGCAGGAAGGCGTCACCTGCAAGGGGCAGGAACCACGGAACCGAGCGGCACGCCTCGAAACAGCCCCGAGGACGCAGTCTGTGTGTTTGAATGAGACCCAAACGCTCTGCTCCAGGCAGTAGCCGAGAACTGGCCCGAATCCTTGAGAGACAAGGTCAGGGCAATGGCCGCCTGCAGGGAATCGGCCCCTGGACGGGGCGAGACGCGTGCACGTAAGCCCGGACACACGGTGAGCAAACGCAGTCAGGGAGAGTAGCCGGCAAAGCCCCCCAGCGCTGCGGGCGCCCTGGCCCCGGGGCCGGGAGAGAGTGGCGGCGAGGAGGAAGGGGGGGTGGGGCTAGGACACGGTGACAGCCAGAGCCCGAGAGGCCGCTGCTCCAGACAACGCTCGGCTCACGCCCTCAGCTCTGCTCGGAGTGTGGCCACGGAGACCCTCCCGGGCAAAGGCCACGGCTTCCGCTGGCTTGCACTGATCCAAGGAGCGGCGGCGCTGCGGCCTTCGCGGAAGGGTCTGGCTGTTGTGCACGTGAAACTTTTCACTTGAGTCTGGAAAAGCGAGCATGGGCCAGAGAGCCCGGGGGAAGGCGCCTGCCCGGCCTGCCGCTGACCCACTGATTCCTGGCAGCCTGCAGGTCCCCCAAATCCCACCACGGGGATCCCTGAGCACGGAGCCGGGAGGAAGTTCTGAGTACCTTGTGGTGCTCAGAATAAAACACTATGAAATAAAAAGGCGAGTCGCTCCGAGAGATGTATTGGAGACGAGCAGGACGGCACGGAGGCGTCTCGGGGCCGTGGCACGTCCACGCGGTTCACGCCACCCTGCACCCACTCCAGGTCAACCCAGGAGACTAACTCCGCAGCCTGCACCTGGCGATCACGCGGCTCCTCCCTGGAGATCCAAAATTCTCTTACCAGTGAAGTCTGGGGTCTTCTCGGAGTGGGGGTGGGCAGCCCCCTTCCCACTCGCACGCTCACGGCCCAGGTCAGAGTTCCGGCGTTTCTGGGCGGCATCTCCGTCTACACGGCTGACGCTGGCCGGGAGAGGGACGCAGGCGCCAGCCGAGGACGGACTCGGGGACCCGCAGATAAGGACCTCCTGTTCCCTTGGTGACCTGTGACAACTTTCACAGGTTTTCTTTGGTCGAGGTATTTTTTTTGCTAGTTCTACTGGGCAGTTAGTGGGAATAAGCAAGAAAGTAAATGGCTCTGGGTCCGTGCAGGGGCAGGCGTGACGGGCCGGGAGCTCGCGGGAAGGGTGGGGGAGGGTCGTGCTGGTGGCGGGGTTGCGGCTGGGATCTCCAGTGCCCGTGACAAACCGTCGGGAACTAAACCGAGGTGTTTCGATAAAGGGGAAAAAAATCAAGCTCACCACGTCAAGGAACGGTCACTAGGCCACGGTGCCATGCCCGGCCCTCGCCCTGCCCGACACACCGCACCGGGGTGCATAGTGGGGGGAGTGGCCCCCGGGGCCGTGCTCGCGGGGTCTCACCCACGAAGAACCTCCGGCAGACCCAGCTCGGCCGCGGTCTCAGGACTGGGTTTCCCCGCGTGCTCCGCCACTGATCCACAAGCCCCACGGAGCCGGGGAGCCTGGGCTCGCAGGGACGGACGGTCACACCCCCAGCCCACCTCCCGCGCGAGTCAGGGCGGGACCCGCTGTGCTCGGGACAGGAAGGCCACACGGAGCAGCAGGGACGGCCACGGTGTCGCCTGACGTCCCCTCCCGTGGGGCCCCCAGGGCCTCTCTGGCTGTGTGGATGCAGACGGCTGGGATCCGTGGGCCCCGGATTCGGGTCACACGTGGTACCCGCCATCTTTCTCTCTTTCTCACTGGGTTTTTTTCTTTTTTTTGTTTTTTGAGAGTGGGGCTTTTGGGGCCACAGCCAGTGATGCTCAGGGGCCACTCCTGGCTCTGCACTCAGGAATCGCTCCTGGCGGTACTCGGGAACTATGTGGGATGCCGGGTGAGACCCAGGTCGGTTGCGTGCAAGGCCAACGCCCTCCCCGCCGCGCCATCGCTCTGGCCCTCGGGATCAGGCTGCCAGTAACTGGAAACCGCCAAGATCCAGAGCAGCTTCGCGCCCCGCCGGCACTGATTAGGAGAGCGACCTCATGCGCCCCCGTCTGCACCAGCGCATTCCATCAACATGGCAGTGGCTGTTTCCCAACTGAGCCGCAGTTCTGAGCTGGTACTAAGCTCCGGTGCCACCCGGCAGGGAGTGGCTCCGAGGCAGAGCACCTGCCCTGCGCGTGTGCGGGGGCCGGCTCCATCCCCCCGCCCCACACCCTGGGGGCAACCCCAGCACCGCAAAGTGCAAGCAAGAGGCAAAACCAAGCCTCGGGCTCCAAACCTGCCACGTGGGCGGAGTCCTCACTCCTGAGGTGCTGCCCCACCCCCGCCTGGAGAGGGGCCTCCGGGAAGACACGGACCACTGGGCCCCCCTGCCTGGGGAGAGCAGCATCGTGAGCAGCTCCCCGAGGTGCCCGGCAGGAAGGGGCCGCAGGATGCTACTCGATCTCCCTTCTAGGGCCCGGCCTGCCCACGCGGCCACTCACACTTCAGAGCCTGGCTCGGACAAGGAGCGTCTTCCAAGGGCCTGTGGTGTGCATCTCGGGCAGGAACTAGGAAGGGGCCTGTGAAGGGGGTCTGGAGGCTGGGGGGTGCGTGGGGGAGGCGCCCAGAGATGGCCGGACAGCAATGCTGTGCCCCCGGCAAAGCCCTCCTCTCGCTCAGAGCACCTGACTCTGACCCCGACTCTGACCCCTCGCGCGGCCGACGCCGGCGTCAGCCCTCCAGCGACAGGCAGGGCGGCAGAGAACTCAGGAGCACTGCGGAGGGATGGGCAGACGCCAGCCCGGCGCACACAGGAGGGGCTGACTTCCTGCGTCTGTGCTGTCTTCTCGTACAGCCAATGGGACCTCAGGGCAGACGGCGGGTACCGGACCCCGCATCACGTCTCGCTGCTCTGGAAGGTTCTGGCAGCTGACAGACGCTTCCCAGTGAGTTCCTAGAAACCGTCTCGTGAATTCTGCTCCTCGTGGGAACTAACTTGGAAATGAGCTTTGGCGGCGGGAAAGCCTGGAGAAACACCAGCCTGCCTGGTCCCTCTGCTCGGGGTTTGCTTCCAGAAGACGCAGGAAATGTCCTTTATTTTTTATTTTATTTTTTTTGCTTTGCCAGGGGTTCCTCCTGGCTCTACACTCAGGAATGACTCCTGGCGGTGCTCAGGGGACCCTATGGGATGCTGGGATTCGAACCCGGGTCGGCCGCATGCAAGGCAAACGCCCTCCCCGCTGTGCTGTCGCTCCAGCCCAGGAAATATCCTTTAACCATGCGGCCACTGCTAAGCGGCCCTCCGGGGAGCAGAGACACAGTTTAATTCCGGGTAGCTGGAGACGCAGCTCAGTGGAGCAGGTTAGGAAATGAAACGCTGGAGGGAGCGTTTCTCTCTCCCAGACTCGGTGAGAGAATGTGCACGTTTTGTTTTTATTTATTTACTGTAGAGAAGCAAGATAGTTGTTTTTTTTTTTTCACAGAAAGCGACTTACTTAGATATGAGGGGAAGAAGGAGTACATGTGCACAAGAGGACTCGGCTTCTGCGGGGCGGAAAGAAAGGTACGCACCGCGAGAGAACGCGCGCCTGACAAGCCCCGACGGCCAGAATCTGCACATTTTAACAGCAAAAAGGAGCCTTGGGCTTTCGTGGGGAATCCGCGCAGCTCCCGGGGGGCGCGGCTGAGCCCGGGCCCGCGCGTTTCCTGAATAGCGGGGCTCCTAATTGCAACAAAGAGCAGCAGGGAAATTGTTACCCAAAATATAAGTGTGATTTCAGAGCTGCTGGCTAAGACTCACATTTTTGCCACTATAAGAAACTTAATTTCACACCTTGTATAAACATTTGCTCATTCACAGCAATTGGTACAAGTTTTAAGGGAAAACCACTGTTTGTTTTGGTTCAAGCACAATAAACCACACGCTTCCCACTTTCGGAAGCACAGAGGTAGCAGCACACCGTCTCCCCAGAGCGGGCGGGGGGCGGAGTGGCTGCACGGGAGGCGCTCGCCTCGCTCGCAGCCGGCCCGGGCTTGATCCCCGAGCACCGCCAGGGGTGCAGAGCCAGGAGTGAGCCTGAGCCTCACTCGGTGTGGCCCGAGAAGGAAAAACAAACCAAAAAATGGTTCCTGGGTCCAGAACGAGCAAACGCAGACGCAGAACTTCCCGCTCCAGGAGCTGGGCGCTTCCGAGCAGCGCTCGGCTGGAAGGGGCGAGAGCAGGAATGGTCGGGAAGGCCCGATCCAGCGGGTCCAGCGACCCAGCGATCTGGTGGGATGTGGCAGGGCGAGTGGCTCTCAAGAGGCCGTGAAGCCGTCTCACCGGCCCCAAAAAACAGAAGGAAACTGGTGTAACGTGCAGTCTTTGGAGGCTGCGCTGGTGAGGGGCTGGCCCAGGAGGAGACGCAGGGGAGAGCGGAAGACCCCTGCCCCCCCATCCCTTGTTCCCTTAAGCTGTGGCTGTTTTGTAGGAAACAATCCTGCCCCCCGAGAAGGATCCCCCAGAAAAGCCCAAGGGTCCAGACAGGGCTCGGAGAAGCCCTGCCACGGAGCAGGGGGCGTGGGTGCAGCGACGTCCCCCATGGTAGGGGCCCCAGTCCCAGGCCACCAGCACGGGCGGCAGGGAGAGGGCGAGGGTTCGTGGCCAGCGGGGAGCGGAGTTTCCCAACAGAAGGAAAACGCGCCTCGGACTGGGCCGTGGCCACGCGCGGCCTGCACTGCTCTGGGCACGCGTGTGCGCGGCCCCGTCCCAGAGGGATGGCGCATGGCAGCCCCCGCCGCCCCCTGAGGGAGGAGCAGACTGGGCTGCCCCCTCCCCAGTCTGCTGGCTGCGCCTCTGTCGTCCGCGCGAAGACACGACACGTGTCGCCCAGCCTGGGCCAAGCGCCCGGGACGGGCCCGCCCTCCCCAGCAGGTGCAGCTATGGCCCGGGTGCCGGGGCCGCTGTTGGCGGGTCGCCGTGCGCCAGGTGGCCTGACGCTGGCGGGAGACGGGCCCACAGCAGTTTATGACTCCGTGAGACCGAGACTCCCCTCCAGCCATTAACAATGAGTATTTTTAGCCCTAAGACTGTGCACCGCAGACAGACATGTAAATACTCAGCACCCGCCTTCGGGGCTGCGGCGCTCCCGTCTCCGTCACGCAGAGGTATGTAAGCGCTTTCATTAATGGCCTAATTATATCGTATATTTTCATTCCCCACAATATTTTGCTTCTATTCTTGAAATAATTGAATTCATTTGTGCTAATAAACATGCTAAATGGACATTTTAATAATTGAAAGCAGCACACATCGTCCCCCTCGCGACAATTTATAAAACAAGATGTCTTGTCCCTGTCACAGACAGAGCGAGAGCCCGCGCGCGCGGGGGGCTTGCCCCGGGGGACCAGCAGCGGCAGCTCCCCGGGCTCCAGCCCACCCCACCCGATCTGGACTGAGCCGGTCCAACCTGGCCCAGTCCAGCTGGGTGCAGAGCAAGTCCAAGCGTCTCCCTTGGGTGCCCGGCTGTGGAGTCCTAGGGTCCAGCTGTCCCTCCCGGCCCGGTCCCCCCTCCCTTCCCCGCTCGGAGCACCGAGCAGCGCTGCCCGCAGAGAGATGGTGCCAGTGCTCGGCCAGGAGGGAGCAGCCCGCAGCACGGGGCCCTGCGCAGGGTCTGTGTGGAAGGGGCAGGCGGGCAGCTGTGAGGCCTGCAGGGACGGGTCTCGCCAGGTCCCCGACTCACACATCCCCGAGCACTCACCATGCTTCATCGAGGGGGGGTGCAGCACCACCCCCACTCCTGGGGTCTCTGGACCATCCTATGACGTCCCCTTCGGTCACGCCTCCCGGCACCCTGAATTCAAACCCCCAATATTTTTGTCTGTTCTGAGTCACCCCCGGTGATGCTCAGGAATTACCCTGGGGGTGCTGAGGGGACCCTGAAGGGTGTCGGGGATCGAACCCGGGTCGGCTGCCCCTGCCCCGCACCCAGCGGCCTGCATCTGGGAGCCCACCCCTCCTCTGTGCGGCTTCTGACCACAGACGCCGCTCGTGCGTGACCCCGTGCTCCTCCCGCTGGCAGCTCCGCCTCTGGTCCTTGCTTGGTGCTCTGTCTTGAAGGCTGCCTTTGGGGAACGTACTGAACCTTTTAAGTTCTTCAGGAAAGTGTATTTTACTTTCGCTTTACTTTGATTTCAGGGCAACAGCTGGCACTGCTCAGGGCTTACTCCTGGCAGGGTTCAAGGGCCCGTATGGGACTGAACTGCGGTTAGCTGTGTGCAAGGCAAAGCCCCCCCGCACTAGCACACTGGCCCCTAAGTGATATTTAAAATTCATATTTGATATTAAATTATACTATTATATTTGATATTAAAACTAAATTTTAAAGTGATCACTGTCACTGTCATCCCGTTGCTCACTGATTTGTTCGAGCGGGCACCAGTAACGTCTCTCATTGAGAGACTTATTGTTACTCTTTTTGGCATATCCAATATGCCACGGGGAGCTTGCCAGGCTCTGCCGTGCGGGCGCGATACTCTCGGTAGCTTGCCGGGCTCTCCGAGAGGGGCGGAGGAATCGAACCCGGGTCGGCCGCGTGAGAGGCGAGCGCCCAACCGCTTATTCTAAATCGTGTGGAGGCTAAGTCCAGACGGTCACTGACCTCCCGAGTCCACCCGCCCCGGGAGGACGTCCGTGTCTGTCTGGGACACTGACCCGCCAGCCGCCTCGCCCTGGCGACACAGTCGCCAAGGCCCCTGGCTGGCATCCTGCAGCAGACGTCAGCGGGTGAGCTGGTCACTCCGGGTGCCAGGGCAGGGCGGCACACAGAGTGCCCGATGGGGCTGGCTCCCGGCCCAGTGGGTTGGCAGCTGAGCAGGGCTTTAAACAAAGCCCCTATGGCTCCTGACTTCCGTCTGGGGGCCATACCGGGGGGCGTTCAACCCTGGGCTCAGGGGTCCCTCCTGGCAGGGCTCAAGGAGGGGGGCAGGGGTGGGGCCTGGGTGGGGCGCAGGTGAGGCACGTGCCTGCTGCCCCACTCTCCCCCCTCCTGGACTCTCTGACAACCCTGGGCAGGACACAGGGTCCCGGCTTCTCCCGTGCTGCTCTCAAGCCGGGGGCAGGCCGAGGCCTGTGCAGAGACGCGCCTGCAGGGAGGGCCTGGGAGGCCACTGCAGAGGCAGGAGCTGCGGGCAGCAGCGACAGTGGGCCCCAAACTGAGCCTCTCCCCGGCGGCCCGTGGCCCGTCTGAGTCTGAAGGTGGAGGCTGGTGACTGAGGGGTTTTGGGGTGCAGAGTGGAGCGGTGCTACAGCAGGGAGGGCACTCGCCTCGCACGCGGCAACCCAAGCTCAGTCCCCGGCACCCCAGGCGGTCCCCTGAGCAGAGCCAGAAGCAGACCCTGAGCACCGCCGGGTATACCCAGAAATCAAAATAAACAAACAAACAATGGGTTCTGGGTGCATACATGACCAAACGCAAAGCCAGAATGGTCTGCGCCAGAAACTGGGAGCTCCGGAGGGCGTTTGGTTACATTCCACGGCGAACAGGATCGCGAGCAGGAACATCCAGGAAGGCCTGGTCTATTGGATCCAGTGACCGAGTGATCTGGTGACCGAGTGGCTCCAGTGACCCAGTGGGATGCAGCGAGGAGGCCGAGCTCTTTCCGGGTCACCCTGTCCGCAGGAGCCGGCCGCGCTGCCTGTCGGAGATCTACGGCCTCCTCCATCCCCTGCTGCTCCTGCTGGCACGCTCCCCGGCGCCAGGAGGGCAATGCTTTGATGCCACCGCCAGCGATGACACAGCTCTGGGCAGCCGTGAAGACGCGCGTTTAATCAACCGCCCCTTGCCCCCCTGCAGCAGCGGGAGCTCCCGGGAGGGGCAATCGGCCGGCCGGGAATCGGGACAGGGACACTCGCTCGGGTGCCGTTCCCAGTGACGGGGAGGGGCCCGTCCCTCCTGCCCGCGCTCTCGGCGACACCCGGGCCGTGTGCCGAGGGCTGCCACTAACAGGGTGGGAGAGGCCGGGGCACCTGCTGGGTCGGGCTGGCGAGCTGGCTTCACGTCGCCCACTGCAGGAAGGTCATTCAGTGAGGACAGGCAGACAGGGCCGTGGTCAGCCGGCAAGATTCTGAGTTCTGTCCTCTAAACTTTTTTCCCTAGCAGCTACTTACACTACCCCGCCCGCACAGGCAGAGCCTGGCAAGCTACCCACGGCGTATTCGATATGCCAAAAACAGTAATGACAGGTCTCATTCCCCTGACCCTGAATCGCTGGGAAAGAAGAGTAAGGAGAGGCTGCTAAAATCTCAGGGCTGAGAGGAGTAGAGACGTTACTGGCGCCTGTTCGAGTAAACAGACGAACAACGGGACGACAGTGATACAGTGATATGTGTATGGCAGAGCCGGGGGGAGCCCAGGCACACCCCCAGCCCCCTGGGTTGAACGCGTCCTTTACCGCCACCTCCACAGATCTGTGGCTCCACGGCCGGGCCTGAGACAGCGCTGTCCGTTGGGGGCAGTGTCCGGGCAGTCACCGGCCCAAGCAATGGGGTGTGTCTATCTACGGCCAGGCGGTGCTCCAGCCCAGAGAGAGGTGCTCCCAGGAGAGTGCTCCAGAGGGCTGAGCGCCCTGGAGGCAGGCCCCCAGGGAGGAGGGGGCCGGCTGTCTCCCAACCTCCCCCAACCCCGAGATCCGCCGCTAGGTGCTAATATTAGTAGCCCTTGTCTTGTGGACGGAGAAGCCAAAATTTAGGCCAGTTATGTAAGTTGCTAGGGAATATCAAAAAATAGTTTGCTGAGAGCACTTGGCAAACCCTCCGCCGTTCAGACCGAGCAGCTAAGAGTGCACTGCCCTGCTAACCCCTGACGGGGCAGGCGCCGGGGCCCGGACTCAGCAGAGGGATGAAGGGGGAAGCTGTGCCACGTTTTTTAGGTGGTAAGACACACACAAGGAACCATCTAAACCACGTTTCCAATAACAGATTCCAACACTCGGCCGTCTCAGTTCAGTGGTGCACAAGCACAACCAGACAATCGCGCCAACAACTCCCCGTCACCCACTCCCGTACCCGGGAACGTCTGCACACAGGCCTGTCCCCTGGCTGGAGCGGTGACCGCGCTGCACCGTCCGTGTTACCTGCGTTTGTCTCTGTGCGGGGCCAGGCCTGGCGGTGCTCAGGGTCACCGCTGGCAACGTGTGCGTGCACGACCGTGTCTGTGTGTGCGTGTCTGTGTGGTTGGGGCCTCTGTGCGCAGGGCATGTGCCACCACCGGGTCACCCCTCCAGCCCACCGTCCTGCTCCACTCACTCCCCCCTACGTAAGCGCACCTGGGCCGAGGGGGAAAACACGGCAGACCCTCGATGGCACCAGGCCGCCTCGCTGCATCTCAGCCTGACGGAGCACTGGGCACCTGCCGAGGCGCCGGGGACGCGGGCCGCAGACTGGGCCCACTCCCGGCTGCTGATGGCCGCCAGCCCCTCCCAGGCCGCTGCCAGCTGTGCTCTGGGCCCCGCTCTGCCCCGAGCTCCTGCTCTGGCAGCACCTTCTGTTCTCTAATGGCCGATTCGGGGTGATCCCGCTCCCAAGGCCCCGAGCGAAGAGGCCACACAGCACCCGGGGGCGAGTGCCGGGGAGCGGCCCAAGCACTCCCAACAGACGGGGACCCCAAGGCAGACTCCGAGCTGCCGGCCTCCTCCCGGCCGGTGCCCTAGTGGCCGTCCACGTGGCCCCCGGGCTCCCCTGACCCCTGGCAGGCGGAAGGCCACTGTGCCAGCTGCACCGGCTCCCGCAGGCCGGCCGGCAGCCCCCGGGAGCCGAGGTCCTAGTGGTCCCCAACAACGTTCACTGGCCAAACCCGGACCCTTGTGGCTGAGTCATCCACCAGAGCCAGGAACAGCCCAGGGGCAGAATGCTGAGACCTCCGGGCCGTGCCCGTTTCCCTGCCAGACTTGTGACACTCCGCCCAGCTGTGACTGGTACCCAAATAGCTTGGAGGCGCCATGCAAAACAACAGGCGTCTGCTCCGCGCCAGGCAGCTGCACTTCAGAAACCAGGTGCAGAGGGAAGAGCCCGCGGGCCACTGCCACCAGCCCCAGGCCCGGGCGGGGGCTCCCGGGTCACTGGCCACTGTCGGAGTTCACAGCCGGCCCTGGTCCAAATTTCGACCACCAGGGACCAGAGCCCCTCCGGAGAAAGCCCGAGGGGAGGGCGCTGGCCTTGCACACGGCCTTCCTGGACCCGGTCCCTGGCGTCCCACAGGGTCCCCCAGGCGGCGCCAGGAGAGGCTCAAAACAAAAGCCCCCCTGGCCCTTAGCCCCCCTTAGCCCTCTCACACCTAGCGAGGCCCTGGGTCAGACGCCACGGAGGGAGGCAGACTTTCTCCGAGAGCTGGACCACAGGCCAGAGGCCCAGTCAGCCGCCCCAGAGACTAGAAGCATCCATCATCATCTTCCTGCTCCCAGGCCCCGCACTCCATATAAATTCTAATTTTCAAAATTAAGATGCAATAAAAACACACTTAACACAAAACGCACGGAGTGGAATTTAATTTTTTCGGGAAGGCTCAGGAAGGAACTCATAGATTTTTCACTGTCTTGGACCCATTAATTATTACTGGGCAGGGCACTCACCAGGAACGCCCGTGAACGGAGCTCTTCAGAAGGTGGTCTGGCGGCTCTGCCGTGCTTTATCCTCCGCCGCCCACTTCCTGCGGCAACAGGCACTGCCCTGGCCGGGCGGAGTGACGGCGGGGAGAGGCGCGGGGGCCTCGGCCATCAGCAGGACGTCTCCAGGGACACGGCGGCGCGCCCGCGGGGCGACCAGCCAGGGCAGGGGCCACACGGTCACCTGGGATGCTTATCTCCGGGCCCGGCCGGCACGCACGCCCTCGCTGCAGACGCGGGCTGCAGGCGCTCGGTCGGTCTCGTTTGTGCGACAGAAACAGCTCTGCCAGGGCACGGCGTGCGGCCAGCCCTGCCCTGCTGGGCCAGGGTGGGCAGGACCCCGCGAGACAGCGGTCTCTGAGCTCCCGGCCCCACACTGGGGGGAGCGCGGGAGCACCGACACCCGCCGCCTGGCAGAGGGCAGCCCTGGCTCGGCCCACAGTAGCGGGCGCGTGTGCGTGTCTATGTGTGTTGGTACATATGTGTGTTTGTGTCTATGTGCACACTTGTGTGTATATTTCGTGTGTGCATGTGTGTCTCGTGTGTGTGCACGCGTGTGTGTGCAGCAGCAGGAGCTGCACCCCACTCGCTGGCCTCCGGACACTGTCACGTCAGAGGCTCGGTTAGAAACAAGGCTCACAGCAAAGTGCCCCCCCCGCCCCACCCTGCCCCCAGCACTCGATCAGCAGGTGGAGGGGTCGGTGGGAGGAGGGAGGCGGGAGGCGGGTGGGGCTAGCCCCCCCACTTCATTCTCATAATTAACCCCAACGACCTTATCTGCCTGGCCTCAGCCTGCCCCACTCTCCCGACACTCACCCTTCCTGCGTCAGGCAAGGAACAGCCTTCAGGGCAGCGGAGCCTGGAGGCAGGACACACAGGAACTCAACTATTACTGGGAACACAGACTTCTGGACCTCGTCCCTGGGGGCCATCAGCCCCCCCCCCCCCCCCGCAGGACTCTCGTCCTGAAGGGAAGGCGTGTCCACCACGCAAGCCCAGCTCTGCGGACAGCATGACAGCCCTGGGTCAGGTGCGGATCCAAGGGCCCAAGACCCAGGAAGGGCCTGTGGTCCTGGGGCGGGCGGAGGCCCCGGCCCAGAGAGCAGAGCGGGGAAGGCGGAATGCATCCGCCCTGAGGAAGCCCCACCGACGGTCACACCCCCGCCCCCCCGACACCCGTCCCTGGGGGGCTCTGGGGCAACTGGCAGGAAGCTGGGTACACAGTGGGTACCGAACAGCCCCCCCAAGCAACACACGAGCCGTGGGCACTGGGTGAGGCTGGGCACTAAGGGCCCCTCAACGCCATCAGAGGAAAGGGAGCGGCGGTTCTCAGAGGGCCTGAGAGAACGCAAAGCCCAGGTGATGCCCACGCTCCGCCAGGAGGGAGCCCTGGCACGGCTGGGCACGGCCCCGGAGCCACAGAGCAAGAAACAACACCAAAATGAGTTACCACTAAAACCCGAGAAACGGTCAGTCGTCAGACTGCCTGGGAGTTAGGGCGTGGACCTCATCAGCACCCAATGCCCGCCCCCCCGCCCCCAGCACCACCAGGTTTGGTCCTGGTGGCCCTGGGCCTGGTCACTGTGTCCCTGCAGAGCCAAATCGCGCCCTTTCCACGGGCCTGCCACCGAGCCACCAGCCGGGGGGCTAAGAAGCGCCAGGAGGGGGTCCCAGACCCCTAGAGCCTCGCCTGGCGCTTGCCCTGCAGGTGATGCACCCCGGTTCGATCCCTGGCATCCCACAGGTCCCCTGAGCCCCGCCAGGAGCGACCCCTGGGTGCAGAGGCAGGAGGAAGCCCCAAGCAGCGCCAGGTGTGGCCCCAGAAGCGAAAGTCAGACACTGACTAACGCTACGGGTGACAGGGCTGTGGCAGACCCGACTCTCCCGGGCCAGCAGCAACATGAAACGACACCGTCACTCTCTGGGACACGGTTTGCCAACGCCGAGCAACTGAGGGGGCAGTGCGGGAGAGGCAGCGTGTGCGGCACAACGTGGGCCCTGCAAGTGTGAGCTCTGAGTCTGAACCCGGCACCACACCCCCACCCACTGTGTGCAACGGACATCACACTCCTGGTCTCAGTCGCCACGAAAAATAAAGGCAAACGTCTAACAAAAGCTTGGCTGTGAGTGGGGAGGTTGCCTTTCACCGCCGAGTCAGAACCCGGAAACGCCAGCCACAGAGGAACAGCCAAGCGAAAGGCAGCGTGTCCGGCCAGCGGAATATTACACAGCACCGAAGAAGGAACTACTGGGTTATGAAACAACATAATGACCTTAAAGCAATCACGCTGAATTTAAGATACACACTTAAACAACAAAAAAAAGAACGCAGGCGTATGCTTCTGTGGTTTACGTGTCCAGAACCGAAGCTAGTGCATTTACAGCAACCGAAGAGGAGCTGAGCCGTGTGGGATGGGGGCGGGCATGAACGGGCACATAAGGGCAGGTGAGGAACAGAGGGCAGGGCCTGAGCACGTCCCTGACCCGTGCCCTGGAAGCCCCGCCGACAGGGTCACAATTCACAGGTGCGCCTGCTTGTGCAGGCTTTACCATGTGCAATCAATGATGCTTCTTGTACGTCCCAAACAGGCTCCCGGAAAGGAAGGTGTCGCGGCCAGAGGCAGGGAGAGGCGTGGCCGTGAGTCCCCAGGACCAAGTCAGAGAGAAAAAACTAACCAAAGCAATGAAGTTGCAAGAAGAGAAGCCAACCATGCCTGCCAGTAACTCGGAAACTAAATCACAGGGCAGGGAAGAATCAAGAGCGGCGCGGAATCACGTGCTGCTGATGGACAGACACGCGTTTCCGAGTATCCACAGCGACAAAGCAAGACACTCGCGATCCTAACTTAACTGCACCGAGCCGTGGCTGAGAAGTGAGGGCACACTCACGGCAAGTGCCCCGTCAGCAGACGCCCGGACCCGGGAGGCCGAGGGCCTGCGGGGCTGGCACCACCGCCCTCTGCCTCTCAGTGCCGGAGGGTCTGCTCTGCACTTGCGCCCGGGAGTCCTGCCCGGTTCTCCCCTCATCTTAGGACCCCCACGAGCTGTTTCCCAGACCCCGCCAGCCCGGCCTACTTGCACCCCCCAGAGCGACGCCCCCAGGAACCTCGCTGCCAACAGGCCGGTCCCGGGCACCACTTGAAACTCTGGCCGGCCAGGCACCCCGCCCTCGCTGTGGAAGGTCAGGCGTCGGAGTGAAGCCTTGAACCCTCACCTCCAGCCGTGGACCCCCCAAACCTGCTGGGGGGGGGCCCACTATTACCCACCTGGTCTCAGCCCTCCTCCCAGGGCCAGCGGCCCTGAGCTCAGAGCTTAATGGGGGCTGGACTCTGCCCCCCACATCCCCCCCAAAAGACAGGGCTGGCTCCTGCTGTGCCAGGCAAACCTGAGAGGCGGCACACGCCGGGTCTGGGGAAGGCAGGAACACAACCCGGGCTAGGAACGGGTCCTCCGCCGAGTTATCCACGGCCCCTGTGCCGACCATGAACTAGGACTGGCGGGGGAGGGGGGGAAGGACCACCACATCAAACCCGCCCGCCTGGGCTCATGCTGAGACAGAGCCCTGCTCCCAAACGCCCTGTACCTGGGACACTACACGGGAGCATCACGGGCTCTCGCGGAAGGGACGGACAGGCTCACCGCTCCGGGCCCGACACTGCCAGCTGGGACTTTCTGGGCCCATACAGGCCACTAATAAACTACACGGGGGGGGGGGGGGGGAGGAGAGAGGGAGAGAGGGAGGGAGGGAGGGAGGGAAAGGGAAGAGGGGAGAGGGGAGGGGGAGGGGAGGGAGAAAGAGGGAGAGGGAGCGAGAACACACACAGAGACAGCGGGCGAGAACATACCGAGACCCCCAAATTACCTGCCACTCCGGGAAGGGCAGAGATGAAAGGAGAAACGACGGGCTGGAAACGACGGAGTGAAATACTAAGGACCCGAGCTCCGCCCCTGTCATGCCAAACCAGCTCTCTCCACTGAGCCGCCCTGCCCGGACCTTTCCTTCCGTGCCCAGCAGCGGCCCGAGTGACGTCACAGCCGCCGCCAATGCGGTCTTCCCGGACATGACACTGGGCACAGGAGACGCAATGAGGCCGCCGTGAAGTGTCGGACTAAGCGGAGTCCGCAGCCCCACGGCACCCCTGCCTAGTGCCCGGGCCCTCCCCCTCCTCGGGAGGCAGTGCTCCCAGCCCAGGGGCCAGCCGGACCAGACCCGGCCAGCGAGCCCCTGCCACAGAGACAGACAGGCCAGGGCGGCTCTTCCTGGCCTCCCTCGTGCCCCCTGGCCGACACCTGCCGGCACCGGGGCTGCCAGCGCCCCGCCTGCACCGACGACCCAGCCCGAGCCTCCCGGACATCCCCCCAGACCTTTCCAATCCCCAGAGAGGGGCGCAGGCAGGGCTCCCGGGGCACGGGCTCGCACCACCCCCGCCACCCACCCCGCCGGGAAGGGCGAAGCTGCACAACCGGCCCACCCGAGGGCCCCGGCGCCCCCGGCCTCTCGCTGCTGTGTCTGAGCACAAAGCCCCACACGGAGAGCATGCGCACACGCACATGCACACACACACGCACATGCACGCTCACACATGCATGGACACGTGCGCAGACATACACGCACGCACACATGCACACAGCACACACACGCTCACACGCACGCACATGTGCACATAACTGCACACACACACATGCATGCTCACACACACATGCACACACTCTGACACCCTCACGCTCACACATGCACGCAAGCATACACGTGGGCACTCACACATACATGAGCACACATGATCAGGCACGAAACAGGATCAGACACGAGGAACCGAGGTCCCAGAGGAGGCCCAGAGCGGAGTCAAACCGATCTGGCTGACTGCCCTTCACAGAGAAATTCACCTGGTATCTCCCCCACCATCTACCTCTAAGGGCCCAAAGAGGAAGCACCCACCCCTGCACCCCAGGCCACGGCACCCCCAGTCCTGCACCTGAGGCCACAGGCACCCCCAGTCCTGCACCCGAGGCCACAGGCACCCCCAGTCCTGCACCCGAGGCCACAGGCACCCCCAGTCCTGCACCCGAGGCCACCGGCACCCCCAGTCCTGCACCTGAGGCCACAGGCACCCCTCACCCCTGCACCCGAGGCCACCTGCACCCCCAGTCCTTCACCTGAGGCCACAGGCACCCCCAGTCCTGCACCTGAGGCCACAGGCACCCCTCACCCCTGCACCCGAGGCCACGGCACCCCAGATCTTCCCCTTGGACACCCAGGGTGCATCTCCCTTTGGGCAGTCCTGCTCTGATCAGGGCAGGGTCTGGCCTCTCACTGGCGTCTGTCCTAGGCCGGGAGGCGGCCACAGACCCTCCAGGGAAGACAGCAGCGGTCACTCCGGTGACTCTCCGTCCTCCCGAAGAGTGCCAGTGCTGCGGAGCTGCAGCCATTAGCTGTCCACGCGGGGCCCTGTGTCTCGTACCACAGACACCAGAGAAGCACCGTGGCGCGAGCACTGGAAACAGAATGTCCAGTATTTATCCTCCAAAGACAGATCTGCACATTAATATTTACAAGGAATTCCTCGTCCACTGCTCCGTGTCGTCTCTGGCCCGGAGAGAGGGGATGAAAGATAAGCAACACGGACCAATTACCTTCCCAGCAGCTACAACGGGCCGAGACCCCCCTGCAGGCCACCCTCCGCTCGCGGCCAGGCTGCGCCCCTCTCGCCCGCCCACCGCCACGAGCCGGCTGGCGGGAAACGAAAGAAAGGCATTTTGCTGACCAGTCCTGCCGCTCCTGGTCACCCTGGGCCGGCCGGGCAGAAGAGGGTCGGGCCGAACCCTCGTCCCTGCCCCCAGCCGGGCCCCAGGCTCCCACGGGCACTCGAGGTGCTCCCACTCGGCCCCCAGGCGCCGTGACAGCGTGGACACGTGCCCACTGGGACACGCCTCGGCATTCAGACTCACGGGGGAGGAGGCAGCAGCCTGGTCCTCGTGGAGTCACCAACTGAAGCCAGGCCTGGAAGGGAAACCGAGGCCGACGCCGATACACACGATGTCTACGGGGGAGCCGCAGGGTGTCGGAGACGCAGGGGTGAGTCTGGCTTCCCGGGCAGCCGCGCCCACGGCCTCGGCCCCCTCCCGGGCCTATTTCAAGTCAAATGAAACTGAAAATCAACAAACGGCCAACAGCAACAAAGATGCCAGGGGAGGAAATGAAGTGATGCTTGAGCGGTTCAAATTTTATAGGCACGCGGGCAGGGCTGGGGGCGCGAGAGGGGCAGAGGGCAGCAGGCTCCTCCCCGCTCGCCCACCAGGGAGCGGCTGCAAGGAAGAGACGGGAGGAACCTGCTGGCCAAACAGCCGCGGAGGGAGGCGGGCAGCCAGGCGGCCCGGGCGAGAGGACCGTCCCCCCCAAGGCCAGGGCACGCCATCACTGGGCACGCTGCTGAGCCGGGGCGGTGCCCCGGGCCGGCCCGCTCAGGCGCGGCTGGTGTTAATAAACGCAGCGGCAGCGCTGTTATTGCAAACTGATCTCCTCCTTATTAATGCGGGCCCGCCATGGAGGCGGAGATCCCGCCATGTTCTAGAATGCAAACAATGTTTTAATCTTTAATTAGATTCTCAATTTCCACTCTTCGGGAGAGTCGGAGCCGTCGAGTCCGAGGATTATTTCTTTATTACACAGTCTCTCAGTGGTATTTAATGAATATTGTTACTTAATACTTGCCAGCCGGGGAAAGAGGGTCTTAGTGAATTTCTACCCAAGTTTTGATGACTTTTTTTCCTCCCAAACCCGGGAAACTTAGGAGTCGCCAAGTTCTCCGCTTCCTGCCGGGGCCTCAGTGCCCGAGAGGCCTTGCTGCCCCCGGGAGGGCAGGACCCTGCAGCAGGGCCCGGACAGGAGCCGCCCTGCTCCTCAGGCCAGGAGTCCTCACTGCCTCGCCGCTCAGAGGCAGAACAGACAGTACAAAGAGATGTCAAGTGCCCTCGCTCGAGGCGCCGATCATCACCCAAGTTGAAGGATTTAATAGCAACTTATCAACTTTTTTTTTTGGCTTTTTGGGTCACAACAAGCAAAGCACAGGGGTTACTCCTGGCTCTGCACTCAGGAATCACTCCTGGCGGTGCTTGGGGGACCATATGGGATGCCGAGGATCGAACCCGGGTCAGCAGCATGCAAGGCAAACACCCTGCCCGCTGTGCTATCACTCCAGCCCCAACTTATCAACTTTTAACCTAATTCTACTCTTCCCTCCAGCCCCGCGGCAGCAAGAGCCGGGCACCAGACCGAGGGCCACGGCAGCGGGCGGCCTCCAGCTCCTTCCGGCCGCGTCTCTCTTCGTCAGCGACTCTGATGTGCCCAAGGGTCGGCGAGGACCTCCCACCTGTCCCTGCACACCCGACTCCGGGACTCGGTCAGGATGGCCCGGCCGTGTCCCCCGGAGGGACAGGCGCCCCGACAGCCTGCAGGGCCGTGGGCGAGGCCCCAGGGAGGAGTCTCCAGCACCGCCTGCCCTCGGGGACCAGCAGGCCCCAGCCAGCGTCGCCAGCCACGCCCGCCCGGCGACGCCGCGTCCTCTCCTGCTGCCCAGACGCTCCGCGGGGACAGCCAAGCCTGGGTGGAGGCCCGGGGTCCGACACACGGAGCCCAGAGCCAGGAGCGGCCCCCTGGATCTCCGAGCACCACCAGGCTGAAAGCACAGCCCTGCCAACACGGACCCACCCTGCCCGCGGCCACCAGGGGACGGGGCGTTTCACGAGGGGCCCAAGGGTCTCCTCAGTGGCTCTCCTCGTGGCCACATCACGCTCAGGGTCAAGTTTCTAGCTGCTCATCTCCTACAGGACAAACCACACGCGGCTAACTGAACTGCAGGCTCACGTACCCCTAGACTGAATGAGGTCACCTTGGTGTGTGCGGTGGTGAGCCCAGATCTGACGCAGAACCACGTCACCGTATCTGGAGGGGTCGTCTGTGTTTGACGACGCACGTTACGTAAACATTCGCTGCCTTTTCTTCATTTTCAACCCACACCCTCACTGCAGCCTGTTTTTAAAATCCAGTTAGGGTGTTTCTCTCCCCCACATGCACTACAGGAAGTGGCACGTAGTACGTGTTCAACAAAACTCAATGGCTGCCTTTCAGAACCATAAGCTGCTTCCTAGACAGGAGTTCGAGCCAGGCCCTCCGCGATGTCAAAGGCAGGCATCAACTTTCGCAGGAAACCAGCGGCTGTCTATAGGAAATCATTTCCACGCCTTATTCTTGGACACAGGAACCGCTTTCCTCTTTGAAACTCAGTATTTTGAGGGACTTATTATAAATTTATAACGACAGTTGTGAACCTCTTTCTTTCTCTCTTTCTTTTTTATTTCCTGGCATGAGAACAGAGTCTGTTGATTGCCTCAGCGCTTAGAATAGTTCCTGAGTGCCCTCATGATCGCATGTCACCTGTAAACAGGTTTCGAGCCAATGCAAATTAACAAATGGTGAACAGATGGACCGAGAGCCGACTTTTGTCAAGAGAGCCCGCGAGGAGGACTTCCTGGCTGCAGCCTGCGGCCATCAGGAGGCGGCTCCTGCCTCGGCCCACAGTCCACGCGGGAAAGCAACACGTCTTCCCAGCCGCTCGGCTCCGAGCACTCTGGGCGGGGAGGCATGGTGACCAGACCCACACGGCGAGTGGCGGGCAGCACGAGGACGCTCGCTGCTGACCCGGGGGATGCGCTCGGGGGCTTTGGACCCGGAGCGGCTGGCCTGAGTGTCCTGGTCGGAAGCAACCGGGTCCTGGGAAGGAAGCCCGGGAATCCCAGCAGGGCGGCGACGGCGACGGGAAAGGCCCCGGGAGCCCCGGCCCTGCGGCTCTGCCTCATGTCACCACCCGTGTCACCTCCGGAGGTGCAGACGGTGCCGGACGGGCTCCCTGTGAGCTCATCAAACAGCCACCGCTTCTGCTAATCTCAAATATTGGCAAATCTGAAATAACCGAGTTCTGACCCTGCACAAAAGCAAGCCACGGAGTCCCGCCTTCAGAGGCACCTCCGGGCTGGCGCTATGAAGCCTGGTTCATGGCCGAGGGCGGGAAGCCGCGGGAAGACAGGGCGAGCTCGGGGTGGGCGCTCAGCGGGCAGAGTACGTGCATCTCCCACTGGACCATCAGCCCCGCCCCCACCAACCGGCCCTTAGTGCAGAACAACCCGCCTGGAAGCAGACTCACCGACTACGGCAGAGCCAAGGGCCACGCGACCACACACGGGGCCTCACGGCGGCTCCACGGCCGAGCACTGAGCAGGCACCACAGGAACCCCGAGCACCGCCGGGCGTGAGCCGCGAGTGCAGAGCCGGAAGCAGCCCCGACACCCCAGAGCAAGAAGGAGCATGTGAGTCCCTCAGGCGGAGGCGCAAAGGGCCGAGGGACTGGCTCGCAGAGGCTGGGGGGCACGCCCTGAGCAGGGGTCCCGGGGGTCCCAGGGTGGGGCTCCCTGGCTCGGCCCAGGGCAGCGCAGGTGTGACCTGCCGTCCCCCAGTGGGAGAAGCAGCCGTGCCGTGTTCCCGCGGGAAGACTCTGGCCAGCCTCGGGCTTCCGGAGAGCCGCAGCTCCCGGGCCTCAGCCCCGGGCCCAGGCGCCCCCCGCCCAGTGGCCGTCCCCGCACACTAGCTGGAACGGTCACGCACGAGCCACAGCGACAGGACACTGCGCCTCAAGCCCCCCTGGACGCGAGCCACGCGCCAACCTCGGGAGAGAAGCGACTCTGCGGCGCCCCCGGCAGGCCTTACTCACTGGGGCGGCAGGACGAGCGTGGTGGGCTGGGCCTTGGGCCTCCGTTTCGCGGACACTCCCATCTGGTTGGCCGAGCGCTTCAGGGACTGCTGGTTCAGCAAGCCGGACGCCAGGCCCGCGTGGTACTGCAGCTGGAACAGAGCAAGCGCTGGTGAGGCCGGGCACGAGGGCAGGAGGCTCGCGCTGACACCCCCCACGCCACACCCACACGCACAGTTCACCTACTGCCCAACAGCCACACGTCACTCACTCCAGGGACGCGCTCCGGGCAGTGATGCAGGAGTGGGAGAGAAACCTGCGTCCCACCCACAGCCCCCGCGACGCGCCGACAGCTGGGCACGGACTCCCGGGAAGAACCACACGACCTTCAGCTGGGTCAGGGACCGAAGCCCCAGAGGGAGGGAGGGGCGACGGGAAGGTGACAGCGGGAAGTGACCCCAGCGCCAAGGGTGTCGCTGCAGGCAGAGAGCGGTTCCCAAACGCTACCGGTGTGATCACAACTACTCGGCGTAATCTCACTCCTCCCTCTTCACAGACTGTTTCTGGAAACGGCTTTAAAGCCCACAACACGTTTCTAAGAAGAGCCGGAGACCGTCCGTAAACCAACCTGCCGGGGCCCTGGCTGCTGTCCTGCCCTGCGTATGATGAACCCCGGACTCCGGCCCGGGAGCAGCGAGACAGAGCTCGGGACACGTACACCCTAAACCGAGGCCAGGCCGCACGCAGCCCAGGGGGTCCCACATCCGGTGCCCGACCGCCGAGTGCCCGCGTCAGAGCGCTCAGTGCCCGGCCCTCCCTGGCTGAGGTCTCTCGGGGGAAGGCATGCCCCTTCTGAGAGAGACGTCTCACTGCTGGCCTACACACCCAACGGGGCCGTCTAAGAATCAATCCCACCTTAGGGGCGCTCGCCTGGCACACAGCTGACCCGGGTTCAAATCCTCGCGGCCCACACGGCCTCCTGAGTCCCACCAGGAGTGATCCCTGAGTACAGAGCCAGGAGCAAGCTGTGAGCACGCTGGGTGTGGTCCCCAAACAAAAATAAATGCATAAATAAATATGATTTCTAAAAAGTTCTTAATTTTAAATTTCACCTTGCTGAGTTATGATGTACAAAAAGTTTGATGCACACATTTCGGCTGGGCACGCCTGGTGGTTTCTGATGAGCGTGCACCTGGGGACCCCCACAGCCCAGCAGACCCTGGGCCCTGACGCCCTCGGTGTCCCACACCCGCCGTCAAGCCTGAGCACCGGGATCTTACTGGAAATACATCTCGCCACTCTCTCCCCCCAAACACTGCCGAGCGTCCACCTGGTATGTGACAGTCTCATACTTCTGCGTCTGCGATCGTGAGCTGTCATCAATCTCTCTGTAACAGAGTTACCCTTGAAAGCGCTCCCGATTTCTGAACAGATGTAAATAAAACACTGCAGTGTGAAAATGCCAAGCTCCGAGCTTCAGACTGAGATCATTTCTAACACCCAATATGTTTCCTCCTCCCTCCGCGAATTAAGCAAGGTCTTTCAGACGTTTATTTAGAAGGAACGGAACCTACAAATAATAATTCCTTCTGAAGCTCTCAATCAATTTCCCTTCAAAACGCGCCTTCGAAGCCCGGCCTGTCCTCTGCAGAGTCAGCCGTGCGCCCGTCTCGGGACGGAACGTGACAGCGTCTCGGAGGGCGGGACTGGATGCAAGGGGTACGAGCACTTCGAAAAATAAATGGCCTCGCCTCCGGCCACTGGCCCGCGCACAGACAGAGCGAAAGAAAACAAAACCAACTGCCAGATCTGCTCCTTGAAAGTGGCCATAAAGAGGAGGACGGCCGGTGACCAGCAAGGCTGGCGTGGACGCGCTCGGAGCACCCATATTGCTTTTTAAGAGGCTCTTGATTTACTCGGTCGATCTGCTGAGGGAGCCTCCCGGCCGCCGAGACGAGACAAAGACATATCACATTCATAATAAAAACGGAGCTCTCCGCGGGGGCGGGGCGCGGCCGCTCACAAGTCATCTTCGCCCCATGAATCCTGCCCAGATTTGTTTTTCTCCTACAGGTTTCTTAAATGGGAAATCAATGGAAGCGAGGGACAGGACAAGTTTGAAAGACAATGTTTCAGAACGTCAGCTACCTGGGTTTCGATCTGCCCCTCCAGAATCTGCAATGAGAGCAATTTGCGTGGGGCTTTCTCGAAGGGGAGGGCCGGGCGCTTGGCAGGGCCCTCCCGGCGGCCCTCCCGGCCTGCCGACGCTCGGGGAGAGAGTCCCTCTGGCCGGCAGGGTGGCCGGCAGGTGGGTCCCCGGCACCCTCCCGCTCTGCACAGGGCGGGTGCTCACCGCGGGCCATCTCTGAGCGGGCTCTGGGGCTGTCCCCAGCGGCCTGGACACAATCAAACCTCTCGGAGCTCTGGCCCCGAACGAAGACCCCCGGCCCAGAGGCTGACTGGCGGCACCAAGGCAGCAGCGGCCGATGAGCTAGCTCTCCCGGCTTCCGGGAACACGGGTCCGACTGTCAGGATCTACAGGGGGCCATTAAATATTTACCCAACCATCTCTGTAATGGGGGAAAGGTCAAAGTTAATAAAAGTGACGGGCAGCTCCCGTCCAACTAGACTGCTGCATTATTTACGCGCCGAACACGCGGTTCCATGAAACAGTCGAGCGCCGAGAGTCCTGGAAAACGTTCGCTCAGCCAATGGTTCCAAACAACAGAAGGAGTTCCGCGCCGAGCCGCACACTAGCACGAAGAACATCGCACGCCCAAAATGCTGCCATAAGTTTCAAGCACAGGTTCCGTAATATTTTCTATAAAAATACACTTCAATAAACACACTCCACTCCAAACGTCTGCAGCGGGGAAACAAGCCTCTCTCACCGCAACCTAGCAGAGGTTCTGGTGGGGCTTTTCTACCCAAGACCGTTTCTGCACTAACCAGCTGGAGAACTGACGTGGCGGGGGAAGGGAACCATCTCTGCCTGTCCCTGGCACCTGGCACAGCCGTGGGCACTGGAGCCCTGGGCGCGAGGAGGCGGAGGTCATCGGGCTCCTGGTCAACTGCCCCCCCTCGGCCATGGGGATCGCCGTTTCCCTGACCACCGGCTTCTGAGACCACGTCCTTGGGTTCCACGTCCACGCCCGATCCATCCCAAACCTAAGACTAGCCCGTAACTGTTTGGTCAGTTCTCAGCTTCAGGTCTTCCCTGTCAGCCGTGTCCACGGACCGTCCCACTCCCCGGGAAGCACCAACACCCCGTGCTTATCTGGGGGAAACGCGGGCCGAAGTGTCGGGAAAACTCAATCCTGTTTCTTCCCAGCTGCTGTTTTGGTAACAGGCAAGCGGGGAAGGAGGGAAGGCGGGGAGGGGGCCCCGCAGCTGCTGTTGGCACGGTCCTGCCCCTGCCCCAAGGAGCCGCCCGCTCTGCCCTGGAGCCTCGGGCCTGCCGGTCCAGCAAGAGCCAAGAATGGCCCTGGAAGCTCACGCAGGAAGCCGGGGAGCTGGGCACCCGCGGGCGGAGGCGGGCAGTGCCCCACAGCCTGCAGACAGGGTGAAGGAGCCGTCGGCCCCCAGCCCAGGTCTTTACAGAACCTGCTTCGAACAAGCCCAGACTCCCACATCCAAAAGAACAAAAGCAGCCGGTGTTGGCGCGGATGTGGGGAGAAAGGGGCCCTCTTACACTGCTGGGGGGAATGCCGACTGCTTCAGCCCTTTCGGAAAACAGTATGGACGCTTCCCAAAAAATTAGAAATTGAGCTCCCATTTGACCCAGCAATACCACTTCTGGGAATATCCCGGAGAGGCAAAAAGGTACAGTCAAAATGACATCTGCACTTGTATGTTCATTGCAGCACTGTTTATAATAGCCAAAATCTGGAAAAAAACCAGAGTGCCCAAAAACAGATGACTGGCTAAAGAAACTTTGGTACATCTACACAATGGAATACTATGCAGCTGTCAGAAAAGATGAAGTCATGAAATTTGCATAGAAGTGGATCAACATGGAAAGTTTCATGTTAAGTGAAATGAGTCAGAAAGAGAGAGAGAGAGACAAAGAAAGGTTGCACTCATCTGTGGAATATAAAGTAACAGAGTGGGAGACTAACACCCAAGAGTAGTAGAGATAAGGACCAGAAGGTCTGCCCCACAGCTTGGAAACTGGCCTCACATGCTGGGGGAAAAGGCAGCTGTGATAGAGAAGGGAACACCAAGTAGAGGAAGTCGGGAGGACCCATTCGGGTTGGAAGATGCGAGCTGAAAGTTGACTATGGACCGAACACGAAGGCCTCTCAATACCTCCATTGCAGGCTACAACACCCAAAAGGAGAGAGAACAAGGGGGTATGCCCTGCCGCAGAGGTAGGGCGGGGTGGTGGGAGGGATACTGGGACCACTGGTGGAGGAGAGTGGGCACTGGTGGAGGGACGGGTCAACGGCCAAAGTATGACCGAAATGCAAACACGGAAGTTCATAAGCTGTAACTGTGCCTCACGCTGATTCACTAATAAATAAATAAACAAACTAGTCCAGACTCTTCAGGCCCAAAGTGAGTAGAATGACAGGGCACGCGCAAAGCGTCCCCCGCCCTCCCGGGGGCTCGGCCGCCACGATCCGAAGAGGGGAAGAAGGAGAGGCGACGGCGGCGCTGCTGGCCTCGACAGTGACCGGAGACAGCTCCCGCAGGGACAGGCAGGCACAAGGCCGCGTGTCCAGAGGCCCCGCTGGCCCTCTCCTGCCTCGGCCCTGCCACTTGCCACCCGACCGCTCCCGGGGCTGCGCAGTGGACGGCGTCTGGGAGGACAGGGAGGGCTGCACGGGGGCCCCGCGGGACTGGCCACGCAGGTGGCGGTCAGCCGGGCCTGCAGTGACGCTCGCCCCAGAGAGGACATCGAGGGTGGATCCGCCTGGCGCTGAAGACGGCTTTCTCGCCGGGGGAGGGCACTCCCGACCCTAAGGGAAGACCCCCTTTATCTCGGAAAAGCCCGCCATACAGGACGGCGTGGGAGCTTCCACACACCGGCCACTCGGGCCAAGCCCTGCCTTCGGCCGCAGGGACACAGGACCAAGTGTGAGCCTGTTCCGGAAGCTTCAGCCAGGGCCCCTCCGCGCCCCCCACGCAAGGCCCCTTGTTAGATCTTCAGGTGTTTCTAGGCGAGCTGCAGCCACACAGGTGCACAGAGCCGCTCACCGACGTGAGCCACGAGGAAACGTACCCCTGAAGCACGTATCTTTCTTGCGTCTGTGCTTTGGGGGGCTTGGGCCGGGCCACCCAGAGGGGTATGCGGAGAGCAGGGTCCCAGCCCCCACGCCCCGAGGCCTGCAGCTGGCCCAGGTCGGTCACGGGCTTCACCTCAGGCCATCAGACTCCCGAGACCCTCCCCCACCTGCCGAAACGCTGCCCAGCCCGAGGAAGGGCCAGCACTCTCAACAGTGCTCGGGGAAGGCCCAAGGGGGCGCGTTAGCTGCACCCAGGAAAACAGCCACAGAAAACCCATAAACCCCCTTGTTACAGGGTTTGTCGGCCAGTGTGGGCGTCTGTCCTCCCCTGACCTCTGACGTCTGTTCCAGGGCAGGGAGTCGGAAAGGGAGGGAGCTCAGCTCCGGGCCCTTCTCGCCGGCCCTGTGCCCGCTTCGGTCCGGCCTGTCCTCGCGGCCCTTAGGGCAACAGGCCCCGGGGCTGGCTGCCCCGTGGACCCTCGACTGGCCGCCCTCCAGAGCCGCCCCGGAGTACCTGGGGACGGGCCACGGCTTCTCCTCCTGCAGCCGAATGTCCCGCGCTCGCGCCTTTATTAATAGGCCCGCCACCGCTGCTCCGTCTGCACGGCAGCTGTGCACGCGCCAGGCCCCGCGCTGCCAATCAGCCGGCAGATGCCCGCTCACGCACATCCACCGGGGAGCAGACGGCGGCGGGGCTAAAAATGGAGGCAGTGGCCACGCGGGGGGCTGCTGGTGCAGTGAGCAAGAGGAGAGGAAGGGAAGGGGACGGGAAGAGAGGGGAGGGGGCAGAGGAGGGGCGCGGGGGGTGGGGAAGTGTGCCCGGCGGGCAGACCAGGGCTCCGTCCCCCGTGACCCCGCCTCTCGGAGACCAGCTCTCCGTCCGCCTGCCCGCACGGCCCTGGCACCGAACCGAAGCAGGACGGGGCCAAGGCAAGTGCTGCCAGCAGGGGACAGACCAAAGGGTCCAGGCGGAACCCTGGGGCAGAACAAGCACGCCCTTAGGAGGGGCCCCGGGCCCCGCCCTCGCTTCTGGGGAAGGAACCACGCAGAGACGGCCTCGGTGCTCCCGACAGTCCGGGCGTGGCCTCCGAGGCTCTCTTCGGACCCTGCACCTGGGATTAGCAGAAACCAGGTGCCGGGCAGAGCAGGCCGGCGCTCATCTGCTCAACACTACTGCTCATCCCGAACACCACCGGCAGGCAGAGAGCAAGACGACGGGACTCGGAATGTTCCTACTCCTGCGACTGAGCCAAGGCCCCGAGTCTCTGTCCTGCCCCAGCAGAGGGCGGCTTCCCACACGGACGCAGGGCGGTCCTGCACGGTCCAGACCCCGAACCAACCCGGAGCTTCAGCCACCGGCTGGGCACCACAGAAAGAGTCACGTACTCAAGACACACACACACACACACACACACACACACACACACACACACGGGCCTTTCCAGAAGTGGCGCGCGCGCACGCACACACACACACACACACACACACACACACACACACGGGCCTTTCTGGAAGTGGCTGATGCCAGCGCGGAACGTGCTGGAAGCTAGGGAGTGCCGCCTTGGCCCACGGCGCCAGCTCCCGGGGTCAGATGCAGGAGGAAGAGCGGCAAAGGAGAGCTGCCAAGCAGATGAAGAAGCCCCAAGGGCAGAGGGGGGCACAGCTGGCCACCCCAACTCCCAGAGACGCCTCAGGAGCGGGAGGGGTGGGAGCTGCGGGGCGCGGGGGTGGGGGACGCAGGGCAGAGGCTGGGCAGGGGCAGGAGGGCAGCGCAGGGGGCTCTCACGGCAGCCCTGGGCGCTCCTTGCCCCCCCCAGCTGCTCCTTCCGTCATGCCAAGGCGCCCCCAGGTGTGGGGACGACGGGTCCTGCAGGCACCCAGGGCGGCGGCCGGGCCTGGCCAGCGCGAGTTCCAGAGGGCAGACAGGACCCGCAGCGGCCGCAGGGCGGGAGGCCCGAGGGCGGGAGTGTGTGTGCCGCGAGGGGCACCCGGCTTGATGCCCGGCTCCCAAGCCAACAACAAGGCGACCGTGCGGCCCAGCTCCGGGACAGCCAGTCGTGGTCCTGGCGACCGCGGAGGGCGAGGCGGCCGGAAGGGACAGAGGACGGTGGCGCTTGGGCGCAGCAGAGCCCCGACACCAGCACCCGGAGCACACGCAAAGCTGATCCGACAGCGGGCCCTGGGACGCGGGACCCTCGCCTGGTGCCGGGAAGCTCAGGGCCAGGCACCGACACCCGTGGGCGCCTGAGGAAGCGCTGAGCAGTGGCCGTGAGCGGGGCGAGGACTGGCCCGCGGTGCCTGCTGAGCCGCGCGCAGGAGCTTCCTCGGACGCACGGAACAGGAGCACCCAGGCGCTGGGGGCGGGGGTCCGGCTCTGGCTGGACACGAGGTGGGCGAGGACAGGGGCCTGGATGCACCGAGGACAGTGGCCGCCTGATGGACACAGCACAGGGGAGGCCACGGCTCCGGGGCGCGTCCGCAGCCGGGGTCGTAGCCAGAGACCAGAGGGGGCGCCACCCCCCGGCGAGGGAGGCGCCATCCCGGCTGCTTCACTGAGCGGAGGCCGAGACCGATGCCGCTGCTCAGACCACTGCACTGCCCAGCCTCCCGGCTCGCGCTCCCGGCGAGCAGTTCAAAGTGAATGAATGAAGGAGGTTTCACTCACAGGAGACAGCGGGGGAGACCCGCGCGCAGCATCAAAGAGTGGCGGGAACTCGGCTGCGGAACGCGGCCGGGCGCAGTCCCTGTGAATGAGTGACAGGGACGGCCCGGCTCCCGCTGGGCCCACTCGGCCTTCAGGAGGCCACGGCACGCGGAGGGCAGCGCGGGGGCACGGCCGGGCCTCGGAGGCAGGGCAGGACGGCAGGGCCCCCCACGCTGCCCTGTCCAGCTGGGAGGAGGGGCGGGGAGTGGCCCCGGGGCCCCAGCCCTGCCCGGGCGGCCGCCCCGCCCTATCTGAAAGAGGCGGAGCTGCCGAGCCCCCCCCCCCCGCCCCCCCCCGCCCGCCTGTGAAGCTGCGCACACCTTTCCCCCCAGCGCCGTCTGCTGTCTCGCACCCAGAGGCGGAGGGCGGGAAGGGAGTCTGCCAGCAGCGCCGGGTGCCCCCACAGTGTAAAATTGGATGGAAAGTTCTCAAAGTCAAACGCGCTCTCCCCCACGTGGGCGCCAAGCCCGACATGCAGTGACGCGCGTCTGCTTGGGGCCGCGCTCCCCGCAGGACGGGCGGGCCGGTGGGCGGACGGGGTCTCCGAGCCGCACCTGCCCGGGACCCAGGGCCTCCCAAACCCAAGCCCACTCAGACCCCAGGAGCACCGGGTCAGGGCGGCGTGCCGGAGGGGTGTGGAGCGGCAGGCAGAGCCTGGCCGGCCAGCAGGGCCCCTGCCCTCACGGCCCGGCGACCCCCTGTCCCACGGGTCCCGACCTGATCCCGTCTTCTCGGAATGCCTCTTCCGGCCGCCGAGGCCCCCCCGCCCCCACGCCAAATCCCACGCCATCCCGGAAGGGCGCCTGGTGGATGCAAACCTCAGGGCTCCGGCTGAGGACACCGTTCCTGCCTCGAGCCCTGACACCCGTGCCCTCAGGCAACAGACCCCCCCTTCTTGGGGCAGCACTGGGCACATGGGTGAGGCTCGGGAAGTGCTTCCCAGGGCCGTGTGCATGAACACGATCCACAACGTGTGAGGCCTCGGGTCCACACACACACTCACACACAGACACACAGACACACTCACACACACACACACACACACACAGAGCGTGGGCACTGCTGGGGCCACCCATGGCTGGTGCTCCCCACCCACCTGCGAAGGCCGCCCCGCCGAGGAGCCCCTCCCCGGCCTCCCCACAGGCCCCATGCCCAGCCCGGGACAGGGTCTCTGCAGAGTCCCGGGAGCCCGGCTGCCCCGTGACGCCGGGCGGGAAGGTGGGCACGCACAGGCTCGGAGGATCCGGGGCCGATGCTGACTCACGCTCGCCCCGCCGGCGTCCAGGCTGTGCCTCCGAGGGGCACGCCGAGAAGCCGGTGGCTGCGAGGACAGGGCACGCGGAGGCCAGCTCGGGGCGCCCTCGCCCCACTCGGCAGTGCACGGGGGGCCAGGGAGCCGGGCCAGGGAGCCGCCCCCGACAGCACCTGGTGGGGCCGGCCCGGAACGGAGGCCGCGAGTCTCCACAGAGTTAAATTTTCAATCTGTGTAAGGAAGGAAATCCATCCGAGTTGATTGATAAGTGTACTTTTTAAAACCAAGAGTGGGAAAAAAAGTGAAGATTGGCAACATTTTTCGCCACATAATTTGCTTTCTTTGCCTTTTTCCACAGCACAGCACATAAATCAAAGAAATGTTAAAGAGGCCCATACATCACCGGCTGGCATTCCAGGACTATTTACCGAGTCTTTAACAGACAGGCCGGGGGGCCGCGGGCCTGGGCCGGGGCGGCTGGAATTAAGGGGAGAAAATTAACTCAGACACTGACAGAGAGTTAATTAAGTTTACAAACAACTCTCCAATGAACAAAGTATGATATTTAATAAGAACGGCCTTGCGAGCAGGGCGAGGGGCGGCCAGGTGGGGGGCAGGACGGCCGGCGCCGCCCGGGCACGGGCGACGTCTGTTTGAACAAGCCGCCGCCCTGTGATTTAGCGCAGGAATCCGGGAGCCAGGCAGGGGAAATGATGTTTTAATAAGGTGGGAAACAGACTTGTGAGCCGCAGTTTTGCATTGTGCGTGCAAAAACGGCGTGCAGAGTGGGGGCGGGGGGGCGGGGCGGGCCCCAAAGCTGCAGCTTGGAGAGCAGAGGTGAGGGCGCGTGTGCTGGCACGGGCACAGCTGCCGGCACCCCACCAGCACCCCGGGCCCCCGCCAAGGCAGAGTGACAGGCTGGCGGGTTGCTTCTGTCTGGGGCCCGGCTCTGCGCTCAGGAACCACTCGGGGGGGGGGGTGCCGGGGATCGATCCCCGGCCTCCAGCCTTCCCCGTGGTCCTGCTGCTCCAGCCCCACGGCCACCCAGTCTGAGCATCACTCAGGTGAGGTCATCCAGGTGCCCAGCCCATACCTCTCAGGCCTCGGAGCTGGCTGGGCCACCGCCCCCCCTACGCGCTGACCATGCTCGTGGGCCTAGTGTGCCCGCCTTCCACGGAGGCAGAGTGCGCCGCGGGCGCCCCGGCCAGGAGCCCCGGCCACCTCCTCCCGGCCACCTCTCGTGAGCAAGCAGTGTGGGGTCAGAATATTCAGGGCCCGGCACCGTTCTTGCTCAAGGCGGCCCCGGCCTGGCAGGCTGTGCCGGTGACACGCGTCCCAGGGGACAGCCTCGCCCCAGGCCCTCCCAGGCCAGCAGCCCCGACCGGCGCTGGGCAAGCTCAGCTCTGACCGCTGCCCCCGCCAGACCCCAGCACAGGGCGGCTGCACACGGGCGGAAGGGAGGAGAGCAGCGGAGAATACAGTTTCCGGGGGGGGGGTTTCTCCTCAAGAACTCGGCCCCTCGCCGCCTCTCCCCGCTGTCCACAGCTCCGCGGGCTGGGCCGTGGTCTGGCTCGTGACGGTGGGGAGCCAGGGCCCGGGAAGAGCCTTCGTGGGGAACGTGGCCCACGACGTCTGCGCACGAATTGAAGGAGCAAGTCACGGGGCTGCAGCCCGGCCAGGAAAGGCCATGGGCCTGCTGCCCGCCGAGCCGAGCCCAGGGGGGCAGGACACCTGGGCGCAGAGCCCCTGCCCCACCGGCAGGCTGAATGCGCGGGGAAGGCCCGGCAGGGCCAGGCGGGAGCGGGCGGGTGGACAGTGGGGGTCAGGGCCCGCAGGCCGGCCACGCCTCCCTCGGTGCCCAAACGCCTGATCCTCCCGCCCCAGGTCAGGACATGTGCCCGCAGGAGGGGTCGGGGGTCCGGGGACCCCAGCCACGGGCAGGTGGGGAGGCCCGGTTTGGAGGAGACGACACCCCCACAGTCGACCTGCACACGAGGGACCAGAACCGCCCTGCGCTCAGCCGAGACTGGCCCGAGCCCTCGGCCACCCAACGGGAAGGCGAGTGCCACATCGCCAGGCACAAGAGGGGCAGGAGCGGCGGGAGGATCACCGCTTGCCTTTCCGCATTCCTCTCACGGGGGAAAAACTTCTGACCAAGAAAAAAAGAAAAGAGGAGACGTGGCTCGCGCTGAGCAGGGCCTGAGCCGCACGGGGGCCGCGCCCCACCTGGGACTCTTAGTTTACCGTAGTGACACTTAATTTTATTTCAGCGCTCCCTGCCGCCCTAAAGGCTCTGTGATGGCAGATGCCTTTCCTCCCACACAGCAACTAATCTGCAGGTTGTAGAATAACGAGGTGCGGGAAGCTCTGCCCGCCATCGGGAGGTGGCGGGGTGGGCGAGGTGCTAAGCGGTTCTGCTGCCAATGTGCCAGAGCCGGCGGGGGCGGGGGGCACCCCGGCTTCCCAAGGCGAGGGGAGGACGGAGAGGCAGGGCCCTGCCCGGCCCGGCCCGGGCTCCCGTGCAGGATCTGGCGCCACGTGTACCAAGAAGGTCGGCCTGGTGCAAGGCAAGGCTGCGGCACTCTGAACTCGCTCTCCTCTGTGCCTTGGCAGACGCCGCCGCAAGCCCACACATGTGCCGCGTCCTGCCTCCTCTCAGAGTGCGCCGAGAGCCAGCTCTGTTCGGAGACGGGTCAAAAATAGTCACAGGGCTCCCGGCTCTGCCAAAGAACTGTCTCCCTCCTCATCTTCACCGAGCCCTCCCCCCGGTTCACTTCTTTTGAGATGACCTGAATGATAAGACGAGCAAGAAGGCACATCTCTGTTTTCACCTTTGCAAAACAGCACTTTGCACAGAGCGAGCCGCCCCGAGTGGCCGCCCCGCGGGGTCCCTCCCGCCTCCCCCGAAGCCCTGCAGAGGGCAACCGCTCCTCCCGAGGGCAGCACCTGGCACTCCGGACAGCTCCTGCGGCGGGAAGTCTCACCCAACCTTCCCGACACGGGACGGGCACAGGCAGAGGCCTGCCGGCCAAAGGCGGACCCCAGGGCCTGCATCCCTGGAAACCTCTCCTGGGCTGCGAAGCCCCCCCAGAGCCTCACTCAGAGCCTGGGGATCCTGACAAGGACCGTTTTCTCTGCGCGAGACCCGGGATTCCCTGGACGCGGTGTGACCCGGCGCCGTCTGTGCTGAGCATGGGTTAAGAGTGTTTAAGGGACGATCACCCGTGACACATAAATCATGACGACTCCAAGGACGCCGTCTGGGCCCCAGGCTCAGGAGCAGAAGACCAGGAAAAGAAGCGAATTCTGTTCCAGCCGCCCCCCACGCCGCGCTCGCGAAGAACGCGCCATTAAAATGCCACGGCGGGCGTTCTGGAATCGCCAATCACTTGACATTTTTTCCCCCTAAAGAAAATTCAAATTTGAGAAACTTTGGTAAATTTAGCGTCCTGTGAAGTATAGCACCGCCTCCCTCCACTCCCCTCGAAAGGGCAAGAAAATTCATCATCAAAGGTCAGCCGCGGAGTGTCACCAGCGCGGGGGCATCTGTGACATGACTCTCCAACTCTCGGAGACGGCCGGGCTGGCGGGCAGGGCCTTCGCGCTCGTGCCGGTCAGTTCGCTCCTCGCTCTCGGGGCTCGCCCGGCACGGACGCGGGAGACGCCTGCCCGCCGCCTGCCCACGCACGCCCAGACCCTCACTGGAGGATCCCGGGACAGTCATGTGGCGGTGACTGGAATCACGCCGCCTAGGTGGGCGACGTCTGCAGCAGGAAGGGCGCGCGCCTGGCGCGCGGTGGCCCAGGCTCGATCCCCAGCTCCCCGTGCGTGCCCCAGGGCCATGCCAAGAGTGACCCCAGAGCACGGAGCCAGGAGTCACCCTGAGCACTGCCTCGTGTGGTTCAAAAATCAGAAAAATAAAATAGCTTTTTGTTCAGGCATAACACATTCCCGTCTTTAAAATTTTTATAGCATCCACACTTCCAATTTGCGGCTTCTCATTCATGCTAGGTGCCTCTCATGTTCTGACTAAACGCGCGGCATGGGTGACGGGGACTATTAATAATACAGCGGCGCCCATCTCGGCGCTGAGCCCTGCCGCCCCTCCAGCCTCGCGAGCAGCCCCCCCCCCCCGGCACGGCGGATCATTAGCTCATAAATACAAACAGATCTGAAGCAGGAAGCACGGCTGCCTGGACTCCGGGGCGTGGGGGGGCGCTGAAGCCACTCAGAGGAAAGCGGGACTCGGGGGCTCCTCAAGGGAACCAGACTCCAAGACGGAAGGTCACTGAGGCCAGCGGTGGGGACGGGGACGCCGCCAGCCGCAGTCCTCTCAGGGCCTGGCCAGGGCCGCAGTGGAGGACGCGCTGCCAGAGCCCGGGGTCTGGGCCGGAGCCATGGCACAGCGGGGCGGGCGCTCGCCTTGCACTCAGCTGGCCTGGGTCCGAGAGCCGGCATCCCGTAGGGCCCCCTGAACCAGAGCCAGGAGCACCACCAGGTGTGGCAAAAACAAAACCCAAACCGTGGGGTCTGGCCGCAGCCGCCTGCAGCCGTCTCGGGCCGCGTGGCCTGGCTCACAGCACGCACCGGCCCAGGAGAAGGGGCCCAAGACGGCAGAGAGTGTGCAGGGTAACGCACTGGCCTCGCATGCTGCCAACCCTGATCCCCGAGCACAGAGCCGCGAGTCAGCTCCGAGAACCACGGTGGGGCCCAAAAACAAAAGGAAAAGATTCGAAAGGGACAGCGAGACACACAGAGACAGGGACAGGGACAGGGACAGGGACAGAGACAGGGACAGAGAGACGGGCGGTGCGAGCCGGCGTGGGCGATGGTCTCCTTCCCCACCGTGCTGCCGTGCCGTGTCTCCGTGGGGACGTCACTGCTGAGGCAGCCGTGAAGCAGCCTGGCCACACGGCAGCCAGCAGCGCACACGCGTGTAAACACACACGCTGACCCCAGACACATGGGTGGAGCAGACGTGGTGTTGGGACTCCCGGTCAGGCCAGGCAGGACGCGGCGGTGAGCACCCCTCCCAGCACCTGCCCTGCCGCGGGCTGTCCCAGGAAGGGGAGGCGCCGGACACCAGGTGCCCCCCCACCCCCTTGTACACACACACACACACACACACGGGGGCTGGGCCGGGCCTGCAGGGCAGAGACACACGATGCCTGCGGGCCGAGCCGGGACACACGGGCCTCGTGCAGAGCGCGGGAAGGGCAGCCAGCAGCACGGACACAGGCAGGTGCCCGGGGACGCGTCCAGGGCAGGGGGGAGATGAGGCCGGGGGGGGGGCTGACCTGTGAACTCATGTGTGGGGGCAGGGACTCAGCGCGAGGCCCTTGGCGGTCTCCCGGGGGCTGGGGTGCGGGTGGGGCCCCCTGGCCCCTGGACTGGGGCTAACGAGAGACTCACCCGCTGGCCCCGTGAGTTGAGTCCACCGAGAGCCTTCCCGCCAACACTCGGCCACACACAGCGCCGACGCGAGGCCGCGCGGGAACGCAGGCTGGCGCTGCCCTTCACCCCTGCGTCAGGAAAGACCTAGCAACTCGGCGGCACCACAGGGGAAGTGGGCAGCACCCAGCAAAAGCACCAGCCGGGCTGGGAGTGCCCCTGAGCACTGCCGGGTGCGACCTAAAAAGCCAAAATAAAATAAAATAAATAGAAACCGAAACCCACCATGGCCAAGGTGAGGGCCCTGCGGCCCACCCGGAGGCGGCGTCTTCCTGGCCAGCCAGCGCCTGCGGTGTCCTCCCAAGAAACAAGCCCATGTCTGTGCTCGGCCCCCGGCCAGCGCCATCCCAAGCAACGCGGGCGGTCAGCGGGGGTCTCAGCGCAGGCGCCCGAGTTCCCACTGCAAGTGCGGGGAATAAGCGTGAGAAGAGACACTCAGGGCTGCCCCTGCTGCTCTCGGGAAAGTGCTCACTGTCCCTGATCCCAGTTCCCCCATCCTGAGACAACCAGTTCCCAGGGCGGCTGCGCGAGGCCTTGCTCACGGCGCCAAGGACACGGGAGGGAGGGGCTCGGGACACGGCCCGGGCTCCGGGCTCTGCGGCCAGCAACAGACCCGTCCCAGGGAGACGGCCACGGGTCCCGGGCGCAGCCCCCAGAGGGCGGCCATGCTCGGGAGAGAAGCCAAGAGGGGTGTACACACATGTGCAGGCGTGCTCCCCACGGGGGGAGGGGGCAAGGGACGGGGCCTCGGGGGCCAGCCCCCCGCACACGCCCCCACGAGGGGACGGAGACCAGCAGGAGGCCCTGAGCGCGGCCCCCGGCCCCACCCGGGCCAGAGCGAGCGGGCTTCCCGGGACTCGGGTTCCGACACTTGAAAGCAGAGTCGCTGGCGCGTGGGACCAACGGTGCCAGCTGAAACCCAGGGAGCGCGCGGCTCTGTTTCGAAACCTGCGGCGCAGGCGTTCCAGGAACAGATGGGCCCGCGACACGCAGCGCCGGCTCCCGCGGCGCCCGGAGGGAAGGGACAGCGGCACCAGGAGCCGCCAGCGGCCGGCCGGCACGGACGCCGACGGCACGGACGCCAACGGCAGGCTGGGCGGCGGCTGCCACGGCGGGTCCCTCTCCACAGAAGCAGGGCAGGTGGGCGGGGGAGCGAGGGCCAGAACCAGAGGGGCTTCCCGAGGGGGGCAGACCCCGTCCCCGGGGTGTCAGGCCACCCCCCCGCCACTCCCCAACACGTGCCCGCGTCCCGAGCTCCCGGGACCCCGGGCTGCTTTATTTAACGCCCACCTTCCAGAGGGAGCAATGTGCCAGCGCTCAGGAGTGACCCGGGCAGAGCCCGCTGCTGGGCGTGTCCCAAAACCAAAAAGAGTTTTAAAAACAGGCTATTCATGGCCGAAAGGTGGACAGTGGGGCGGGGGTGAGCCGGGCTGGAGAGAGCACTGTGGGGAGGGCACCTGAGCACCACCAGGGGAGGCCCGAAATAAGAGATGACAAAGCAAGCCAGGTGCTCCTGGGACGCAGCGTCCTCTCAGAAGGCGCCTCCTGCGGTGCTCGGAGCGACGGGGCCGGGTACTCGCCGCTGGGGACCAAACTGCAGGATGTGAGCGATGTCCCAGTCCCCCAAATGGTGGCTTTTGGGCAAATATCTACAAGCAGCCCCCGGGCGCCTGGCGGGGGAGACCCTCAGAGGGAGACCCTGCCACGCCAGAGGGAGGGCAGGGGCGGGGCCGTCCACAGCCTGCTCTGTGCAGCTCCGAGGGCGGAACAGAGACGGGCCAGGGCCAGGGCCAGGGCCAGGGAGGAGGGACCAGGAGGACACCCGCAGCAGGGCTGGCCCAGGGCGCCCTTCACTCGGCCTGTGGCCCCCAGGCCCGTGCCCTCCGCCCCTTCCCGTCCCCCGGAGACCCCATCGCCCCGCACCAGCTCCACTCTCCCCTGTCCTGTGGGGCGTTTCTCCCCCCGGCGGTGCCGGGTCCCCAGCTCCGGCTGGGGTCTCGACCGTCAGCTGTCAGCCCCCACGCCCGCAGCACCGCCTCACGCGTGTCAGCAACGGGCCCATCCCTCGGGAGCGCGTGGTGCTGGCCGGCCCCGGCCTCCCCGCACACCCAGGGCCTTTCAAGCCGGCGCCGCCCAGTCCTCCCCGCGGCGGGGAAGTGGATGATTAAAGGATGAAAAAGCAAGTGCCGTCACCTCGGAGCTTCCCCTCCCCGCGGGAGGAGAGTTTGAACCCACGGGAAGAGGCCGCGTGGCAGGCAGGCAGCTCGCGAAGCGTCGCTC
Organism: Sorex araneus; assembly: GCF_027595985.1. Lineage (NCBI taxonomy): Eukaryota > Metazoa > Chordata > Mammalia > Eulipotyphla > Soricidae > Sorex > Sorex araneus. Next base: position 2,394,106 of record NC_073302.1, on the reverse strand, counting down.
AGAAGCCTCCGGCCAGAGCAGGCCAGGGGCCGCCGGTGCCCGGGCCCAGGGCAGCCCCGGGGGTGGCGGAGACGGGGCCCAGGGCTGGCCTGGGCCAGCAGCCTCCACGCGGGCCACAGCCACGCAGCAGCAGCAGCGACGGTCACGGCGCCCCGCCAACCAGCCTGGCCTCGGCCCGTCGCCCAGACGCAGGGGTGCAGGCCTCACGGGGCGCAGGACCCTCAGCCACGCCCACCAGCAGGTGGCACCAGGACCCAAAGCCCCAGGACGGGAAGAAGAACGTGGGGCCGGGGGTGTCCGTGCCTTCGGGGCAGGCGAAGCTGCGGCTTGTCCAGGCGTCAGCCTCGGGACAAGCCGACGGCTCCGAGTCCCAAGAGGTCTGACTACTCAGCCCGGGTCTGGGGGACAGGGGCAGGGAAGTGGGCAGGCCGCACGAGGGAGGGCGGGTGGGGGCACCGCAGGGCAGGGACTAGGAACAGGATGACGTTTTTAAATTTTAAAGCAATCGGGTCACTTAAGGATGTAGGACTGACGGCCAAATTAGTGTCGAGTGGCAGGAGAGCAGGGGGGGAGGGGGAGGGGAGGGGTTGGCGTGGAGCAATTAGGAGCCTCCACGGTCCGGCCCGGGGCGGCAGCTGCCACGGCCGCGTCTTCTCGAGAATGCAAATGATTAAGCTAGATTAAATACCTACTTTGCTTAAAGACTCTTGATAATGAGTTTCTTTCCTTCTTTTAAGGGTGTTTGATGTTGGCAGTTGATGGATCTGGAGTTAAATTGTTTTAATTCAAAACAGCACCATCTGTCGTTCGGATCCTGCGGGTTCTGGAGAGGCAAGTGCCACGCGCTGCGGCACCAGGGAGGAGGGGGGCGGCTGTGGGGGGCTCCCGGGGGTCCATGCCCCAGTGGAGCCCGAGAGGCCGGAAGGCCAGGACTCGCGGCCCCCACGAGCGAGGAGGCGAGAGGCACAGTCACCTGTGCCCTGAGGTCCGTGTGACCCACACCCAGCAGACCTGGGTGTCCCCATTCAGGGAGAGGACGGGGCTCGGAGAGGACGGGGCTCAGAGAGGCAAGGCCGCGGGTCCAGGCCGCACAGCCCAGGCCGGGCCGGGATTTGCGTGGACTCCTGGAACCACCCTCTCGGGCGACGGCGGCTTCATGAGGGTCTTTACTGGGCCCCACTTCCAACCCACGCCCGTGACCCGAATGTTGATGGACGCTGTAAAACTCAGCGAGAACCTCAACCCGATCCAGTGGAAAATCCCCAAGGTTTGAGTTTCTGGAAGGACTGGCCGAGTCTCGCCCAGGCTATTTGTCTGCTGAGCCATTAGCTGGCCACAGAAGGACGGGCCGTGGCCCTCAGTCACAGCACGTCCCCCGCCTACAGAGGGGGCAGCAAGGAAGGGGGCTCGGGACCCGCACCCCAGAGCCCCCCAGAGCACTCCGGAGGGCCGGGGCAGGGGTTCTAATCTCCACTCTACTCCTCGCCCTCGGAAGCAAACGTAAACCTCCCCCGACTCAGGACCCCTCCAATCAACCTGAAAGTGCTCCCTCCAGGAGCACTGTAAGGAGGAGTGCGGGCAGGGGCTGGCTTCACGCGTGGCACACCCCACGTTGATCTCCGCACCTCACAGGGCCCCCGAGCCCCACCAGGAGTGATGCCCAAGCTCAGAGCCAGGAATAAGCCCCGAGCACTGCTCGGAGTGCCCAACACCCCCCCCCCAAAAAAAAGGTCAAATAAGAAGGTAGTAGAAGGTTTGCCAGGGGAAGAAAAAAACCTCGGTTCCCAGAGCCTAAGATTTAGATGCTCCTGTCTCAGTTATTGTTACTGCCAAACTCTGAGCAACTCATTTAACCTTTAAAGCTCAATTTTCCCATCTCAAAAAGAAGGAATAAAAATGTCTGCCTTGGGGTGGTAATAAAGCCCGGTTCCGAGGGCTGCGTGGTGGGGGGGCACTGGCGGGGTCTGGGAGGGGGCGTGCGGGGCCAGGCGCGCCCTGCCGGCTCCCCAGCTGGGTGGGCACACGGGGGCCCACTTTATCACTATTTATACATTTCATAGGTCCCTATTTCACATGCGAGTAGATTCATATTTTATACATAAAATCTTTCATAATTTACAAAAGGAAAAAAACTCTGGTTGCCCACCAAAGAAAGCAAATGAAAATACATGCAATCAGGCCCGAGCTGGCGGGGAGAAACGGCTTCTGGGAGAAAAGCCGGCAGTGACGACTGGAAGACGTGGGCTCCCGGTCTGGGTTTTTTATTTAAATTCTTTATTAGGAAGCCCAGGACTTCCCAGGATGGTCACCGCACAGCAGCTTCAGGCCTTCAGGGCTCCAACACCAGCCCCACCCCCACCCCACCCCCGCCCCAGACCTTCCTCACCTCCCACCCAGACCAGCCCCTTGCGGGACAAACAAATCTACTGCATACTGTTTGGTACACCAGCAAGGCAAACGGGGCATTAAACGTGTGGTGACTGTCCCCTGTCGATGACAGGGCCCGTCGAGTGACCGTCCCCATCACGCTGGGCTGGGCACGGGGAGGCCGGGACGCCGAGAGCCCACACAGGCTGGAGCAGGAACCAAGCTGGTGTCCAGTGCGGAGCTGGGCCCTCTCTGAGCTGGGGGCCGCGGGGCCTCCGGGCAGAAAGGGGGGGTCTCCCGCCTAGAGCCATGGGCGGGGAAGGCTGGCGGCATGTGGGCTCCGGCAAGGTGGCGGGCGGGGGCCGTGGGGAGGGTCGGGGAGAGTCTGGGGGTGAGGGCCCACCCCAGCCCACAGCCGAGTGTCGGCTGCTGCCAGTCGCGTCCAGCCTGGGGTCCCCACACATCCAGGCTCACCCGCCCCTTCGGGCAGTGGTGGGAGGGAGAGGAGGAGGGAGGAGACGGGGTGTGGGCAGCGCCCGGCTCAGAGCTGGGGCCCAGGACCGGGTGGGGACACTCCGGCGGCGTCCGGGGCAGTAGCACGGACAGCCCGGCGGCTGGACAGGCGCCCACCGCCCCCTGGCCGGGCGGGGAGGGCGCGGAGGCTGCGCCACTGCAGCCTGCAAGCCAACTTTGTTTCTAATTATCTGCTTTGCAGCTGCCGCCGACCTCAGGCTGAAGGACAATCCTGTATCTGCTTAGACGATCAAACCGGCGCATTTGCCCGCCACGTCCACGGGTGGAAAATTACCTGTGGAACTGGAGCAAATGAAGGCGCTCATTTCATTTCTCCCCGTTTCTGGTCAGTTTTCATCTAATGGAAATCAGGCCATTGACAAGGCAAAAATAAGCTTTTCTTTAATTCTACGAAACTGCACTAAAAGCAGAAGGGGAAGTTCGCGCTACCTCAGACCACACATCAAAAGGAGTTTCAGATCAATTAGAGTCACACGGGTGAAATCCAGTCAGAGCGGAAGCCCGGGAGGAGAGAGACGCGCGTCTCCGCGCAAACTCCTCTCCCAGCTCAAGAAGCAGAAGACAAAGCGGCAACGCTGGGCCGGCCTCCGCACGGCGGGAGGGCACCGGCTGGCGCGGCCGACCTGGTCCAAGCCTCAAACCCCCTGTGGCCCCTCCCTGCGCACAGCTGGGTGTGGCCCTCACCGGGAGACCAAACCCAACCCAAACCAACAGAGTCAACTAATTACTTAACATTTTTGTGTGTATTTTTAAAAAGAAAATATAACCAGGGGCTGGAGCGATAGCACAGCGGGGAGGGCGTCTGCCTTGCACGCGGCCGAACTGAGTTCGATTCCCAGCATCCCATATGGTCCCCTAAGCACCGCCAGGGGTGATTCCTGAGTGCAGAGCCAGGAGTAACCCCCGTGCATTGCCGGGTGTGACCCAAAAAGCAAAAAAAAAGAAAATATAACCAAGTCTAAAGCCACAAACGACAACTTAGTACATGGAAAACTGAGAAAAGGAAAACTTATGGTGATAGTGTCAAAGAACACAACAAAAAGGCTGCTTGTGAAAAGGACGTGTCCAAGACACTGACTGGCCACGTGCTGTCAGAGCGAAGGCGGCAGGCACGGTTCCCGCCCCTGCAGGTAAGCGCCCAGGTAAGACGCCGAGACCACGGCCCTGCACACGCCGAGCGCGGCCACTCCCGATGCCCGGAGAGACCCGTGTACACTCTGAAGGCCACCCCAGTGCTGTGGTTTAGGGCTTGTTGGGGGGCTCGGGGCTCACTCCCGCGGGCGCAGGGGGCCCTAGGTGGTGCCGAGTCGCCCGGCTCTCTCGGCCAGAGTGTCTGTAGCAACACTGGCATCTAAGTCTCGGGGCGCCCAGTCCCCCCTCAGCACCCCACAGTGCCCAAGGGCCCACCCCAGTCTCCTGCCACTGGAAAACGCCCAATCTCTCTCTCTTTCTCTCTCTCCCTCCCCCTCTCTCTCTCTCTCCCTCTTTCCCTCTCTCCCTCTCCCTCCCTCTTTCTCTCTCCCTCTCTCCCTCTCCCTCCCTCTCTCTCCCTCTTTCTCTCTCTTCCTCCCTCCCTCTCTCTCCCTCTTTCTCTCCCTCCCTCTCTCTCTCCCTCTCTCCCTCTCTTCTCTCTCCCTCTCCCTCCCTCTCTCTCCCTCTTTCTCTCTCTCCCTCTTTTTCTCCCCCTCCCCCTCCCTCTCTCTCTTTCCTTCCTCTCTCGCTCTTTCTCTCCCCCCTCCCCCTCCCTCTTTCCCTCCCTCTCTCTCCCTCTCTCTTTCTCTCCCCCTCCCCCTCCCTCTCTCTTTCCGTCCCTCTCTCTCTCTCCCTCCCTTTCTCTCCCCTCCCTCTCTTTCCTCTCTCCCTCACTCTCCCTCTCTTCCTCTCTCTCTCTCTCCCCTTCTCTCCCCCTTTCTCTCCCTCCCCCTCTCTCCTTCTCTCTCTCTCTCTCTCCTCTCTCTCTCTCTCTCTCTCTCTCTCTCACACACACACACAGCCTTCAAAGAATTTCGTCTTGGTCTTGAGGGTGGAGGGCGGAGCCCCCCTCCCCCTCCACGCCCCTGTGACCCAAAGACAGCAGTGTTGTGTCCGTCACCACCCAATCTCCTTTCCTGGTGGCAGACCCCAACTTCAGCAGGGCCACCCCCAGAGCCAGGGGCCGGGGGCCACCCCCGTCGTGCAGGAACCAGCGCAGTGAGGCTGGCCCCGGGCCGACACGACACGCAGCACTCTCTCCTGGCCCGGAGCCCCAGCTTGTTTGTTTGTTTTGGGGGGCCACGTCGAGCAGTGCTCTCGGTTTCTCCTGGCTCTGTGCTCAGGGCCACGGGGGATGGCGGGGATGGAACCCGGTCAGCAGGCGCGAGGCACAGCCCTCCCCGCGGGACCTGCACTCCAGCCCCGGGACTGCCCGCAGCAGCCCGCAGGGCAGGCACAGGCCAGCTGGGGCTCTGCGTCCTGGCCGAGAGACTCGAGCAGGAGGGTCTGCGGGCTCGGGACACGCCCCTGCAGGCACGAGAGCCCCGAGGCCCCTCCGCCCGTCGGGTGGCTCCGAGGGTCCGCGTGAGAGAGCGGGCGCTGCGGCAGCCCACCACGGGCAGCAGGGGAAGGAGCGCTGTGCCAGCGGCAAGGGGCTGCCCTGCAGGCGAGGGGGTGCAGCCTCGAGCAGGCAGCGAGGCCCCTAATGCGGCCAACCGACGTCTGACTGGACTCGGGAGGCCCGGGCTGGGGCTCGTAACTTGCCCGGGGCGAGAAGCGCGGGGCAGGGCGGGACGAAAGCTCAGTTTCACCGCACGCTAAGAACAGATTCGGGGGCAGGAACTGCCCGTGTAGGCGCCTGCCTCGATGGGCAGCTCCAGCCCCGCACCCTCGGGAGTGACCCCTGACACGGGGCGAGGGGGGGCCCAGACTGTCTTCCTGCCCGCCAAGCCCCGAGGACGTCGGGGAAGGAAGACCGGCGCTGTTCCGCTGACGGCCCGTCTGAAGTTCACACACACACACACACACACACACACACACACACACACACACACACTCACACCCTTCTCGGAAAGCACCTCACGGGGCAGCAGACAAAGCCAGCCCCTCGACTCCTCCCCAGCTCACCCGCTGCTCTGGGAGGGCTGCTGGCCCCAAGGCCACAGCAAGACCCCGCAGGGCAGGCAGGCAGGCTGGGAGGGGCAGAGAGCTGCCGGCGGCAGGGGCGGGGCGAGCGGGGGGGGGGGGGGGGGGGGGGGACCGTGGCCAGCCCAACACACAGGCCAGCAGGCAGATCCTCCTGACGGTGCGAGGATGACGCCTCCCGCGGTCAGGGGATACTGAGTACGGCCACGCACTCCTGTGACGGGCAGCAAACCTCAGCCAGGAAGCAAGAGGACAGAGGAGAGGCCAAAGGGATTCCCAGCAAACTGTGCACTCACGGCACACACAGACACACACAGAGACACACACAGGGACACACACAGGGCACACCCGCACCTCTGACAGTTCAGGCTGGGTGGGTTGTTGGTGCAGGAGGGCAACCAAGCCACACAGTACCACGGAGTCGAGACTACAGTTTACTGTCAACCTCCTCCAAATGCCGGAACACCCCACACCCCTGGCCCTGCTTCTGGGACCTCCCTCTCCCCCGGGACTCGTGGGCAAAGCTGGAACTTTACGGGCAAGACGTTCATCCCGTCAGCATCTGACACAGGAGACGGAACCCCGGCCTGCCAGGGACCCTGCGTGGGGCATCGGGCTGGAGAAGTGTCTGACCTCACTGGCCGGGGCTCGTGCAGTAACCCTGCCACGTGCGTCTTCCGGAACTCCTGAGGGTCAGGAGGGAAGCAGGGAGGGCTTTCGGCCGCTCGTGGAGCGTGAGGGCAACCGAGTTAACCAGGGCCGGCTGAGGAACAAAGAGGGAAGAAAGGCTCGGGAGTGCTAATGAGCTGAATTTAAGTGGTGGGATACGGTGATTTTCCCCTTTCTGCATCTCTACGTTTTCAGACTGGAATAATGAGCACATATTCCTTTGAAAACAGTAATTAACTGATTCCCCAGGAAAAAAAAAAAAAAACGGTTCTCTTATATTGCAGTAAGCTCAACACTACCTCCCAGGATACCAAAATCACATTCTCGATTTTCCAGGCAAGTTTGCTCTGAGGAAGGGGGAGGGCGGGGGATGTTTCCTGGACGCAGGAATATCAATTCCTCGTTTCCAGGCCTTCCCTCGATCACCGTGGCGTGGAGAGGCATTCCCACCGCTGACGGTTAATAAATAATGTGAAATTATGCCGGACTATTCAGATCAGACCAGTCCTCCTTGTTAGGCGGGGGGAAGATGGGATCTGACACGTTTGCAGGAACACCGCTCCAAAGGCGTGCGTCTCTGCGGACAATTACAGAGTGTCAAGCTGTCACGCAGAACGCCGCTAATAACTAAACTGTTCTTTTGATCCCCCCCAACCTAAAGGTGCCGCCCCCAGCCTGCCGCGGAGGCCTTTCCCCTCCATCTGTTCTCCAGCCCCGGCTGCTCGCGGAGGGCCAACGACAGGACCCTCTGGGCCTGTCAGTGTGCTCAGGCCCGTCCGTCAGCCGACACGGTGACGAGGGTGGGGGGTGTGCGGGCTGCCCGCCAGGGCGCCGCCCCACGCGTGTGAGGGTCTCCGGGAGCGAGCCAGACCACCGGCGAGGCAGCGCGGAGCAGCCATGGCCAGTTTTCAGGATGAACCGAGCTCTGGGCCTCTCTCCAGCCCCGGCCCTGCAGCCCGCTCAGCCGCCGGGAGCCCCGGCACCTTCGCCACCCGGCCCGGATGCAATCCAGCTCGACCTTGACGAGTGGGGCGTGGCCCATCGATTGGTAAAATGACCCTGTGTGCAACCGGGAGTGGGCCCGCGCGGGGACCCTCCACGGCGGCGGGCTGGCCACCTCGGAGCGCGGCGCGAGTTCCCGAGATTTATCCCCATTGATTTTACTTGCAGGGGAAACGCATCGTCAAACTGCAAACTCAGCAGGACACGGAAGGTCGGGCCCGGCTTCTTGAGGGATGAACTCGATATCAATAGTTATTAGGACACATTCATACAAGAGACACGGGAGACGGAGAGGAGATGCCGGTAAATCCCACTTAATCCTGGTGCGCCTGAAGCCGGCTTTGCAGACTGTGGGAAAAACCAGGGGAAACCGCCAATGATCCGAGGCGAGGCCGCCGGCGCGCTCAGGCCTGAGGCGGGGAGGGGCGCGTGCTCCCAGTGCTCCGGGCCCCGGCGGGACCACACCTCAGACAGGCGGGAGAGCTGGGCTGGGGCCGAGAAGGTACCCTCAGAAGAGGCCAGCGGCCACGGGCGGAGCACCCCACGGCACCCCAACCACACGCCCATCAAAGCGCAGACGGCCGAGAGCACTGCCAGCAGGGAGCAGGCAGCGCCGGGAGAACAAAAGCGGGTAACATCCCTTTGTTTCAGCGCACCCGGGACAAAACGCCCAGCACTGGAGCACACGTGCAGCCTGGTCCTGTCACGAAACGCCACATCATGTAACACACGTGCTCACTGGCTCCGTGTGATTTTAAAATAGTCTTTCCCTCTTCTTTCGGGGGGGCCAGGGCTGACTCCTGGCTCTGTGCTCAGGAATCACTCCTGGTGGAAGCTCGGGGGACCCTAGGGTGCTGGGGATCGAACCCGGGCCAGCTGCACGGAAGCAAGCGCCCTCCCCACTGCACTGTCACTCCAGTGCCCCCCAATACTTCTCCTTAACCTCACACAAGGAGGTGAGAGAGCTGATGCCGAGCACGGGGGCTCGGGCAGGTCCTCACACCGGGGCCCGCACAGCTGCGCGCGGCCCCCGACCCACTCTCCTGGCCCTGGCCACCAGGGACGATGGGTCCGCGGGAGGCAGGGCCGAGGAAAGGTCTCCGCAGAGCCGGGACAGCACGAGGGCACGCATGGACAGCAGGAGCCCCCCTGGCCACAGGAGCAGGCGTGCGGCTCAGGTGGGGTGGGAGGCCGGGGGGCTCGCGGCGGGGACCCCGGACCAGCCGGGCCTGGCCAGCTAAGATACGCAGCCACTCAGCCCCGCACGGGGACAGGTCTCTGCTCCCAGGGCAGAGGCAGGCAGGCGCCTGCAGGGACCCCCAGCTCGCCTGCGGACCCCGCCCCCGTCCCAGGCAGCATGAGTTGGCCCACCGGGTCACTCTGCCCAACGCGACTCTCCCTGCGGGTCAGCCCACAGCGGGGCTGGGAGGCAGTTTCCCGCCCAGACTGGCGGCCTCTGGGCCAGGCCCCCGGCAGCACCGGGAGGGGCGGGGCCATCACTGGTGCTTCTGGGTCACACGGCAACAGCCCAGCACACACAGCTCCAGCGTGGGGACAAGCGCCGTCCCATGTGGCAACAGTGTTTCCAACTGTGAGGTACATCCAGTAACAGCGCAGGGCACTGTCAAACGGGCAGAAAAATCAGCTCGGACCCAAAGGAGGCCCAACCCAGCGGAGGGGAGGGCTGACTCCCAGCTCTGTGCTCAGGGCTGACTCTCGGCTCTAGTGCCCAGGGCTGACCCCCGGCTCTGGGCTTAGGGCTGACTCCCGGTTCTGTGCCCAGGGCTGACTCCCGGCTCTGTATTCAGGACTGACTCCCGGCTCTGGGCTAGGGCTGACTTCCGTCTCTGTGCCCAGGGCTGACTCCCGGCTCTGTGCTCAGAGCTGACTCCTGGTTCTGTGCTCAGGGCTGACTCCCGGCTCTGGGCTCAGGGCTGACTCCAGGCCTGGCCAGCGCCCTAACCCCGTGTGATCTCTCTAGCCCCCAGGACGGCGCGTCGACACGTCCTTCTCTCATCTGCATCCAGGGGAGCTCTGAGCTGCTGAGGGCCTCCGCTCTCCTCCCGCCCACCCACAGGCCTCCCCCACCCGCCCCCAGCCCCCACAGCACGATACAGCCAAATGAGGAAGGCGCTCCCCCAGGGCGTGCCACCCCTGCTACGCCACGAACACACGCAGTTATTTAATTAGAATCCAGTGAAGATGCAATGAAATTAGACACACACTTCCATCGGCAGCGCCGCCCCGGGCACCCTGCCAAAGGACGGGAAACGGCTTGGGGGGCTGCTGGCCCCTCCGCTCACCACAGCCCAAACGCTGCGCGGCACGCAGGAAGGGAAGGACAGCGGCCACCGGCGGGACCAGCCCTGCACCTCGACCCCACACGCTGCCCGTGCGTTAGTCCAGAGACTGCTCCCACCCGCCTGCAAGGCCAGATGTGCCCCAGCGACAGGGAAGGGGGCAAAGCCAGCTGACCCCCAAAACCACGAGGTGGTGGCGGGGAACCGATTTCTCCCGGTGGGGAAGTCTCGGCACCTAGTTGGTCGAGACCGTATGTTAGGTTTGAATTTTTTCAACTAAACCTTCGCTGAACTCGTCCTTTTCCTGCACCTCATGTGTTCCCGCCTCGCCCCTCCCCTCCCGCCGGCCTCACGGAGGGGCCTGGCCTTGACCCCGACCCCTCTCCCACCGGGCCTGGCACCCAGGAAGCACCCCGAAACACTTCTGCAGGCCCGAGCCAGAGCTCCCCGAGGCTTCCTCGGGAGACAGAGCGGCCCCTCCCGTCTGCCGATATAAAGGCCTGCGGAGCGACCCCCGGCATTTCTGGAAGCAGGAAGGCCAGCCGCCAGCCCAGAGCCCCGGCCGGCACGGCCACGGGGGCCGCACACGCCCCTCCCCCACCGGGCGCTTTCTCACAAAACACCGTCATTAACCCCGGGCCCACTGAGAGCCACACGGACGAGCAGACAAAATTAATATTTACAAGATCAGACAGGACAGCGGAGACGATTAGATCAAGGAGGATTTAGCTGTGGGTCACCTCATCCTCACAACCGCAAATGAAATCCGCTGCTGAGACGCGCCTGCCCGCGACGGGGGCTGCCGGGGCCCCTCTGCGGAGGCAGGAAGGCTCTGCGGGGCGCAGAAAGCACCCCCACGCCCACTCCAGGGGGGCCGGACACGCTGCGTCTGTGGGGGAGGGCGCCCACACCCGCGCCACGCACGGGGCCCCAACCTTCAAAGCAGGGAAAATGGCTGAAAGCGCCGTCCCTGGGGGCCAGAGGGACAGGGCAGCGGGAGGTGCTTGCACGCAGCTGGCCCGGGTTCAATCCCCGGCATCCCACATGGTCCCCCGAGCACTGCCAGGAGTGACTCCTGAGTGCAGAGCCCAAGTTAAGCCCTGAGCATCGCCAGGTGTGGCCCCAAACCAAAGTAAGTGGATGAAGCACCACCCCCGGGAAGCAAGGCGCCCGCCCGCTGCGGCCCTCCCGCAGCACCCCTGCCCGCGCCGCCTGCCTGCAGCCCTCCCGCAGCACCCCCCGCTGGGCGCCGGGCGGACACCAGACTCCTCCGGGCTCGAGGCGGCACGAGGCAGCCGCGATGGCAGGGGCTGGCACTGCCCCACCTCTGTGGCCACACAGGGCAGTTTTCGGGGTGCGAGGCCCACCCTCCACCCCTGCACACACAGGCCAGTGTCCTCCCCGCCCCCGCCCCGCGCGCGGCTGCTGCTCTCCAGAACCCTCCAGGGCGGGATCTCCCGGAGCTCGGGGGTCCCTGCGCAGACACGACGTGTGCGGGGACACGGGCCGGGCAGGGCCAGGCCAGGGGCTGCTCCACTCCTGGGCCGTTTCCCAAGGAGCCGCACTCTCACCTCCCCACCGAAGGACACTGGGGACGGGCCCGCCCGCCGCCCCCTTTAGTTCCACGATCTCGAGCCTTCTCCAGCAGGACATGTGCCGGCAGCACTGACCACTGGGTGGGCCGGTCAACGCAGGGGCGCCTGTGGGCTCCACAATCCCTCAGGGAAAGGAAGTGGGCGGGGGAGAGCCCAGGGAACGGGCATTTCAGGGCCGTGGCTGCGGGGACTCAGCATACCCACCCGCAAGCCAGGAGGAAGCACCATACGTGTGCACCTGAACACTGCATGCTCACACACCACACGCACACACGCATACTCACACACTGCATACACACCACATGCATGCATACATGCACACACCACGTGCACAAACATGTACACACCCATACGCACACACATGCACACCCCACACACACATGCGCACACTATATACACACCACACGCACACACACCATGCGCACACAGCATGTACACACCCCATATGCGCGTGCACACAGTGTGTGCACAGCATGTACACATCCCACTCGCACACACACCATGCACGCACACGTGCACAGTGACCGACTGCACCCACGCAAGATGGGGAGATGGAGGAGGAGAGGGTGCGGTCCCTGCGCCAAGGGGGTCACACCCGGGCAGCTCAGAGGCGCCAGTGCTTCATGTGCCCTGAAGGGGCCGAGTCGACTGGACGGGGCGTCCCGCATCCCGCCAGCTGGCCGGCTTCCTGAGAGCATCAGGGTGACCACGCCCGGTTAGTCTCGGAGAGGGAAGCGCTGCTCCAGGCCACTGGCCGGGCTCTCTCCCCGGTGTCCCGAGTGGCCGCTGGCCAGGTGGGGGGGGGTGGCTGAGTCCCAGGGAGGCCCGGAGGCGGTGACTCTCCCTCACCCCCCTCAGGGGAGGCCGGGGCAGAGGGAGAGGAGAGGCTGCAGGTCTGTCTGGTGCTTCCGGTCCAGCCGGGGCCTGGGGGCTGGGCTGCCCTCAGTGCGGGGACAGAGCAGGGAGCCTGCACCCAGCAGGCCCTCACCCCGGCCAGCTCTCCGCCAGCCCCCACCCCAGGCTTCTATTGTTATCTTTGGGGGGGTTTGTACAGAGGGAGGGTAATGTGCCACACCCAACTGCACTCAGGGATTACTCCTGGTCCTGTGCTCGCCCCTGGCAGGGTCAGGGGTGAAACCAGGGTCAGCCTTGTGCAAGGCAAGTGCCTCAACCCCTGCCCCCTCTCCGGCCCCCTGCGGGATGTCTGCTCTGTGGTTTGGGGGTCACGTCACACGTGCCCAGGCCTTTACTCCTGGCTCTGTTCCTACTCGGGAGCCACATGCAGCGTCAGGGTCAAAGGGGGGATCGAGCTGCAAGGCGGGCGCTCAGACGGGCCCTGCACGGCATCTCTCTGGAGCACCTCTCGACTGCGGATTGAGCGGAGAATTAGGAGACCAGGCGGCTGATCTGAGCGAAGTCTTGAAAGCCAGAAGATGAAAGCAGGAATCAGGGGCCCAGGGGCTGGGCCGGCAGCCAGAAGCACCCGCCCGCCGGCGTGGGCCTTGGGCTGCCCCTCAGGGCGTGTACCAGCTCAGCACACGGCCGGGGGCGCGGGGTGGCGAGACCCGAGGAGTCCTGGCCCCTTCCTGGCACTCAGGCGCTGTGAGCACTGGGAGGGCACGTGAAGGTCAAGGGCGGATGCCCGTGTCCGGCATCTCTCCACAGCACTGGCGGGGGGCCATCCCACCCCCTACCTGGGAGCGGGGGCGGGGGGGTCCTCTCCAGGGCTCACCAGAAGGAACAGGCACCTGCGGCAGAGAGAGCAGAGACGGCGGGGGCGCCCCCGCCGTGCTCACCCTGCAGCCCTCCAGCTCCGGGCCCGGGTCAGCCGAAGGGACGGAGCAGCCCCGGAGTCCCAGCAAGCACAGACGCTGCCCGGGCTCAGCCCAGAGCCGCGTCCCTCCCCGCGGAAGTGTCCGGCTCCCTCTGGGCGTTGGTGGGGCCGGGGCCAGCCTCCTCGGGAGGGCCGGGCAGGGGCTCGGGCAGGGCTGCACAGCAGCACGGGGCAGGGCTGGCGGGGAGCTGCAAGTTTAAACAGTGATTTGTGCGCGACTATCCTCGCAGGCTGGTGCTAGATGGATTAAATAAACTAATCAGAGTACAAACTGTGCTGGCAAGTCCCCGCGCCGGCGGCACCCAAGGCCGGCCTGCCAGGGCCCGGGCAGGCGCAGGAGGGCAGCTCCGGGGGCCGTGACGAAGAGAGACCCCACCAGTCCCGGGAGCAGAGGCCGAGAGAGGCCGGCGGGTCACCAGGCCCCCCGCTCGACGCCAGCCCTGGTCCTGTGCCCCCGTGGCCTCACCGGGCCTGCGGGAGCCGTGCCGCCCTGCGGAGTGCCCCCAGGCCTCGGCGAGGAGCCCCAGAGCTAGCCCGGGGCTGGCCGCAGGAAGAACGCGGGTCTTTTATCTTCCCTTTTTCACGGATCACCGTGAGATCCAGATACAAAGCTGCTCACGAGTGGGTTTCAGTCACCCAGTGCTCCGACACGCGTCCCCCCGCCAGGGCACCTTCCTCCCCACCAGCGTCCCCAGGTTCCCTCCCGCCCCACCCCCAGCCTGCCTCTGTGGCACTCAGGCTCGCTCCCTCCCTCCCTCCCTCTCTCTCCCCCCCCCCCCGCCCTCTCCCCTTCCCCCTCCCCCCTCTGGGTATTATGGTTTGCAATCCGGCACATACACTGTCATGTATACACACCCCTCTACCTCCTTTCAGTGCTCAGTTCTCGCCCACGGTGACCGTCAGACTGGTCCCTTCTCCGCCCCGGCCCCTCTCCCCCTGATTTGTGGCTTCCAACCGTTGCCCAATCTTCCCGGTGCTGGTTTCTACCGACCCTGGGTGTTAGTAAGAGCACCTGTCTCACATGTGTGAGGCCCTGAGTTCCATCCCTGGCACTGTATGTGTATACACACACACACACACACACACACACAGAGGCACGCGCACGCACAAAGAGCTAAGCACTACAATCATCTCCAATTAAATACCTTTTAGCGTATGACTCTGAGCGCCTCGGGAATACCTTACTGCCAGTATCACAGTCTCTCTCGAAGGCTCCCAGGAGGCGGCAGGAGGCCCGAGCTCGGCCCAGCACCTCTGCAGGCCCTTACCATAAGGAAGGTGCTAGAAGCCACGGGAGAGGCCGGGCGGCAGAGACCCAGAGGTGCCGTCTCCCTGCCTGTCACCCCGCGGCGGCCCGGCCCGGCTGAGAGTCAGCGTCACGGGACTGTCCCCGACACTCCGGACCCGTCAGCATGGACAGGCCCACGGCAGGGGCCAGCGAGTCCTGCGGCCACGGAGGTGACGGCACGGCCAGGCGCCAACCCTGGGTTCCGCCCGCCCTGAGCTTGGGCCGTGACGTTCACCGTGCCGGAAGCCTGCGGGGGGGGGGGGCGGCTTGAGGCTGCGCTGACAGGCGGGGAGCCCACACCTCCCTCGAGGGAGGCGACGCCGCCCGGCCACAGCAGGGTGCGGCAGTACGGGACCCTCTCCTGGAAACAGACCCACCGACGCCCACCAAGCCGGGGGCAGCCCGAGCCTGTGCCCGTGACGGTGCGTCCGTCGACACCCCCAGCCGGAGCTCGGCGACACGGCCAGCCCAGACCTGCCCCGCACAGGGAGCTCCGAGAGCCGCTGCTCGGGCGCGAAGCCGCGGTCAGATCCGATGAGGCGTTGGCCGACGCTTTTTTAAAATCAGTTTGGGGGTACCACAAAGGGACCCCCTCAAGGATGCCAAGGAAAAGGGGCACCTCCTGGTGCGAGAAGATCTCCAGCCGAGGACGCGTCTATTAGCCGGCGGGAGCAGGGGATCAGCCGCAGTGGGCAGCGCGGGCCAGCGGGGCCACCTCTGCAGGCTCCCGGCCATGGCATCCGGGCTCCTGCCCGTCTGGGCTGCAGGGCAGGGACAGTCACTTAACAGTCCGGAGCAGGTTCTCAGGGGACAGACGGTGGCGGCCGGGAGGAGACCCAGACCCGGGAGGCCCTGGGACATGGGGGGGGGGGACACAGCGGGAATAAGCAGGAGAGACCCGACTCTGCTGTATCCTTTCTTTGCCCTTTCCGTACCAGCCTCGAGATAATTAAGACAATTTGCCTTCTGTTGGTGTCCCCAAACTCGTTTAACACACACACACACACACACATACACACACACACACACTTAATGGGCTTTATCCTTCAGCAAGCCGGGCTGTGAGCGGGAGGCAGAAACGGGACCCAGCAATGGGGCAGAGCCAGCTGGGCCTGACCCTGCTCCCAGCAGGCACACTCAGACTGAAGCCCGCGGCCGGAGGAGCCTGAGTGGACACTCGCCTTGCACACGGGGGGCCTGGGTTTGAGCCCCGCCACAGCAAAAAGCACAAGAAAGGAAAACCCTGATTTCCGAGCCCCCCGGGCTGTGGGGCCGGAAGCCCCTGTGGCCACATTCCCTCCGGGGACAGGGGGCTGGGCGGGGGCTGGGGCGCTGCCGAGGGGCAAAGCGGCGCAGAGCAAGGGCTCCCTGCCCGTGACTGGCCGTGGACACGTGCGGCTGCAGGGCGGGCGAGCAGGAGGCGGCGGCCAGCGGACGGGCGGCATCTGACCGAGCCACGGTGCGGCCTGAGGCCAGCACGGGGAGGAATCGGCGACAGGTCCCCACAGGACAGTGGTGGCACCTCACTCTGAGCGCAGGCGGTGGCAGCCGCACCCCTGCACACCGGGAGGGGCGAGGGCGGGCGCACGGCCCCACCGCCTGGTTTCCTGGAGTGGGGCCCGACTCCCGCCAGCCCTGCCCTGAGTCCACCCGAGTGTAGACACCGTCCCGCCCCCACGGTGACTCATCGGCTTCGGCGGCCGCCCCAGGGAGCGTCTCTGCTCACCAGCAGCGCAGAACCTTCCTCGAAAGCGAGCCGGCCCGGGCTCGCGGGCTGCGAAGGGCACGGGAGGACGCGGAGGCCGGCCCCAGCGCACGAGGCCGCAGGCTCCGGGAGCAGCTGGCAGAGCTGCTGGCACTGCAGAGAGCGTCCACTGCAGGCGGGCGGGCAGGCGGTGAGGCCGGCCACGGGAGCCAGCAGCTCCGCCGGCCAAGCCAGGCCCAAGGCAGCGGAGGTGACCAGACATGCTGCGGCGAGTGGGGGGGGGGGCGAGGGGGTGCAGTCAGAAGGGCGTCTGGGGGAAAGGCACTGACGGGCCCCAGAATGCGTCTTCGGACGCTTGTGCACTGCAGAGGCAGGTGGGGAGGGCCTCCGGCACGCGGCAGGGAACCCACTTCCGCCCTGGCGCTCGGCACAGCTCAGCCCCCCTGCCCCCCCCCCGAAACAGATGCTGGGGCTCACGCAGCCCGTCCTGCAGCCCTGGAGTTTTGTCCCCGTCACAAATGTCACAGGGGTGGAGGGTCTGGGCGCGGGAGGCAGGCGGGTGAGCGCAAGGCCGGCCTCACCCGCGGGCGACACCGTCCTGCAGAGCCCAGGGGGCCTCCGAGAAAAGGGGCCGGCCCAGTGGCAAACACGGGGAGCCCCCACGGCACCCCACCCCGGGCCCAGAAGCTCTGATCACAAATGGCCGGCCTGGGTGGGGAGGGCCGGAGGACAGAGGCAGGGGCCGGGTCCTCATGCAGGGACGGGCCAGACACGGGCCGGGAGCTGATTCTGCGGGGCAGGCTCCGGGCTGGTGGGCCGGGGGAGGCTGCGCTGAGGGGGGGCGCCCAGGGGGAGCGAGGTGGGGCGCAGAGTCAGGCACCCGTCTGGTCAGCGGGGAAAAGCGGGAGCCGAGCACGAGTCAGCACAGCCAAGCCCGGGGGCTGCGGGGCACCGCCCAGACAGTGGGCACCACTCGGGCACCGCCCAGGCAGGGCGGGCACCGCCTTCTCTCTGGCCCCCCACCCAGAGGCCCAGGATGAGGCGGGGGCGGGGGGCCCAGGGGAGCCTCCTGTCTGGAAGGGCTGAGGGGAGTCAGGGGAAGCCGTCACGAGCCCACCCCGCCCCGGCGCAGGGGCCCCAGTGACCCACACACTGATACCATGTCAGGAAACGCCACCAGGTCACCAACCACACAGACTCTGTCATCAGACCTCGACGTCCCGGCCACCTCCCCAGGCAAACCGAGATTCTTAGCCCAGAGTCTCGAGTCCTGGCACAGGGATGCAATGGGCACCTAGTCTGGGGGCACACCCAGGGCGGGGCAGCAGCCAGGCTGACACCTAAGAGACCCTCCCCAGAGAAGGAGGGAGAGGAGATGGTGCAAAGGCCCTGAGGTCGGCCCTCGCGACAGACAGGCAAGAACTGGCACAAAGAGGAGGCAAGTGGGAAGGAGCCAGGGGTCCCGTGCCAGGCTCAGGGCTCTGCCTCAACTCACCCAGACACAGGCCAAGACATCGCAGCCGGGGGCTGGGGCCCACCCTGTGCGGTCACCGGGCACTCCCCGTGCTGAGGAGCCGGAATCTGCCCCCAGAAGGAAGGGAAACCGCATCGGGCCCTGGAGTCCTCACCCGGAGGGCCGACGGCGAGTGGTCCCGTGAGACTCGCCTCGGGCCCTGGGCTGAGCCCGATGCCCGCAGCCCGACCCTCAGCAGGAGGGAGGAGGGCGGGGCCCGGGCCAGCATGGAGGTGTGGCGGCAGCAGGGACACGAGGACCCACAGCGACGCCCCAGCCCACCGCAGAAGCAAGAGGGATGCAGCGGAGCTTCCCCGGACAGAGGGGGCCGCAGGGTCGCCCCAAGCCCCTGCCGAGACGCTCCCACCCCCACCCCCACCGTGGCCTGCGTCCCACTCAAGAGGGGGAAAAGGACAAGCCACGCTTCCTGCTTAACGCTTGTGGCCTGGGGCGGCACCCACAGGGCCCGGGGCTCGCCCAGGGGCCACTGCTGGCACCCTGCTCAGGGCTCTCCGGGCAGGGCCAGGGATCGGATCGGGCTCAGCCCAGGCCAGGCAGAGGCCCGGCCCCGCACTGTCCTCCTGCCTCGGCCCCTCTCACAGAGAGGGGCTCAGGCCACGGCCCTGGACAGAGCCCCCCGGGCCCAGGCCTCCCGGCTGTCGCGAGGGGACACTTCGGGCCGCGCAGCTGCCCCACCAAGCCCCGCCTGCGCCCCGCTGCCCGCCGCACGCACAGCAGCCAGACTTCGAGCACTGACCACGTCCAGTGTCCGCGTGCCAGCAGGCCGGCCCCTGCCACCCCTGCTGCCCAGCCGCTCTCCCCGCCACACCCCATGCGGACGCCTGCGCCCAGCCACACTCCTCGGCGACTCAGCGGGTGCCACGGGACGCTACAGGGACGCCACGGGGACACCACGGGACACCACGGGACGCCACGGGACGCCACGGGACGCCATGGGGATGCCCACCGAGCTCGGACGGTCTGTGAGCGCCCAGACACCTTTGTGGGGACGACGCCTGTGGAGCTGGGAGAAACGCCGTAGCCGGTCAGCGGCCCACGGGGGTGGGGAGGGCACAAGGGCTCCTCGGGGACAGCTGAGGGCCGTGGCTTGAGGGGGAACGCCAGGGAAGGTCTGGGCGCAGCGGGGAAGACCAGGGAGCTCCGAGGAGACGCAGAAACCTCTGGAAAACCCTGGGACGGTGGGGGGTGGGAAAGGTGGGGGGTGGGAAAGGTGGGGGGGCCGGAAACCAGCCCACAGCGGCCCGAGAACACGTGGATGACGGAGCGTCACCAGCGCCCAAGGCCAGAGGCGGACGACGGAGCGACCGAGGCAAAGGAACCACGGCTGCCCCGAGGCCGGGCGGCAGCCAGCAGCGCCACACCCGGACAGGCAGAAGCCACAGCAGCAGGACGCGGACGGACCCCTCGAGAGGACGGAGGAGCCAGCAGCAAGCGCCCCGTGGACGGACCCCTCGCCTGGGCCGCTCGGGCGCCAGGTCACGGCGCAGACTCGAGAGGCCAACATGCGGCCGCGTGGACAGTCCCCGGCCTGCGCGAGCCCTGGCGCACGACCAGCCGGCCGCACCTGGCAGTGCTCAGGACTGACTCCTGGCTCTGTGCTCAGGGTGCGGGCGGCCGAGCACTGCAGCCCTCAGAGACGCCTGGTGGGGCCCGGGAACCGTACAGGTGTCGGAGGCCAGAGCTGGGCTGGCTGAGTGCAGGGCCAAGCCCGACCCGCTGCCCGGCTGGACACGCTTCTCTGAGACAGGACAACCTCTCACACTCGCCCGGGCGTGGCTCTCTCGGGGCCGCTGTCCGCAGGAAGGTCCCTTACGCCCGCTAGCCACGTGTTGTGTGAGTTAACAGTTCACTTACTCTTAATGCTCTTTCTGTATCTATGCAGGTCCGTTTTTTTCATCCATAGACATTTTATTTTCCATCTTAATGAACATTCTCAAGCATTATCTTTAATAAAATATTTTCCATCCAAAATCAAACATTTCCTTTTCAGGATAAAACACAATTTTCTTTCAGATTTTCCCTCATTAATTCGTCTGTCTTCACGCTCACTAAATTATTCATTTATAGGACTTACGAATTTCATGTAAATCTTAAAATGTACCAGCATGGAATGAATCATACTCTCAATCCCCTAATTTATACACCTGCAGAAAGTTTCTGAAAAGAGTAATTCTTCGAGAGGTGGGGGCAGCTGGGCCGTACCCAGCCGTGCTCAGGGTTGACTCCTGGCTCTGTGCTCAGGGACCACTCCTGGCAAGCTTGGGGGCCGTAGGGGTGCTGGGGGCCAAACCCCGGGCAGCCACGTGCAGGCGAGAACCTTCCTTGCTTTGGGACGCTGTGGAGTGGCCGCTGAGCTCCTCATGCACAGAGTGTGGGTGTCGCCACCTCCACAACCACAGAAGGCCCCTTGGGTGTGGGGCAGACACAGACAGAGGGGACGTGCGCCTGCTGAGGCCACGGGCTCGCTGGGAAGCCCCCGCGTCCTGAATGGGGGGGCTGCTTTGCCCTACCCCAGCTTGGAAGCCCCGCGGTCATGTGACCTGCCTGTGGGGGGGGGGGGGCTTGGCCCTGCACTCAGCCAACCCAGCTTTGACCTCTGACACCCGTACGGTTCCCGGGCCCCACCAGGCGTCTCTCTGAGGGCTGCCCCGCACCCTGGGCACAGAGCCTGGCCCTCAGGCCCCCGGGAGGACGGGGCCACGCCTCGAGGGATGGTGGCGGCCACAGAAGCAGGTTCCGGGGACAGAGGCGCAGAGGAAGCGCCCACCCGCTCTCCCCCCTACACCCCTTCAGGAGTGAGCCGGGAAACACAAGCAGGGGCAGCGCTGGCCCCAGGCCATGGACACCCTCCCCAGGGCTCCCAGCCCCGGCCGTGGGCCACCGGGCACAGCGAGAGCCGCTCTGGCCGTCAGCGAGGCCTCAGCGGGCCGTCACAGGGCTGTGCCAATGCCAATTAGCGCCCGCCTCGGCCAGGGCGCCCAGCGTGCCCGGGCCCCGTCACGGAGCGGCCGTCTGCGGGCCGAGCAGCTCCAAGCGCGACTCCGACTCAGCAGAGGCTCCCGGCAGCCTGGCAGCAGCCCCCACCGGATGCATCTCTAAACGTGCTCCTCAGACGCTCGTGCCAGCCGCCACGCAATTAACATCCCGAGTGACTCGACAAAAACGAGAAACTCCCCCCGGAGAAATAATTGGTCACGGGCACGAACGAGCCCCTCTGGCCAGCAGCGCGGGAGACAGCCGGCACCGCCCGGGCCGGAGAGCCCAGCCCGCGTTTCCCCCCCCACCCCACCCCCACTCTCAGCAGGGCGCAGAAAGCTGCCGCCGGCGAGTGCCCCCACGCTTCCCTCAACACACTAGGGTGCTGACGGCTAAAACTCTGAGGGTAAAGCGGTGACGGGAGCTTCAACAATCCCCACGCTCTTTCAGGGGCCCGAGGGATGGCACGGGGCGGCACGAGCCGAGCCCGCCAGGGTCCCAGCCCCATGCGTGGTCGGCCCCTGGGGGTTAGACGAGCACCCCGGCCAGAGCCAAAGTACAGCAGGGAGGGCGCCTGCTCTGCCCTCGGCCGACCCAGGTTCCATCTCCAGCGTCCCATGGGGTGCCCCGAGCCTCCCAGGAGCGAGCCCTGAGCACAGCTGGTGCCAACCCCACCCCCAAAAATATGCACGAGACTTTTCATTTGCAGGAGTGGCAAACATAAGCGTGTTTATTTCTAACCGCCTGCTGCCGGCGTGCACACCCGGCTGAAGACCAGAGCCCTGGCGATCTCCGGGGCGAGTCCTGAGCTACCAAATAAATGCAGGCGAGGCGCCTTCCCCTTGTCTTTCTCTTTCAGGGGTTTCCACACGTGATACATACATGTAACATACAACCTATCCCGAAAGCCTACCCGTGACAGAAGGAGACTCGGGAGGGCCCCCGCCACCCGGCCCACTCTCAGCCTCAGCGGGAGGACGGGAGGGCGAGACACGGCCACGCCCGTGCCCGCCAGACCGTGGGGGCGGGCAAACGATACAGCTTCAGGAGCAGACGCAGCCTGAGGCGCTCCGTGCAGGGGGTGTGGGGGGTTCCTGGGGTCCTAACCTGAACCTGAGCCGCAAGTCTCCGAGGGAAGAACCCGGAGCTAAGCTGGAAAACAGCTTCGCCCCTCGGCTCCGCTCCCCGGCCTGTGTGTCAGGGCTGAACCGGCGCTGGGTCCAGATTCCCCCCCCCCCCCCCCGCCTCCAGCACGCCAGACCACACGCAGCCACCGGCCCGAGTGGGAGTGAGCACAGAGCCAGGGAGACGGACAACACTCCCCCCACACACACACGCACACATGCATACACACGCACACACGCATGCACACATGCGTGCACGCACGGACACACGCGCACATACATGCACACACACTCACAGACGCAGTGCCATGTCCTCAGTGTCTCCAGCCCCGGAGCCTCAGCCCACAGCCCAGCCCCAGGCTCCCAAAACCCAGGCACTCCCTGACCCAGAGGCGCCCGCCTCACCCCGGGCACACCCAGTGTCCCCCAGAAGCAGGTCAAAGGGAGACATCAGGGTACCAGTGGGGAGACAAGGGCGGGGACACACAGACACGTGCACACACGCACACACACGCACGCACGCACACGCACGCACACACAGTGTCAGCTGACTCACAAACTGAACTGTGCTGGAGAAGGAAGGGGGAGACGGAACGGGCTGGCCATAGCGAACAATCCCGCGGGCTCTGGCCTGGACACCCGAAGGCCACTGGGATGATGGCCCCCGGAGACGGGCAGGCTGCCTGCAGCGGCCAGAGCGGCAGACGCCCACGTGGTGTGCAGCCTATGGCTCACACAGGCCTTCCAGCCGCCGCAGGGTCGCAAGAAGCGGCGGTCAGGGCTGAGTGTGAGCGCCTCGGGCAGCGCCTCGGGCCCCGGCTCCTGCTCTGACGTGCTGGACAGAGCGGGCACCCGCTGACACGCGGCCCCCAGGCTCCAACGCCGGCCGCAGGGCGCTAACCACTGCCCAGAGCACATCAGCGAGGGATTCCTGGCAACGAGGTAGCAGGACAGCAGGTGCGGCTGGGAGCAGAGGGACTGCCCTCCTGGAGGATGGGCCTCAGCCCCAGGCAGGAAGCAGAGGGAGATGGCCTGGGGGACGCCCACAGGGCAGGGCCTCCAGACTCTCCAAACAGGCAACAGCCCGAGGCACCGGACAGCCAGATCTCTCCAAACGCTGCTGTTTAGGCCACAGCGGCCCTGCCAGCCTCCCTGGGCCACCACGGGCCTGCCGGCTGCGGGGGAGCACGAGCTGTGAGTCCCGGGGGGCACATGCAGAACGACCCCTTCCCACCACGGGGCCTCTGGCCATTGGAGAGGAGTGAGGCAAGATCTGCCGCAAGGACACTGAGACGAGGACAACAGGCACGCGTGGGGACAGGAGGACCAGACCAGCTGGCCCCTGACCCCACCCCATCGGGGGAATCGCTCAGCCCCCCTCCCACAAAGAGAAAGGCGCCCCCATCCGCAGAGATGATCGCCCCCAGACGCAGGCTACCACCATCAGACCCGCAGCCCCTGAGGACGCCAGCAAGTCCCCCTGATGCCAGGGGCCAGCTGCTGCCCCACAGCTGTACCCCAGGTTCCACACAGCTGATCTAGAACTTTCTTTCCAACTGAATCTCCAAATCGGTCTGGCCGCCGCTCAGAGACTTCAAAGGAGGCCTGGAGAGACGGGGACCAGCAGCCGAGCAGGCCGAGAAAGGCAGGAGCCGTCCCAGCCTCCTGGGCAGGCCGGAGACCCCCAGAAACACCTCAAGGGACCCAAAACCAGACAGCGCACTGCCAGGCCAGAGGGAGGCCCCGGGGCAAGCTCTGGGCCTGAGCAGGCTGCCCCAGCCAACCCTGACCACTCAGGGTGCCCCCAGCGTGTGCCCCCGAAACAAAAAGCAAGACAAGAAAAGAACAAAACCAGAAACAAGCAAATAGAAGAAAAAACCGCTCCTAAGTCCTGAAACGTCCAGCTCGATCGCCCCCGCTGAATCGTGACACCAGAAAAGCGACAGCCACGCGCCCTAGGCGCCCGCCATCCCCAGCCCAGCCGCGGGCGCCTTACCTTGTTCGACCACTTGTAGGCCTGCAGGAGCTGGCTGTAGAGCGGCGTCTTGTCCTGCACCGGGTCGAGGCTGAGCAGCCCGCTGTTGTGGAGCGGGTGGTTCTCGGAGGGCTTGCCCACAAGGTTGCTCAGGCGCTCCAGCTCACTGCAAGCCACAGACCGCGTCAGCCTGGCTCGGAAACACCCGCCCTCCCCACAACCTGCCCCTCGCACCTCCTGTTCCCCCCACAGAGGAGACCTGGGGGCACTGGACAGACAGCACGTGGCTGCCCTGGCCCCACCCAGCACCCCACAGGGTCCCCCCCAAGCACCGCCAGGGGTCATTCCCCACCCCAGCACCCCACAGGGTCCCCCCCAAGCACCGCCAGGGGTCATTCCCGGCGCAGAGGGAATGCTCCTCATACGGTGGAAGGAATCAACAGTTCCCAGGAGTTTGTCCTACTTTAAAAATCAAGCGTGGGGGGCTGGAGTGACAGCACAGCAGGGAGGGCGTCTGCCTTGCACGTGGCTGACCAGGGTTTGATTCCCAGCATCCCATAGGGTCCCCCGAGCACCGCCAGGGTTAATTCCTGAGTGCAGAGCCGGAGTGACCCCTCTGCATCACTGGGTGTGACCCCAAAAGCAAAATAAAAATAAAAATCAAGCGTGGGCCACTGGGGGAGGCAGAGGGGAAAGGGCGCTGGGAGCGGCAGCACCCCGAAAGGCCACCCCAAACGACCGCGCCTGGCAGGGGGCAGCCCGCCTGAGGTTCCCGCGGTGTCACCGGCAGGACTGCAAGGACCAGAGAGCTGCCCGGGACCACCCCGCGGGCACCCTAACACAGACCCCCGCGGGCGCAGGGACACCACAGCAGAAGCTCCCCCCACCACCCACCTGCCACCACCGCACAGAGGTGACACAAGGGGCGGGGAGCGGCTCCCGGGCATGCGAGGGGCCGGCAGAGAGGGGCACCCCCAGCCTGCCCCCTGGGCATCATGAACATGAACTGGACACCCAACAGCCAACCGCCGACGAGGGGGAGGGAGGGGCGTGTGACTTCCCGGCCCTTTCCCCCGGGCCCCCCAGAGAAGAGACGGGCAACTGGGGGTGGGCACCACGTGGTCACCCACTCCTCCGAGCTCCCTCCCCCTCCCGTCTGCTTCCTAAGGAGACCAACTGAGGAAGGAAGGGGCCAGCGTCCACCGCGCCGCCCGGGGCCGCGCCGCCCCCCACCCGACGCGCGGGGCCGCAGGGGGCGGGGATGACGGGCGGCCCGGCCGCGGGGGCGCGGGGTCGGGTCCCCGGGATCCCGCGCGGCTCCCGGGGCGGGGTGGGGGCGGGGCGCGACCCCGGGGTGTGCGCCCGCCCGGGCCGGGGTCCCGCGCGGCTCCCGGGGCGGGGCGGGGGCGGGGCGCGACCCCCGGCGGCGGGCACCTACTTGAGGTCGCGGTTGACCGAGTGCAGGTTGTCCTGGAAGAGCGCGATGAAGGCCTTCTCGCGGCCCTCCAGCGTCTCGCGGTTGCGCATGCCGTCCTTGAGGCAGTCGAAGACGCGGCTCACGCTGGAGCGCAGCGCCTGCACGGCGCCGATGGCCTGCGCGAAGGCCTCCAGGTTGACGCCGACGCTCAGCGCGTCCGCCATGGAACCGCGGGGCCGGCCCGGCGCGGCGCCCGCGCGCGCTGATGACGCGGCGCGCGGGGGCCTCTGGGAAACGTAGTCCGCGGCGAGGCGCGGGCGGGGGCGGGGCCCGAGTCCTGGGAGCCCTGGGCGGGAGCGTGGGCTGCACGCTGCGGGGGGCGGCGGGGAGGCGGGGAGCGCCAGCCGTTCCTCCCACGAGGCGAGGCGGCCGGTGAGGTGGAAGGGCAGCGGCGTGGGCGGCCCTGGCGGGGCAGTGGCTCCGGGAGGCGTCGAGGGACGCGCCGCCGGGGGTGCACGTGGCCGGTGCACAGCCGCCAAGGGGAAGCAGTGACTCGGTGCAGGCCCATGCAGAGGAAAGCAGGGCTTTCGGGACTGGAATTGGGGGCAGAGGGACACCTCCCGGCGCCCCCTCAGACGCGGGCGCACTGACCCTCCACCCCGCCCGGGGCTGCAGGAACCGGGCTGTTCTGGAATGTTCCGGTCAAAAGTGCAAACCCTGAGTATGATGAGGACGGGAGACGGGCGCACAGCGGCACCCTGGACCCCACTTTTCCACAAGACACTGTGACCCCGGAGACAGAGAAGACCCCCCAGGAATGGGCCGCGGTGAACCAGCCGGTGCCCTGGGTCCTCGCTGCTCTGCCCTGGACGCCGTGAAGCCGAATAAGACCTGGGATCCTCTGGGTGTTTGTTTCTATGGGGGTCGGTCACACTCGGGAGCATGCAGGACCCAGGGACGGAGCCCAGGGGAGGTGCTGCCATCCTTGTATGTAAGGTTTTTGTCAGAGGGGCTTGGGGGTTGGTTTTCTGTGTGTTTGTTTTGTCTTCTTGGTGAGTCCGTGATTCTGATCATGCAGTTTGTTCCGGAAAAGGATATCCTTTCTTTGGAGAAATATGCCCAGGAGGGGTGAAGGACGGCGATCACCTGCCTGAAAGAGCCGGGCGGAGCTGCAGTACAGCCAGAAGGGCACTCGCCTGGCACGCGGCCAACCCAAGTTCAGTCCCCGGGATTCCATATGGTCCCCCCAGCACCACCAGGAGGAATTCCTGAATGCAGAGCCAGGAGGAACCGCAGGGCTTCCAGAAGGGGGAAAAAAAAAGTCTTGGGGATGCGTTCTTGCAACTGTGGAAATGAAATCACCGCTAAATAAGTTGTTCCACAAGTCCCTCAGTGTTAGTCTTGACTAGAAGATTCATCTCATCTCTTTAATCATTCCCCCATTCTTCCCAGCCTCCCCTCTCCTGGCCCGCAGCACCTCTCCTCAAATCCGCTAGTCCTCGGAGAAAAATTCTGCAAAAATGGGCCTTCATTTGTTTTCCATGAGGCAAAAAAGCACTTAAACACCGTGGAAATTATCGGCCAGCCCCAGGAGAGTGTGCCTGTTGTCCCGGGCACTTCCCCGCCTGCTGCCCTGCCAACCCACCCGGCCTCCTGCAGGCGGCGGAGAGAGGGGGAGAGGGAAACTTCTGGCTGTGGGATTTTAACCAATTTAAAACGCTGCCCGAGGGACCAGAGAGATAATTCAGTGGGTTGGCCCTTTGCCTTTCATGCCGACAGGGTTCAATCTTGGCGCCCTGTAGGGTCCCCCCGGCCCACCAGGAGTGATCCTGGCTGCCAAGGCTGGAGTAACCCCTGCCTGGGCGCTGCTGGGGTGGCCAGTGGCCTCCTTGTAGAACAGAAGGCGTTGAGCTAGGGATGGGAGTTGAGTTGGGGAGTTAGGGGCGGCACATGCCTGGCGTGACACCTGGCTTTGATGCCCTCCCCCTGAACTACCAAGCCTGGCTCCCACGACCCCTGAAAGTACATTTTTTTTTAAATAAGAGGAATAATAACACCTACCTTATCAAATAGCTGTGAGACTTAATAGCACCTTGCAAGCAACCTTTTTTTTTTTTTTTGTCTTTGTTTTTGCTTTTGGCCCACACACATGCGCAACCCTGGCTCTGCACTCAGGGTTCCTCCTGGCAGGCTCCAGGGACCATGTGAGCCCGGATTAAACGCGGGTCAGCCACAGGCAGGGCAAACGCCCTCCTCGCTGTGCTGTTGCTCCTGCCCTAGAATGATTCTTGAGAAGAAAATTATGTGAGCATTTCACTATAGCCCTCTGTCTTTATTCTTTTTTTTTTTTTTTTTTTGGTTTTTGGGTCACACCCGGCGATACACAAGGGTTACTCCTGGCTCATGCACTCAGGAATTACCCCTGGCGGTGCTCGGGGGACCCTATGGGATGCTGGGATTCGAACCCGGGTCGGCCACATGCAAGGCAAACGCCCTACCCAGTGTGCTATTGCTCCAGCCCCTGTCTTTATTCTTTTTATTGGGGGGGAGGGGCTTCTATGCCTGGCAGTGCTCAGGGCTTACTCCTGGCGCCTCTGTGCTCAGGGAGCACTCCTGCAGAGCTCAGGAACCATATGGGGTGCCAGGGGTCAGACCCGGGACCGCCACACGCAGGGCAGGTGCCTACCTGCTGTCCTATCGCTCCAGCCTGTAAGCAAACCTCTGAAACACTGTATGGCAAGGCAGCGCCTGGCAGGCTTGGCGAGGGGACTCTGCTGAGGTTCCCCACGGGCCCGGGTCACTCCGTGGGCTCCTGTCTCTCTGGGGGTGCCGCGCAGAGGCAGGAGTCAAAGGGGCATATTATGGGGTCCCGTCCTGTCCAGCAGGGAGGACCCTTTGTGGGGCTGAGGAGGTGACACAGCCGAATGAACAGACGCAGAGCCAGAAAGCAGCAAGGAGGAAGAGAGTTTATTCTACTGGCAGGTACAATACTTATCCCTCTCTGCTGGGAGGAAATGGTGTCCGGACCCCCATACAGATGCAGATCGACATGTCCTTTTGCTACAGGCACAGGCTATTGAGAAACAAATGGCCACTATAGTGGCAACCTTGCTCCAAGCCTCTGTTTGAAGAGCCAGGCTGTCTGACTAGGAAACAAGAGCCAGGCTTGTAAAGTGGCTCCCTGCAGCATGTCAGCGTGTCACGATGTCATCAGCGAAGCGGAGGTGGTGTAGTTGCCGACCGTCTATCTCCACTCCCATTCCTTCCCATTCCAGTCGTCTCATGACGTTCTCGAGGGTGGCACTGAAGAGTTTTGGTGAAATGGTATCGCCCTGCAGAATCCCTCTCTTTACGTCAATGATCACTTTCTTGTAGAATGGTGAGATCCTGGTGGTGAATCTGTAATACAACTCGCGGAGGATCTTGATGTACTGAGTTTGAACGCCCTGTTTGGCCAGGGCTTTGATGACTGCTTCAGTCTCAACAGAATCGAAGGCCTTCTTTAAATCAAGGAACGTTAGACAGAGCGGCATCTTGAACTCTCGAGAAACTTCAATGAGTTTGGTCACCGTGCGGATATGGTCAATCGTGCTGAATCCTTTTCGGAACCCGGCTTGCTCGCATGGCTGTCCTTTGTCTAGGGTTCTGCCTATTCTATTCAGGATGACTCGAGTGAACAACTTGTAGATGGATAACAGGCAGATTGGGCGATAGTTGCCAATGTCGTGGATGTCTCCCTTCTTGTACAACAGAAAGGTCCTGCTGGTTTTCCACTGGCACAGAACCTTGCATTCAGACAGGTAGCGTGTGAAGAGCCGAGCCAGTGTACTGACGAGTACTGGCGGCAGATTCTTCAGGTGTGCAGAAGAATCTAGGAGACTGGAGAATGTAAATTTTAACCATTTGTTTCACTTTTCCGTGACCCCAGGGAGCTACAGGAAGTGAGTGCCTGCAGGCTGGAGGGTGCTTGCCCCACATGCCTTGACCTGGGTTCATCCCTGCCGGCCCATACGGTCTCCTGAGCCTGCCAGGAGTGACCCTGAGTGATAGGTGCCCGAGAGCTAGAAATAATCTCTGAGCACTGCTGCGTGTGGCCCCCCCCCCCCAAAAAAAAAGAAGAGATGTTGGGGGGGTGGAGAGATAGGACAGCAGTTATGGTGCTGGCCTTGCACACACCCAGCTTCGATCCCCAGCATCCTGTATGGTCCTTTGAGCACTGCCAGGAGTAAGCCCTGAGCATCACTGGGTGTGGCTCCCAAACCAAAATGTATCAGTAGCACTGTCATCCCATTGCTCATTGACTTGCTTGGGCGGGAACCAGTAACGTCTACATTTTGAGACCTGTTGTTACTGTTTTTGGCATATCGAATACGCCACGGGTAGCTTGCCAGGCTCTGCCATGTGGGCGGGATACTCTCGGTAGCTTGCCGGGCTCTCCAAGAGGGGCGGAGGAATCGAACTCGGGTTGGCCGCATGCAAGGCAAATGCCCTACCACTGTGCTATCGCTCCAGCCCACCAAAATATATACTCTGCTAAAGGGGGCAAAGTAAAGTAGCCGTGTAGCTTTGCCCGCTCCCACCTGAACTTAGAAACCTGAGGTTTTGCAGGCCACACCGGGGGCTTCATAGCCCCCTTGAGACCCAATGGGGACGCTGGTTCCCAACCAGGATGAGAATCCGGAGGTAGCTTGAGAAGGTCTGGTCACCCTCCAGGTCGGGGCAGTGAACGGACACTCCAGGTAAGTGTGGAAACACTGAGTTAATGTTTCTTGGCTCCTCTCTCCAAATTATTTCATGTCTTTGTGTAATCAGATATCTCCTCCCCTCCTCCACAGCCCTCCCCCCGCCACGCTACGACTTCCCTTTGTCTCATTCTGGCTGGGCCCTAGACTCTGATTGGTGCAATAAAGTATGAATCCACCTGGCTCCCACAGTCATTAGTTTTCAGGATTTCTCTGTGGTCCCCCTCTTCTGGGAAAGTCAGAAATTGATCAGTGGAAACACACATTTCCCCTGAACCTAGTAAGGGCTTTCATCACCACCGCGGAGAACTTTCCATTTCGGGAAAGAATGGACAGAGTTTCTCCAAGGCCTCGTAAATCCTGCGGAGTGCCGGGACTTGCACGCCTGCATCTGCGTGTGTGTGTGTGGGATATAAATTACTTTAAAGGAGTTCATTTTGAGCAATATCAGATTTTAATTATTATGCTCTCGTGTTTGGGCGAGAGGCAGCGCCCTGCCGCTAATGTCTTCCAAAATGAACAAGCCATTAGCTCGGTGTTATCAGCTCAGGAGTCTGGAATGAGCAATCAGAATTAAAGTTGTCAGTATTTAATTAAAACAGGCTGCACGCTCCCGTCGTACTTGGGGAGCGTGTGGTTGAGGCGCTCAGACGGAGCGAGCACCCTCATCAATTAGTGATTATTAAGGACCCGCTGGGGCAGCGGCTGGGCAGAATGGCACCGGCTAGGTTGAAAACCACGAGCGCCCGGGAGAAGCCGCAGTGTGTCCGAGGCTCCTGCCAGCGGGCCGAGGCCTCCAGGAGCTGCGGCTCCGACTGAGGCCAGGACACTCGGGCCCTTTGACGGGTCAGTCAACAAGCGAGGGAGGTGCTTGGTGGCGCGCGGCTGAGGCCGGCCCGGGGAAGCAGGCCCGGTGCAGCCCAGCACACACCACTAGCAGCCCTCAGGGGCTGTGTAGACACCCGCCCTCACCACCCATCGTTTCCTTAGACTCCGGCTCATCATAACTAACGTCAGGCCACTCTACTAAAAAATAAAAAAATTCTCTTGGTCTCCTCTTTTTTTGTTTCCTTGGGGGCCACACCCGGCGATGCTCAGGACTCACTCCGGGCTCACTCCGGGATGCCAGGGATCAAACCTGGGTCGGCCGCATGCACGCAAGTGCCATCCCTGCTGCCCCATCGCTCCACCCCTCCTGGGCCCTTCCGGAGGCCCCGGTCCCCTCCTTGCTGGCCTCCCCTCTCCTGCCTACCTGGCTTTAGACATCCAGGTTACAAGGACAATGAGGACCACTCATTGTCACCAGCTGGTCCCCAGGACAAAGACCCCGGGGTGGGAAACCAGCCGGAAAGGAAGCCCCCCACGGCAAGCTGTCTCCCGGGCGAGCGAGCGAACCCTCAGGACTCCCAGTTCTCACATCTGGAGGACAAGGAAGCAGGAGCCTCCACCACAGCCAAGAGAAGCTCTCTCCGAGTTCAGAGAGGGAGAGACCCATCCTCGCATGCGGAGGACCCGGGTTCGATCCCCGGCATCCCCAGAGCACCGCCAGGAGTGACTCCTGAGTATCAAGCCTTGAGCATCGCCGGGTGTGGTCCCCCCACCTTCACCAAAAAACCAAAAAAGAGAGTGGTCGGGGTCTGCAGAAATGGCCAGGGCCAGCCGGCCTTGGCGACCCGGGGACGCGGGGCATGAAGTGCTGCGGACGGTTCCAAGTGGGGCTGTGACGCCAGCCAGGAGACGGCTCTCAGGACAGGAACGTGCGCCTGGCATGCCCAAGGGCGGCCTCCGGGCATTGCCAGGTGTATCCTGGCGGCCCCTAGCCCTGCTGGGGAGCCCCACCCGCCCCCGGAAACAAGCCAGCAACACACGCCAAGCAGAGGTGAGGCCCGGTGGGTGGGGCCTGCGCCAGCTCGCTGGGCCCCGGGGGAGGTGGGCGTGGAGCCCCCGCCCCGGGCCGGGCAGCCCGAGGCTTCCCAGCACAGGAAGCCAGGAGGGGCGTTCAATATTTTAGTAAATTATTGATTGCCCATTTGGACGCTCACTTAATCAGCCACCGAGCACGGTGGGCGGCCACAGGTAATGAAGCCGCCAGCACGGGGACGGCCCGTGGGGGGGGAGTGGGGGGGAGCGAGGCGCGGCCCGACCGCAGCCCATTTGAGGGCGGCATTACCGACTCGTTCCACTTACTGCGTTATGCGGCCGTGCGTTTTAATCAAGCGGCCGCGCGCTGGCCCCAGGGCCCCGTGTCCGGGAACCCCCGCCCAGACCGGGCCGGGGAGGGACGAGCGCAGGCTGCCGCAGGGCCAGGGCCAGGGCCAGCAGCCTTGCCCAGAGGACCGTCGGGTCAGTGTCTCGGGAGGTCTCACAGGTGCCCCCGCCCCCGAGTGCTGCCACCTCTGCCCCCCTCAAGCTCAGGAAAGACGACTCAGGCCAGCGAGCACCTTGACACGGGGACTGCCGCTCCGAGACGCCCACTCGGGCTGGAGCTCGGTCGCTTCGGTTTCCTGATCATAAAGCACCCACCACTGGGGAACACACAAGAAAAGGCCCACGTGTGGGCAGTGCACACACCTCCATCCTCGGGGTGGGCTCGGGGGCCACACCTGAGGACTAGGCAGGCCCAAGCGTGGGACCCCCCACACACAAAGCTTGCGCTCCGTACTCCGAGCATCTCTCCAGCCCCACATGCTCACTGGGGCCAGGAGGGGAAACACTGCAGCTTGTCCCCGCCAGCACCCGTGACCTGGTCCCGAGTCCCTTCCCTCTGGTAAAAGTTTCCGGGGCTGGAGCCATAGTGCAGTGGGGAGGGCATTTGCCTTGCACGAAGCCGACCCGGGTTCGAGTCCCAGCATCCCATATGGTTCCCCCGAGCACCGCCAGGAGTCATTCCTGAGTGCAGGAGCCAGGAGTAACCCCTGTGCATCGCCGTGTATGATGCAAAAGAAAAAGAAAAGTTTCCTTGAACACTGGCATGGCCTCTCATTCTATCTGGTGGTTTTGTATCATTTCTGAACCTCCTTACTGGTGACCCCTAAGTTACTACCAATCCGATATAGCTGTGTCAGCTGCGTGCAAGGCAAGCCCCTTAACCCTGCCCCACTGCTCTCGGCCTCGGGGCTGTCGTGTAACGCAGACAGTTCATTTTACAAGCTGCGAGATCAGAGACGGACCCTACAACAGTGCAATGTACCTCCCCGCGCACACCAAGGCTGGCCCAGAGGCTATGGACCTGGCGTAGCCTCAGATCACAAGTCTTTTTTAAAAAAAATAAGGCTGGCGCCATAGAACAGCGGGGAGGGCACTTGTCTTGATCCCCGGTGTCCCGCCAGGAGTGATTCTGAGTGCAGAGCCCGGAGTCACCCCTGAGCATCGCCAGGTGTGGCCCTTCCAAAAAAAATCAAAGAACGAGACAAGATTTATTTTGAGAATACATTTTATCTAGTCCCGTTTACCCCAAATTGTGCCCTTTCAACACAAGCATTACTCATGAAGATCGTTAGTACTGTTTGTCCACGTCTTCGAAACCCTCTGTGTTCTGGCACTGGCAGTAAACTTCGAGCTGGGCCGGTTCTAGTAGCTTCTTTCCAGCCACCGTGCCTTGTGGTCAAGTGCAGGCCTGACCATTTCATCAGAGAGCAAGACCTCAAGTAAAGGCAGGCGCAGAGCATGCGGAGGTGAGGCCGGTGAGCCCCCGCCCAGCCTCTTGCACTCGGGCTGGGGGTGGGGGTGATGCCCGCTGGGCCCCTGTTCCTGGCGGGCAGGCATGGTGTAAGGATGGCAAGTGGCTGTGCCCAGCTAGTAACGCCGAGATCCCCCACGAAGTGTCTGGCACTCGGTAGCTGCTCCCGTAAATAGCGGTCATCACTATTCATATTTTCACGTTTCCATGGAGATAACAATATATAAGGATTTTATACAAATGGTTTCTTGAAAAGTTTGTATGACAATAGGGGACATTTGAATATATTTCTTAAGGAAATATCTTCTAGAGACAGATCCTGAGGTCTCTGTGGGTGAATCACAGGCTGTGTGGACGCTGCTTTGGAACAAGGTGACGGGCCGAGACGGGGGACACGGCAAGCAGGAAGCAAGAGCGTAAGCGACGGAAGCTGCGTGCACGTGGGATTCCGGTATACCGGTCAGCGGGCCGCTCGTCCTTTAGGTGGTATTTTCAGTATGGAAAACTTGGGGTCTGGCAAGCCACCCGTGGCGTAGTCGATTTGCCAAAAACAGCGACAACAACAGTCCTCGTTCCCCTGACCCCGAAAGAGCCCCCAGTACGCCATGGGGCTACACTAGCATGCAACAGGGACGAATGGAGACGTTACTGGCGCCCACTCGAGCAAATCGATGAACAACGGGATGACAGTGATACAGTGCTACAGTGATAAAATAATCTGGGGGTTTGGGAGCCCGACCTGTCAGTGCTCGGGGACCACATGGTGCCTCCCATTGGCTCGGGATCTTCCACGTACAAGGCCGGCCCCTCACCCACTGAACTGTCTCTCTATCCCCGAGACTTTTTTTAAATTTGGGGGAGGTGGCAGTCATCGGGGTTGGCTCCGGAATTTGTGCTCAGGGTTCACTCCTGGCATGCTCAGAGGACCATCCACAGTGTGTGGATGGAGCCGGGGTCAGCCTTGCACCAGGCAATCCATGGACTTCTGGGCAGCCCTGGGAGAGGGTACGAGGCTCAGGGGCAACATGCTGGGGGCTCTACTTGGACGCTCGTTTCATTTCCGTCATGGACCTGAATAGGCACACGGCTAGCGCTTTTATTGAGTTGTAAAATGACTCCAAGGAAGCACCTTTAAAAGTAGCTTCTTTGGGGCTGGAGCGACAGCACAGCGGGTAGGGCGTTTGCCTTGCACGCGGTCGACCCGGGTTCGATTCCCAGCATCCCATATGGTCACCTGAGCACCGCCAGGGGTGGTTCCTGAGTGCAGAGCCAGGAGTAACCCCTGTGCATCACCAGGTGTGACCCAAAAAGAAAAATAAAATAAAAAATAAAAGTAGCTTCTTTGAGGTGTATCATACACTTTTTTTTTTTTTTTTTGCTTTTTGGGTCACATCCGGCGATGCACAGGGGTTACTCCTGGCTTTGCCCTCAGGAATTACTCTCGGCGGTGCTCAGTGGACCATATGGGATGCTGGGAATCAAACCCGGGTCGGCCGCGTGCAAGGCAAACACCCTACCCGCTATGCTATTGCTCCAGCCCCGTATCATACACTCTTAAAATTCACCTCTTAGGGGCCTGAAGGAAAGAGCAGCAGGTAGGGCATTTGCCTTGCAAGTGGTTAACCCGAGTTTGAGCCCCTGCATCGGTCCCCTCAATCCCCCAGGAGTGATCCCTGAGCACAGAGCCAGGAGTCAGCCTGAGCATTGCCAGGTATGGCCCCCAGTGCAAAATAATAATAATAATAATAATGGTAATTTTTAAAAATTCACCTTTTAAAGGTGTTTTTAGTAAAGAGACGGTTGAGTCACCATTTCTCCCGGATCATTTTCCACCCTCTGCGCCACTCATTTATCTAATCTCTCAATTTCATGTAATTGGTACCACGCAATATGCAGGCTTTTATGTCTGTCTGCTCTTCCTTAGCAGAGTTTTCCAAGTTCATACATGTTATAGCATGTATCAGGACTTCATTCCTTTCATGGCCGAAATCAATGGGCAACCCTTTCATTTGTCTGTTCAATAGTTGATGTACCTTTGGTTTGTTTCCACGTTTCTGTCTGCTAGGAATTGCTGTCTACGAGTGTTTTGTGTAGCTGTGTACGGATCGTTGTGTGGACCTGTGTTTTCAATTCTCTGCATCTTTATCTAGAAGTGGAATTCCTGGGCCCTGTGGCAACTCTTCTGGGATCTTGCCAAATTATTTTCCCACAATGGCTGCATCATTTTTCATTCTGACCAGCCGCGTTTGGAGGCTCAAATGATGCCTCTGCATCCCGCCAACTCTTTCCGTCGTCCGCCCTTTCGATGATGCTTACCCGGTGCCCGTGGGCTGGAATCTCGCCCGCGCGTTGATGGGTGTTGCCCCGAGAGTGACTCGGTCGAGCTGCCGAGGCACACAGGCCCTCTTCCCGGGGTCCTGTCTGCTCATGTCCTTCGTCCAGTTTTTGTTTTTTGTTTTTTTTTGCTTTTTGGGTCACACCCAGCGATGCTCAGGGGTTACTCCTGGCTTTGCACTCAGGAATTACTCCTGGCGGTGCTTGGGGGACTATATGGGATGCTGGGGATCGAACCCGGGTCGGCCGCGTGCAAGGCAAACGCCCTCCCCGCTGTGCTATCGCTCCAGCCCCCTTTGTCCAGTTTTTAACTGGGTTGTCTCTGGATTGCTGAGTCCTCACAGGACTTCACAAAAATCATTCCAAATGGCGCCTGGCACTGCGGTGGGCAGCTGGGCAGAGAGGACAAGTTCTCTGAGACACGCGTCTACTCCAGCTCCCCAGCCTGCTCCCGGCACGGGCCCGGCCGTGCAGAGCTGCTCCGGCCGAAACGTCTCCCAGACTTGCCAGTAAGGAGACAGCGGGGGGAGGGGAGGCGTCCTTCCTCTTTCTCCCTGTGCTGTCTGAGTGCCTGCTGGCGCTCGGCTGGGTGATTGCTCTCAGGACGGCAGGCATGAATGCAAGGCAAGGCCAGCTCCCCGATCCGAGATCAGGGCCCTCCGAAGGCCGGATTTGAAGAGCACTTAGAGAAGGAGCAATCACTTTAGCCGGCTCTGGGAGGGCCGAGCAGGGAAGCTCCCCAGTGCTTCCAGGGCCTCCTCACGGCTTATTCTGTGGACTCGGCCTCCAAGGTCCATCCGGTCACTACTGATGGACCGGATACTCTGCTCCGGACACGGCTGGGCCCGGGGTTCGCCAGGACCCATAGTCCGTCAGAGGAGGCCCCGGTCTCAGGCCTCTGTCCTGGGGCGGGGAAGCAGTTGGTCCAGAGAAGAGAAACGCGGGCATGGGGCTGGAGCGATAGCACAGCGGGGAGGGTGTTTGCCTTGCACGCGGCCGACCCGGGTTCGAATCCCAGCATCCCATATGGTCCCTTGAGCACTGCCAGGGGTAATTCCTGAGTGCATGAGCCAGGAGTAACCCCTGTGCATCGCCGGGTGTGACCCAAAAAAAAAGAAAAGAAACGCGGGCGTGTGCCCGCAGTGAGGA
Source organism: Sorex araneus (assembly GCF_027595985.1). NCBI lineage: Eukaryota > Metazoa > Chordata > Mammalia > Eulipotyphla > Soricidae > Sorex > Sorex araneus. The sequence continues at coordinate 2,356,765 of NC_073302.1, read as the reverse complement.
GAGGAATCGGGGGCAGCTGGACCGGGCTCGTGCTTGGTCAGACAAGCACACGTGTGAGGAGGGCCAGGGCGCGCCAGGGAGCGAGCCGTGAGGTGAGTGTGGAGGAAGAGGACGAGGAGTCGTGAGGGCTGAGGCGAGGGCACAGGGCCTCTCCCATGCCTGCCCAGAGCAGGCCCCGCCGCTTCCCCAGGGCTCAAGAGAGGAATGGGCACGCCACTTTGACATGTGTGTGCTGTGTGAGCGTAAGGGAGTGTAAGGTATGTGTGAGTGCGCATGTGTGAGGGGATGTGAGTGTGAGGGGGTGTGAGGTGTGTGTGTGACTATGTGACTGTGTTGAGTGTGGGGGAGGGGAGGCGTGAGTGTGTTTGAGTAAGCATGCATGTATGTGTGAGTGTGCGAGGGTGTAAGGTGTGTGTGTACGTGTGAGGGGATGTGAGTGTGAGGTGTAAGGTGTGTGTGACAGGGTGTGAGATGTGTATATGTGAGATGTGGGGGTGTGAAGTGTGTGTGACTGTGTGTGTATGTGTGACTGTGTATGAGGCGGTTTGAGTGTGAGGGGGTGTGAAGTGTGTGTGTGAGTGTGATGGTATGAGGGGTGTGTGAGTGTGTGTGTGAGGTGTGTGTTTGTGTGATTATGAGTATGTGTGTGTGAGTAAGTATGTGTATATGTGTGAGTGTAAGGGGGTGTGAGGTGTGTGGCTGTGTATGTGTGAGGGGATGTGAGTGTGAGGGGGTGTGAAGTGTGTGTTTGAGTGTGATAGCATGAGGGGTGTGTGACTGTGTGTGAGGTGTGTGTTTGTGTGATTATGAGTATGTGTGTGTAAGCGTGTGTGTATGTGTGAGTGTAAGGGGGTGTGAGGTGTGTGACTGCATGTGTGAGGGGATGTGAATGTAAGGGGGTGTGAAGTGTGTGTGTGTGAGTGTGGCAGGTGCGAGATGTGTGTGAGTGTGTGTAAATGTGGGGGTATGAGGTATGTGTGACTGTGTGAGGGGTGTGAGGTGTATGTGACTGTGTGTGTGAGTGTGTGTGATTGTGAGCGTGTGTGAGGTGTGTGCGTGTGTGTGTGAGGTGTGTGCGTGTGTGTGTGAGGTGTGTGCGTGTGTGTGTGAGGTGTGTGCGTGTGTGTGTGTGTGTGCGCACGTGTGGTGTCTTTGCCCTTTTCCTCAGAGAACCCCCACACTCAGTAGGAAACACAGTTCCCGTGTCTGAGGGAGCCTGCGGAGATGTGGAAGGAACAGGAAGGTCGGATTCAAACTAAACAAACACAACTCTGGCCGATTAAGCATCTTCTCTTCTGGAGTGACAGCACAGCGGGGAGGGCATTAGCCTTGCACATGGCCGACCCAGGTTCAATTCCCTGCATCCCATAGGGTCCCCCAAGTACCACCAGGCGTGATTCCTGATGGCAGAGCCGGGAGTAACCCCCGAGTATCACTGGGTGTGACCCAAAAAGCAAAAAAAAAAAAAATTAAAAATTAAAAAAAAGCCCTTTTCTCTTTGAAGTCTCATCCTCCCTGCTAGGAATGGCTCCTCCCCCGCCCTCAAAAGATTGTTTCTAGTGACTGTCTTAGTTCCTGGACAGGACCTGCCCGGCACTCACATCTTTCTCCAGAAGAGCTGGACAGGCGGGAGGTGGGAGGGGGAGCGAGGGCCCTGACCTTCCGCCCACCCCCACGTGACCTGGGGAGCCGGTGCGGGCGCTCAGGAGCTGAGGTTTCTGGCGGGTACGACGGAGGGTCACACCAGTGAGGACGCAGGACGGGAGGGGACATCTCGGCCGGCTGCACGGGGCTTTCTGCATCGGCCGGGCCACAGGGAGAGATGCTCGGAGTTAAGGCGCTTCCCTGCGTCCCTCCCCCGCACACATCAAGACGGTTCATGAATGGGAGCCCCGGGGACCCACCCGCAGGCCCTGGACGGTGCCCACGAGTGTTTCCCCGGGAGCTCCCAGCAAGCCGCCCCTCTGGGCACCACCAGCCTGTTTGTGGCGAGCGCCATGCGCCATCCCAGAATATGTCAAACTTCATTTGCAAAATATCAGACTGCTGTTTTTTTCTTCCCCCACCCCCCGAGCCAATCTGCAGCGTAATACGCTCAATAACTTTTGCTCTTTTTGCTCTCAAAGATAGGTCTCTTTTGGAGTCGATAAGCACAAGAAAGGCAGAATCTGGTGCAAATTCCAAGGGAAAGAAAAGATATTGTTATTTAAAGGCCAAATAACGGCTTAAAATTAGAGTTGTGAAGGCACTGAAGAACAGCAGACTCCGCAGATGGCTTGGCGATAATTCACTTTGCACTCAGTCCGTTCACACGCTAAAAAAAAATGCCTCTGACTCTGTTTCTCCTCTGACTGAAAGTCGCTGCCTGCCTTAAACATATGTGCTTCTCCCTTTAAATTTAGCTCTGAGTCATGTTGTATTACATTAGGGATTCAGCAGGCAGGCACTTGGAAAATGTACATCAATGCGTTTATTTTTAAGTTATATAAAAATAAAAATATATATGTTTAAATATATTAGGCTGTATTTTTGCCCAATTTCAAAATGGTGGTTCTGCAGCACAGATTAGATTAAAAAAAAAAAACAATAATAACGATGATGACACCATGATTCTGGAGTTCCGCCAGGAATTTCTGAGGATCCCGGAGCAGACAAGACACTGCGGAGGCCTCCTCCCCACAGCCAGGCGGTCCAGGGGAAGCCCCGCCTCCGGGGGGCCAGGGTCTCCCCCACGGGGGAGGGGGGCAGCTCACGTGAGATGCTCCTTCACCCCGCGCCCCCCAGGTCCCTGCGGGACTCAGCCCCCAGCAGCCCTGCAGGGCTGGGGGAGGAGAATCTGGGCTCTCCTTAGCTGGGAGCTGAGGTCGTGGACTTCAAGGTGCGGAGAGGGAGGGGGCCAAGTCGACCTCTTCGACTTCATGCATCCTAGGAAAAGTGTTTCCTTCTCTCCTCTGGGCTACTGTGAATTTAGATGATTTATTTGCTTATTCCCTGCTCCCCCCCACACACACAGTGTGAATTCATTAGCATCTGGGGGCCCATAGAGTAAAGGGACAGACTCACTCACTCCCTTACCTCTCGGCCGGCAGTGGCCGAGGGGGTGGAGCGACACGGGAGGAGGGTGGCACCAGGACCATTTCGTCAGCATCAGGCAGGGCGGGGAGGGGGCCCGCCCCCTGCCCCTGTCCCCCGCCCCCCGCCCAATCTGCAGGCTCTGAAGTGGACCTGGGCAGCAGCAGGCCCAGAGCAGGTGCCCAAGGGTTTCGAGTCCCCCAAAGCAATGGCCGCAAACTTAGCGCCTTGAGCAACACCCGCTTATTCTGCTGCACTCTGGGGTTCCGCGAGGGTCCCACTGGGCTGAAACAAGGCGCCAGCAGGGCCGCGGGACTCCCAGCAGCCGCCCGTGTGCCGAGGCCCCCGGCCTCTCCCTCGGCTGTGGCGCACCTGCTCCAACACCGGCCCCGATGTGCTTTGGCCGCGGCTGGTTCCTCCCAGGAGCCTGCTGTGACTCAGTGGCCCACCCGAGCAGTCCAGAGCGTCTCCGCGGCCCAGAAGCTGCGGCCACAGTCGCCTCTGCAAAGCCGCAAGGCTCCCCCTGCCAAATCACGCGGTACAGGTTTCGGAGGTTACTGGAACATCTCCAGGTCAGGACCGGATGGCCTGATGCGGCCCCCAGAGCCCAATATCCAAAAGCAGAAGCACCCGTGGAGAGAAGAGAGAAGAGAGGGAGCGGGAAAGAATCGAAGCAAAATCCCCGGTGATGGGTTCGATTCCCAGCATCCCATATGGTCTCCTGAGCACCGCCAGGGGTAATTCCTGAGCTAGTGCAGAGCCAGGAGTGACCCCTGTGCATCGCCGGGTGTGACCCAAAAAGCAAAAAAAAAAAAAAAAAAAAAAATCCCCGGTGATCTGCCAGACGTGCAGGGGGGCTGCCTGGCCCCCAACAGAAGCAGAGACCCCCCCGGGATGGCAAGGAGAGGTGGGGGCTCAGGGCCCTACAGCAGCAGTGTGGGAAACGGGAAGGAAAAGGGGAGGGTCTTCCGAATCCGGCCTCATTCCCAGGCAGAATTTCCTGAGAAGTCTATCCCCAGGGTTCGAGGGGGAATCGACACATTTCAGACCGGCTGGGGCTCACCGTCCTCGCTCCACGCACCCTTTCTCTAGAAATTTCTAGAGGACGAACTAAAAAAAAAAAAAAGAGTATAGCCCCGGGAAAGGGGCAAAGAGAACCCATGAAGCGAGTGGCGATGGTCCGGGATGGGCACGGAGGGGAGCCCGGAGGACACGGCTGCACCGTGGCCGCAGGCGTGAGGCAGGACTCGGCCGGGTCAGGGATGGGGGCCTGGACACGCGGTCCAGGGCGCAGGGTCCTTGGCAAGACAGACAGGGAGAGGGGGTGGGGGCTTGCTGGAGTCGGGAGAACCCGCGGTGCTGAGGAAGGCTCTGAAGACAGCTAGAGTGTGCGCGTGGGGCAGTCTCGGCCAGACAGTCTCGAGGAGCAAACAGAGCACGTAGGAAACGGACTCACGGCGAAGGCGCGGCAAGGCAGGTGCTGAGCGTCAGGGCGGAATCCAAGTGAGTGCGGGGTGTGCCTGACTCGCCTTTGGAGGACAAGGAGAGGGGCGTGTGTGTGTGTGTGTGTGTGTGTGTGTGTGTGTGTGTGTGTGAGTGACGGAGAGGCAGAGGGTGAGCGCCCGCCCTCTAAATCCTCATTTCCCATCACTGCAAAGCCATTAGATGAGACTTAAAACCAAAGAAATCCAGATAAAAGAAGGGAAGCTGCTGCCCGGGGCGAGAGATCAGGGCCCTGAGCTGAGCTACTTTAAATTCTCAGGCTTGACGGTCTGTCGCACCCTTTGAACTAGGTTCACGCTTGACTTTAATCAAAATACTTCAAGTTTTCACTGGGCAGAGAGGGAAGCTGCACCCGCTCGGCCAGCAGGTGTGCGCGTGCGTGCATGCGTGCGTATGTGCGTGTGTATGTGTGTGCATGCGTGTGTGTGCTTGCATGTGTGTGCCTGCATGTGTGTGCGCATGTGCATGTGTGCATGCGTGTGCATATATGTGTGCGTGTTCATGTGTACGTGAGTGTGTGCATGTGCGCATGTGTGTGTGCGTGTGTGCGTGCATGTGTGCATATGTGTGCATATGTGTGCGCGCATGTCATGTGTGCATGTGCGCATGCACATGTGTGTATGCGTGCATGTGTGCATATGTGTGCATGTGTGCATGTGTACATGTGTGCGCATGTGCGTGTGTGCATGTGCGCATGCACGTGTGTGTGTGTGTGTGTGTGTGTGTGTGTGTGCGTGTGTTTCTGGGAGAGGCAGCCCTGCAGGGGAGTGCCAGGCTTCCCTTGCCTTCGGCCTCATTAAGTCAGCCTTGGCAGAGGCTCTTGACGAAGGACAGCCAGCCCGCAGGGGGCCTGGCCAGGCCACAGCGCCCCTGCCCTCCCCGGCCGTCAGTGAGGCAGAGACGAGCGGGAGCCAGAGGGCTGGCGGAGGGGCACTGGGAGCTGAGAAACTGTCACCGCCACAGCCGTGGCCTCAGGCCGGGGTGCAGGGAGCAGGGGGCAGTGCTGGGGGGGGAGCCCGGGGGCCGGTGGGGGAACTCAGGCCTGGCCCCTCCCAGCACCGTGGACAGCAGCTGGCCGCCCTGGCAGCTGAGCGGGATACCATGTCCTCTGCTGTCGTGGCCGCGCTGGCTGGTCCCGCCAGACTCCCGGGCTGGGCGGCCTGCAGGGTGTCGGGGAGAGACGGGGGCGCCTGAGCGATGGCGTGTCTGCCCTTCAGCGGCGGGGCAAAGCCCGGCAGAACTCGGGGGTGAATGGCCGGCACTCACGGGACCCGGCACAGGGCGAGAGTGGGCGGGGGAAGGGGGGCAGGCCACTTCCGGTCTGGGGCCCGGGGCCTGGGGCCGAGGCGAGGCCGGCGGTCTTCCTGCCTCCTTTGCTGTGTTACCTTGTAGTTGATCTTGGTTTTGGACCACGCGTGGCCAGCTGTGCTCCGTGCTCCGGGCTCACTCCTGGCGGTGCTTGGGAACAATATGAGGTGCCGGGAATTGAACCCAGAGCACGGCTGCGTGCAGGGAAGCGCCCTCCCCGCTGTACCCTTGCCCCAGCCCTTCCTGTCTCGCTTTTGGAATGTGAAGACAGAGGGCCGGGGAGCGAGCACGGCGGTCGAGGTGCTCCCCTGGCTCCACCTCAGGTCCCCTGGCACCCCCAGGAGTGAGCCCTGAGCACAGGCCGGGGGGACACCAGGAGCACCTCTGGGCGCGCCCCCTCAGGAGAACCAAAATACTACTCTAAGTGAAATGAAAACGGGGTGACGCCGACCGGCGCGTCGCCCGAGAGAGCCACGCGTGAGGGGCCGTCAGACACGCGAGTCTTGGGCCCGGAGCACGCGGAGAGCGGAGAGCGGAGAGCATGCTTCCCTTCACGCGGCCGGCCCGGGCCCGGTCCCGGGAGCCCCACCAGCAGTGACCCCCGGGCACGGAGCCGGGAGCCAGCCTTCTCCCTGCTGAGCCCGGGCCGCTGTGTGCGGTTCCCCAGACTCTCCACCCACTGGAAACCCGTGTTCTGCGGGCGATGTGGGCTGCCGACGGACGGCAGAGGGTGTGAAGGGCCGTTCGGGGTCCAAGGAGCTTAAATCATGAGGGGGTCGCAGAGGGCGAGGGCGGGATGCTGACGGCCTTCACGGGCGTTGTCAGGATCAGGACGGAAGGGCACCCTCTGACCCTTGAACCCATTTACAAGAAGCATCCAGGGGGTCAGCACCCATGCGGCCCGTTTGGGGAACCCTGGCCCGGCCTCTCCCACACCAGGGACCCCGAGCGTTGGCTGCAGGACCGGCGGCCCCTCAAGGCCGTCTCGAGATGTTTGCGGGACCACTGAGCTCCCCCACCCCCGCCCCTGCAGCGTGGTCTCTGTGTTTCACACACGGCGTCTTCATGTTTCACGGATCCCCTTCCACCTGGAGCAGAGCCTGGGGACACGGGGCCTCGCGGGATGCTGGGGATCGAACCCAGGTTGGCCACGTGCAAGGCAAATGCCCTACCTGCTGCACTATCGCTCCGGCCCTCTTTCCTGATTCCTGGCTCTATCTTCCACTTGGGCTGGAGTGATAGCACAGCGGGTAGGGCGTTTGCCTTGCACGCAGCCGACCCAGGTTCGGTTCCTCCGCCCCTCTCGGAGAGCCGGGCAAGCTACCGAGAGTATCCTGCCCGCACGGCAGAGCCTGGCAAGCTCCCCGTGGCATATTTGATATGCCAAAAACAGTATCAGCAAGTCTCACAATGGAGACGTTACTGGTGCCCGCTTGAGCAAATCGATGAGCAACGGGACGACAGTGACAGTGACAGTGATCATCCACTTGCCCCGAGTCACAGCGAGGGTGTGTAGACTGCAGCGTCCTGAGCCAGCAGTCACTTCCTTCCGTGCCTTGGTTGCCAAGGGCCAAGATGGAGGCTTTGCCCCATCCAAAAGATGGGTCTGTGGTCACAGAGCTTGGACGAGTAGACTCCCTTCACTTACCGCTCTCAGATGCAGGGTACAAAGGACCCCAGGGGCAGTGTCGGTGCCTGCAGGACCCCGAGGAGTCACAGGTGACAAAGGTCATGAGCGCCCCCTGGCCGGGGCCCCCGGCTGTAGACTTAGCACAGCCGAGTCTAAGTCTAAGCTCTCGTCACACGTTTCTCCATCTGTCGACGTGGATTTAATCCAGCACCAACACTGACTCGGGCGAGGAGCTCGGGGGCAGAGGTGAAGGGGGCAGATGCCCTCTCCCCCCGGGGAGACGACGGTCCAGCTTCACGACCATCTGCAGTGACCGCGGCCTGCGGAGGGCGTTCACGGCGCCAGGACTCAGGTGAGGGTGTGGGGGAGCCGGGCCGGCCCGGTGGCCGGGCACAGGCGACTGCCGGGGGCCACGTCACACCACGGCCCCTCGCGCCAGGCCATGCTGGTGTCGGCCACGGCTTTCTGGTGAACTCCCGGGGCTGGAGGGCCTGTCCGTCGGCACCAGGGACGTCTGGTTTATGGCCCGAGTCTTGACTTCCCCCACAGAGCCGAGTCTGGTCAGGGCCCAGGAGGGGCGGCGAGTCTGCACGTGCTCGTCCGAGCAGCGAGAACGCGAAGTGTGGTGAGGGGCTGGAGCGAGAGCACTGCGGGGAGGGCATCTGCCTTGCACGAGGGTCCCCTGAGCACTGCCAGGAGCAGCTCCTGAGTGCAGAGGCAGGAGTAAGCCCTGAGCATCGCTGGGTGGGGCAGCAAAAAAGCCAAAATAAATACACACTTAAAAAATTGACCCCCAGTGCGATGAACCTGGAGTGGGGCCCCCACCTCAGGCTCCTCTGTGCAAGCTGGTCGCTCCAGAGACCCACAAGTACATCTCAAAAGGATCAGAAGCCTCAGTTAATCTTGGACGCATGCAAGGCTGAACAGGGCAGAGTAAATCGGAGGGGAGTGGGTCGGCCTGGTGCCACCCACGCAGAGCTCCTGGCAACCACTTGCTCCCACAGTTCAAAATCACCACCGTGCCCCCAGCTGGACCCCACTTCTCAGGACAGACCATATCAAGGCAGGAACCTACTAAAATTTGGTTATGCAGGTTTTGTGACTGAAATCTCCAGGCCTTCTCAGGGATGGGATGGGCTACCTCCCCCCACCTCCCTGTACTTCCTGAAGCCTCAGCAGTCACGTCCACACCCCAAAGCTGCCACCCAGTTAAAAAGGCCACTCCAGCCTTACTTTCCTGATAAAAATACTGAATGCCCTGAACAAACACCATGACCTCTTAGTACCTGCACTGCAAACCATAATACATAAAGGAGGGGGGAGAGAGAGACACAGAGAGAGAGAGAGAGAGGGGGGGGGAGGGGGCTGGAGCGATAACACAGCAGTAGGGCGTTTGCCTTGCACGCAGCAGACCCAGGTTCGATTCCCAGCATCCCATATGGTCCCCCAGCACCGTCAGGAGTAATTTTTGAGTGTAGAGCCAGGAGTAAGCCCTGTGCATCACTGGGTGTGACCTGAAAGGCAAAAAAAAAAAAAGAGAGAGAGAGAGGGAGAGAGGAGAAGGGAAAGGGAGAGAGAGGGAGAGGAGAGAGAGAGGGAGAGAGAGGGAGGGAGAGAGAAAGAGGGAAAGGAAGAGAGGGAGGGAGAGAGGGAGGGAGGGAGGGAGAGATAGAGGGAGAGAGGGAGGGAGAAAGAGAGGGAGAAAGAGGGAAAGGAAGAGAGGGAGAGGGAGTGGGGGCTGGAGAGATAGCACAGCAGGTAGGGCGTTTGCCTTGCATGCGGCCGACCCGGGTTCAAATCCCAGCATCCCATATGGTCCCCTGAGCATGGCCAGGGGTAATTCCTGAGTGCAAAGCCAGGAGTAACCCCTGTGCATCGCCAGGTGTGACCCAAAAAGCAAAAAAAAAAAAAAAAAAAGAGAGAGAGAGAGAGGGAGAGGGAGAGAAAGAGAGGGAGAGAGAGCGGGAGAGAGAAGAGCCTGCCATAGAGGCAGACTGGGGGTGGGGAGGTGTGTTGGGGGATGGTGGGAGGGAAACAGGGGACACTGGTGGAGGGACGGGTGTTAGATCATTGTATGACTGAAACCCAATCATGAACAGCCTTGAAAGGGTCTATCTCATGAATATTCAATAAAAAATAATAAAATAAATAAAGACTATTTGGAGTTCATGCGCACTTTAGTCAGCTTAATCAGTGGTTGAATAAATAGCAGAACTCCTACATCTAAAAAAAATAAAATAAAATAAATAAAACTGAAGAAGGGCTTAGTGGCTCCTGGGTGAAATAAAACAATCTTCACACTTTCCTCTAAGAAAACTTTTTTGGATCTTTTTTAGCGGATTATTCATAACAGGCAGCACAAAATAAATTACTTTGATTCTGCTTTGGGGGCAGGGTTTGGGGTTCGGGATTTGTGACTGAAATTTGAAATATGGTAGTGGGAAGGTGTGATGGTGGTGGGATTGGTGTTCAAATATTAAAAGTAATCAAATACTGTGAACAACTTTATAAAAATAAAATAAAATCTAAAAATAAACAAACAAATAAAAAGAAAAAAAGGGGGGAAAAAAAGGAGAGAACAGAAAAGGAAAGTGCCGATCGCGCCAACCTGTTTCCTAAGATGAGGCTCACGCCCTCCGTCTTCCTTGTGTGAAGCCGGCATCAGCACCGCCTTGAAGCTGGACTCAGCCCCCGTCCCGCCTGGCCCCTACACGCCCCAGTCGGCCTGGCCAGCAGGAGGCAGCCCAGGGCCCGGCAGCCCTCGAGGAGCACCTGGCAGGTCGTCCCTCGCTCCTGCGGTGGCTGGAGCCGCCTTGTCACCGGCTCCTCCCCACGCAGGACTCGTTCTCGGTCCCTACGACGGTCTCTGAGGAGCCCGGAGTGTGAGTTCGCGGATCATTCAGTGCCTCTGGGCCTTACAAACGTGTAAATGAATCACCTAGGAAAGCGCCCGCCCCGCGGGGGACCAAGCCAGGCTGCGTCTCTGCGGCCACTCAGAAACCTGGACGCTGCCCCACATCCGGGAGACGGGCGGCCGCTGACCAGACACGCCGGCCGAGCCCAGCGTTGTCCCGCCCCCCCTCCCCCCGCTGGCCTTCAGGGCGGCCTCGCCCCTTCCCCGGAGGAGAGACAAGCGCGACACTCGCCGTCCTTCCTGCCGCTGGGCCGCGGCGGCAGCCTGACGCCCTGGGCCTGCCTGTCAGGAAGGGTCTCGGGGGCCGGAGCAGTAGCACCGCGGGGAGGGCGTTTGCCTCGCATGTCGCCAACCCGGGTCTGATCCCCGCCCTCCTACAGGGACCCCCGAGCACTGTTGGGAGTGACCCCCGAGCTGGGCCCAGGAGCGATGCCGGGTGTGACCCCAAATTGCACAAGCGAACACCAAGGAGTAGGGACCCTTGCCGGTTCTGGGTACTGGCAGACGCCCACCCTGGGGCCCGCGGGGCCCGCGCCCGCCCCGCACGTGCTGCGCCCAGGAGCCCTTGCTGAATGGGTGACTAATGCCCCGCACACAATAATAGTAGCTGCAGCTTTTCCCCACAGCCACCAAATTAGAACATGTGGGCGGGGGGGGGGGGGCAAGGCGGGGAGCAACGCTCTCCCCGGGCTCCGTGCCTCCCCGGGGCTGCCCTTCCCTCAGGGCAGTCCAGAGGGGTCTCTAGGAAACGTAACTTCGCCCCTCTAAAGCCACACGCGGATGCGTCCCTTTCTCGCGTGGGGACCGTTCTGCATGTCCCTGGAGCAGATGAGAGCACTGGGGGGGGGAGGCAGGAGTCCCCGTCAGCTGCGCGGGACAAAGGGTCCTCACCCCCCCTTCCTCCTTCCTTCAGGGCAGGGCAGCCCGCTGGCCAGCGCTTGTCTGCCCGTGTCCCAGCAGAGCGGCCGGCCGGCCCTCCTCTGGGCAGGCTGAGGGTCCCAAGCCCTGGCCCCCTCCCCAGCCTGACGAGCTGTCGCAGCCTGGCTGCTTTCACTCTCTGTCTCCGTCGTGTCACTGTGTTGACAGCTACGAGGAACCAAATGTTTCCCTGCATCGCCGAGCGCTGTGTGGCCCAGGAGGTTCCTGTGCGTTTCCCTGTTTTCACCATGCCTGCAAGGAGCGCAGTTGTCAGGAGGAAAGCCTCAAAACATTTGGGGGGAAACAGCAAACTTCACGTCCCTGCGACGTGTCAGCATCAGACTCGCCAATCAGCGAGCCGCCGAGCCGCCGTGGCTCCCCGAGCCGGCCGTGCCCGGTGCCGTGCCGGGAGGTTCCCGGAGGACGCAGCGGAGTGAGAGCTGGGAGGGGCCTGGGCGGCCCCGAAGGTCGGACCCACTGGCCGGGGGGCAGAGGCTGCAGCTCAGAGCTGAGAGCGGGGAGTGAGGAAACAGCAGAATGGCAAGAGGGCCCCGCGTGACAGCACAGCGGGCAGGACACTTGCCTTGCGTGCAGCCAACCTGGATTCAACCCCCAGCGTCCCGAGGGCCCCCTGAGCACCACCAGGAGTAAAGCCTGAGTGCAGAGCCAGGAGCAACCCTTGAGCATTGCTGGGTGTCACCCAAAAAGCAAAAGAAAAACCCAAAAAACAAAACAGTGGCAATAGAGGCAAGTGCACCATCCGCCAAACCACATCTCTCTCTGCGGACTCGGGGGGACTTAAGGGACTCTTTCCGATGACGAGCTGCAGTTGCTTATTAAAGACAACTTGGGGGCTGGAGCGATAGCACAGCGGGGAGGGCGTTTGCCTTGCACGCGGCCGACCCGGGTTCGATTCCCGGCATCCCATAGGGTCGCCTGAGCACAGCCAGGGGTAATTCCTGAGTGCAGAGCCAGGAGCAACCCCTGTGCATTGCCGGGTGTGACCCAAAAAGAAAAAAAATAAATTTAAAAAAAGAATAAAGACAACTCGGGGCGCACAGAAGGGCGCGAAGACAGAGAACTGTCACGGTCCCACCTTTGGCAGCCCGTGCTCCCTGCGTTTCCTGCTGACACGCGTGTGCGGCCCTGGGGCGGGGCCAGGGGCGTGGTCGATTGTCCAATCAGCGCACAGCAGCGCCCGGCCGCAGAGCTGGTCTCCGGGCCGGGCCGGGCCGAGGGCGCGAGGGCGCGAGGGCGCGGTGTCCCCCGTCCTGTGTCCCCCGTCCGAGCGGCTCCCTGACCTGTAAGGCCCCGTGGCTGTTCTTGGCTCCCTCGCCCGCAGCACCTTGCCCCGCGTGGCACGCCAGCCAGTCCGCCCCGAGGCCAGCATTCTCCCACCCACCCAGGGGTGCTCTGGTCCTGCCGCCCACCCCGCCCCCGCCACGCCTCCCCGGCCCACGTCACGCTGTATCTTGAGCCACTGCGGCTTGTCTCTGGTCTTCCCTTCCTAGCCCTGCCTCCTGCGGTTGCTTCACCTCCCAGAAGCCAGAAGCATCTTTTTTTTTTTTTTTTTTTGCTTTTTTGTGTCACACCTGGTGATGCACAGGGTTTACTCCTGGCTCTGCACTCAGGAATTACCCCTGGCTGTGCTCAGGGGACCCTATGGGATGATGGGAATAGAACCCGGCTCAGCTGCGTGCAAGGCAAACGCCCTCCCTGCTGACCTATCGCTCCGGCCCCCAGAAGCATCTTTTTTTTTTTTGCTTTTTGGGTCACACCCAGCGATGCTCAGGGGTTCCTCCTGGCTCTGCACTCAGGAATTACTCCTGGCAGTGCTCGGGGGACCCTATGGGATGCTGGGAATCAAACCCGGGTCTGCTGCGTGCAAGGCAAACGCCCTACCCGCTGTGCTGTCGCTCCAGCCCCCAGCAGCATCTTTTAAAGCCACTAATCAGCTGCCACATCACCCTCTGCTTAAACCCCTCCTGTGACTTCTCCTGGCACTGAGAATTAAAGTGAAACTGTGTGGGGCTGGAGCCATAGTCCAGCGAGGGGGGGGGGTTGCTTTGCATGTGGCCAAGCTGGGTTTGGTCCTGTATGGTTCCCCTGTTACAGTTCCAAAAGGAGTGATTTCTGAGCACTGAGCTAGGAGCAATCCCAGAGCACCTCTGGGTGTGGCCCCAAAACAACAACAAATTCAGACTTGGTGCCTGCCCAGAGGCCCCCAGATCCCCTCCCACAAAGCCGCCCTCCCCCTCCTTTCGTTTCAGTCCTGGTGGCCTGTTTGAGCTGCCGCCATATGCCAACCTCAGCCTCCACCCAGACACCCACCCTTTCGCTCGCTGCTGGCTTCCAAGAATCTGGAGCTTTTCCCCCAGATCTCTGCAGAACTTGAGCCTTTTCTCCACGAAGACATTCTCTAATCACTTTCTTAAAATAGCCACCCGTTCGAGTCTGATTTTTTTGTTGTTGTTGTTTAAATATAGATGCTACTATCGAATTAGTGTTCAAGTACACAATCACTCTTGGAGAAAGTTAAACTGCGTGCTTTCAGAATATGAGAGTCATTCACTTTGGGGATCCAAACTGTAGAGCATGTTAAATCGGGGCATTTAGAATTCTAAAGACCATTCAGCCCGGGAGATGAATTGCAGAGGGGTGATGAATGGGGACGCCGGCTCTGGGCTGGACATCTGCGCCGAGTCCAGCAGCTCGGCCGGCAGAGACAGGGCCAGGCCTAGCAAGGCGGCACTGCGCTTCTGACTGGCCCCTTCGAGCGTGGTCTCGGGGCACCATGAGGGGACTCTCAGCCCCGATGACGAGAGGGTCTCCCCTCCAAGGACGGCCCGATTCTGCCAGGGCAGCCCTACCTTTGCCCCGTTTGCTTTGAGACCTGAGCAGTTTTCTCTTTCCATAAAGAGGATTTCTTCTCCCTCCCAAACTTTTCAAGAACCTTTGTGCGCTATCCGATGTTCAGTAAATAATCGAGAAAAACCACAACCCCCCAGAGCAAAACCCACGCATCACAATGACAAGACAAGTGACATCTTCCGGCTGGTGAACAGATGTTAGGTTGATACAAACTTTCTCTTTCTGGGAGGGACACACTCAGAGATGCTCAGGGCTCACTCCTGACTCCTGCACTGGGGATCAAACCCAGGCCGGCACGTGCGGGGTAAATGCCCTACCCACCGTGCCACCCGCTGTGCTATGGCTCCGGCCCCCTGATACAAACGCCCCGACCAGGTGCCCTTTGGCTAATGGTGGCAGATTATAGGACAAAAGCTGCCTACAACAAAATACTCAAAGAAGCAGCGGAGAAATCTGCAATTTTGAGCTCACTTCTCCAATATAGCCTGGCAGTTCAGGGCTGGACACGGAGAACAAGAGGAAAGGCCAGCCACAAACGCAATTCCAGCACCACATTGTGGTGTTTACGAAGCAGGTGCAAATGGGTTGGCGCCATGACCTGTCAGGAAAGGACTGGGGCGGGGATCTGAATCCTCTGTCGGACCCTCAGCTACGCAGACACGATCTCTCAGACTGAGCCCTCCTCGGGCCCTGCTCTCAAGGATGTGTATTTCTCAGGGTCAGAGCAACAGCACAGCAGGGAGGGTGAGGTTTGCCTGGTGAGCAGACACCTGGGCTCATCCCTTGCACCCCACATGGTCCCCCAAGCACTGCCAGGAGAGACCCCTGAGCTCAGCCAGGAATAAGCCCTGAGCACTGCTGGGTGTGGCCCCCAAACCAAAAACAAGAGTATTTCTCATCCTGGCAAGGTACCCCCTCCCCAATTGAAACAGCAATCAGATAAGGATTGAGAAACAAGCAACCAAGAATCAATAGTTGTGTAAAGACATCCGTCCAGGCCTGCAAAGTCAACTTCATTCCACTCTGTTGGGCTGGAGCAAGAGCACAGCGGGTAGGGCATTTGCCTTGCACACTGACCTACCCAGGTTCGATTCCTCTGCCCCTCTCGGAGAGCCCGGCAAGCTACCGAGAGTATCCTGCCTGCGCAGCAGAGCCTGGCAAGCTCCCCATGGCATATTCGATATGCCAAAAACAGTAACAACAAGTCTTACAATGGAGATGTTACTGGTGCCCGCTCGAGCAAATCGACGAGCAACAGGATGACAGTGATTATCTACAGTGACAGATTTACCTGTGGCGGCCCTGGGATGGAGCCCAAGGTCTCACACAGACTAGGTGAGAGCTTTACCTCGGACTTCGTCCCTAGCCCCTGCCATGCTGGTTGAAAAAAAAAAAGTGGCAGCATCTTCATAAACAAACAGCTTTCACTCTGAAACATGGGGTCAGGAAGGAAAAGGGAAGCAGAGCCGTCGGCTCTTCTAATCAGCCACGTTCCTCTTTGTGTCTCGGTTCCCAAGGCAACACTCGCCGATGAGTTCATCAGAGACGTACACACGAGCGTGTTTGTTAAGCACCTGACCCGCCCTGAGCTGGGGAGGCGCACGTCAGCCTCGCTGGGATCACGGCTCTCTTGCACTTCGGCGAGCCCTTTCTTTGGCAGCTGGAAAGATGAAAGCCACGAGCCATCTCGGAAAAGCCACATTGAGCAGCGGCCACTCTCAAGAGGGACGAGCCCCTGCTTTTAGAGGCCTTTGTCTGCGGTGGGCTCCGAGGCAGCCCTTTCTCTCTGCTGTGCTTTTCCATTTCGGGATGTTTGTTTTTCACACGCATTCAACTCGAGGGTCAGGAAAAGCTCGGCGCGGGGGGCGGTGTCTTGAGCAAGCGGGGGTCATGCTTGATTGTCTTCGTGGCTAGAAGACGGATGACACGGGGGGGGGGGAGGGAAGGGACCCCAGAGAGTCCGGCTTTGGCGACGTCTTTGTGTGCGTTCCGAGTCTGCAACTAGCTCCCAGCGGCCTGCAGACCCAGAGGGGCCCCGCAGAGAGCCAGCACCCTGGACAGTGCCCGGCACCTGCCTGGCCGAGAGGTGGAGAGGCCAGGGAAGGGTCAGGAAGCCGGGATATTTGAGGTGCAGGCAGGCGCTGACTTGAGAACACTCAGCACGTGGAGCACAGCTGGGGGGGGGCGGGGGAGAGATAGAGAAAAAGAGATAGAGAGAGAGAGGGAGGGAGAGAGAGAAAGGAGCTTCCGAATGCTGCTGGGGGCCTGCGGGAATGTCCGGAGGGAACGATGGGGAGGGCCTGGTGGGGGCCCAGGGGTCTCGGCGAGGGTCTGGATTTTCTCTCGGGACATGGGAGGTCATGAGCTCATCCTGCAGAGCAAATGGCCACCCCCAGCGGGGCTGTGGAAGGGCTCTCGGGTGCTGGAGTCGAGGGGCCGTGTCCCCCAGGCTAAGCCTTTCGGTGGGGCTGTGACTCGCGGGAACAGTCCACCCACAGGGAATGAGTCTGGGGGCTCCAGGGTTTGGGCTTGAGGCCACCCCTGGCGATGCCCTGGGCTACCCGCCACCTCTGCATTCAGGGATCACCCCTGGCGGGCTTAGGGGACCCCAAGGGACGCTGGGGTTCAAACCCGGGTCGGCCGCGTGCTAGCAAGCGCCCTCCCGCTGGACTATCCCCAGCCCAGGCCTCTCGGGATCTTCTGTTTTACTTCGAGGTGAACAAGACATTTGCCTGGTTCTAAATGTCGAACAATGCCCTGAAATTCCCCTTCCCCTTCCCGGCCCTGCTAACCCCACCCCCCAGAGTCAGCCAGTGTTTCCTTATTTACAGGGCTGGGGAGACGGTCCAGGGGCTAAGGGGCTGCTCGCGGGCGACCCGGTTTCATCTCTGACATTACACGTGCCCCTCAAGCGTTGCCGGGAGTGACCCCTGGCCACAGAGGCCGGGATGAGCCTAGAGCGCCGCCAGGTGTGGCCCACCCCCTCACAGTTTATTCATATTTTATAAATTCCAGAGGTTTTGTGTCTTAAACATATAGCTACTCATATTTATTTTTCTAGCCCCTTTGTTTAAAAAAATTAATGAAACCATACTTCCCACACATCCATTCCTTGTCATCTGATAGACCCTCTCTGCAATCTCTTCCTCATCAGCTGTATATCTTAATTTAGCATTTAATTCTCATCTCTCCAAAATTGTTTTCCCCTATTTCTCATTATCTTTTTTTTTTTTTGGTGAGGCCAATTATTGCCTTTGATCTAAATCTTTAGATCATTCTTTCCTAAACAGTGTTTCATAATCACAGACACTCCTCCCCACCCTACCTCTAAATAAGTTTGGAAAATTCCAGGTTAAACAAGGATAAGTAAGTTTTTTTAATTGCATCTGATTTTTAATAAGCTTGGAATCAATTACCTTTTTAATTAAAAAATTTATTAAAGCTCTACGATTTTCCAAAGTCACTCATAGTTGGGTCTTAGACACACGCTGTTCCATGCCGACCCCACCGCCAGGGTCTTCTTCCTTCCGTCAGGATTCCACCCCCCCCCCCCCCACTTGGACCAGCCCTGCTTTTGTTTTGCTTTGGGGCCACACCTGGCGATGCTCAGGGCTCACGCCTGGGTCTGCACTCGGGGATCACTCCTGGTGGTGCTCCGGGGAACCGCATGGAACGCCGGGAGTCTCGCCCCGATCAGCACCTTTTGAGGCCCGTGACTCCCTGCTGCCCCCCCCAGCCCCTCGGCAGGCAGGTACCCTTCTGAGTGTGGCTGTTGGGGTTTGGACCTCCTGTTTTCAGAGCCTTGGCGCTGTGGTTTGGATATTTAGCTCTGCCACTCCTGACACCCCTGAGGTGCTGGGGGCCCCCCCCAGCTCCCCGTCGCTGCTAGCTCTCCCCCTCCCCACCTCGACTTATTCCCCTCTCTGTGCTCTGGGCCAAGGGGGCTCTAGGCATCTCATCAACTGTTGCGTTCCCTACACACCACACGGATGTGACATGCTCTGTTTTATCGCGGCACTTGGCTGGGTCTCAGCGAGCTGCACGGCCCATGCTGACGGGCGTCTGGGGGAGCTGGTGACTCCCCCCGGGGCGAGACTGGGCGGAGACTGACCAGCCCCCGCTCGGCAGCGCCTCTTCTTCTGAGCTGGACGCTGACCAATACTTTTCTGTTAATAGTCGTCTCCAGACAGGTTAGAGCGAATCGATTAGATTACGACTTTCTTAATCAGTCCTGATGAGAGACCCTGGTCCCCCTGATTAGATTTGGGCTTTGCGCAAGCAGCAGGGCCGTGGCAGGCTGTCTGCTCGGGCCGGGCCGGCAGCGCGTCTGTGCTGATCCGCCGCTCTAGACGGAATGGAAAAGGGGCCCCAGGTCCAGACTCGGGGCACCTCCCCCCGGCCCACGGCTGACCAAGGCCGGGCCTGGGCTCCCGCCGCAGTGCTCCCCCCAGTGCTCTGCACCCTGCCTGCCCCCACACTTCTCCGTGTGCGGCATCTCCAGCAGCACTGCGCTGCGGTGTTGTTTTATTTCCTGACGTCGGGAACGTTGTTTTCTTTCCCACACGTTCTCCGTCAGCCCTTCCTCCCCCGGTGCCACTGGGGCGGATGAATATTTAACCGTTTTGGGGGCTGCAGCATTATGGGAGGGGGCGGGTGTCAGCTGGCTCACGGCTCGCTCCACGCAGTGAGCAGAGACACAGCACGCAAAGCTGACACGCGGGGGTCCTCGGGACCCGGCTGCACTCAGAGACGGCCCGTGTCTGAGCATGCACAGTGCTCGCAATGGCCACGGCTGGGCCTCCCCCCCCCCACACACACACACCGTCACTCTGCCTTTCAGGGGGCTGGCCCAGGGGGTCCCCACTCGCTGGAGGTCACGCCAAGGCCGCAGCCCTGCCCTGCCCTGCCCTGCCCTGCCCGCTGGCGCGGAGGGTCCACAGGGCCCCCTCTGCCGTGGACGGGGGAGCTCCTACCCTGGCGTGGTCCTGCGGCCGCGCCCTGCACGGTGCTTATTTTCGTTCGGCAAACAGCCTTCCACCCCGGTGCCTCGTGGGCTGGAGAGAGTCGGGCGGATTTTCTTCTCTCCCCTGTTGCTCGAGGTCTTACACTTGACGGCGATGAGCCAGCAGCTGATGATTCTCACCCGGCAATCTGCTCGCGCCTGGAACTTCCCCCACACGCACCACGAGAAAACCTGGCCCGTTCTATTCTCAAAGACCACAGATAGGGCAGACTCTGCGGGGGCCCGAGTCCCTCTGGGACGCGGGTTAGTCAAGAGCGCATCCGTCCCCCTGCCTCGGTTTCCCCCCCACCCCGGGTTCACTGAGCAGGGGCCTGAGGAGGGAGATCGGGCGGCCTTGATGGATGGCTTCGTCGGGGCTGGGCGAGGCCTCGTCCCCGGGCCGAGCACTGTTATTTAAGGAACTCTGATGGAAGAACGGAGTTAGGGACTCAGATTGTCCTCGGAGGACTGACGAGGCAGCCAGCGCTGCCGGGCATTTAGAGCTAATTCCTTGCTTGAGTATTTAAGGCCTTCGAAAAAGCTACATCCATCTTCCACGGAGTGGGGGGGCGGGGGCATGTTCCTGCCTGGTCCCACTATCTGGAGATTATTTAGTGCTCCGGTATTGACACCGCTTCTGCAGCAAGGCTCAGAGATACAAATGCAACGTACTCCAGCTGATCATTTCTCATTGTCACTTAGTGACGGTACAGCCCGGAGTCAATTGCTGCAGATTTATCTTTTGTGATATTGATTGTGTGCCTGTGTGCCCACGCTGTTTGCAAATACCTGCTGCCCCGAGCCAGGGCCCCGCGCTGGGGGGCGGGCCCCCCCCTCCCCCCCCGGTTCCTCCGCCCGGCGGGAGTGTGGCCAGAGCCAGACAGCAGGCTCCGAGGGCGCGGCCGTGGGCCTGCTGTCAGATCGCGCCCTCGGTCCCCTGGGGTGGGGGCGGGGTCATTTGCGTCCCTGAGCTTATGACGAATGTGCAGAGGGGGGGCTCCAGGCTCAGGGAAGTTTGTCCCCTCCCCCCCAGGGCAGGGGCACAGACGCGCCTTTGGGCCCAGCTTCCCGCTCGCTTTCCCTCCTAAACACGTGGTGCCTCTGGCCAGGCCCTTCTCGGCCGGGACACTGGCCCCGGGACGCCGGCCTGGCCCAGTCTCCCAAGGGCAGAGGCGGGGCACGGCGGCCTGGGGCCCTCCCCCTGCAGTTTCCCAGAAGACTGAGCCCGATGTCCTTCTCGACGGCCACTTGCTGGTCATCGCTCCTTCAAAGGCACCCCCAGCCCAGGCCTGACTCTCGCCACACCTCACACCCTCGCTGTTTCCAAGCCAGGGGCCGTCTGGGGGGTGCTCAGGGGGATCGCAGGGCGCTGGGGGCTGGGCTGGGGGCCTCATTTGAAATCCTAGCACAGGGCTGGAGCCGCAGCCCGGCGGGGAGGGAGCTTGCTGGCCTTGCACACGGCCAACCCGGTTCCACTGCCCCACCCCCACAACACAGGTCCTCCGAGCCCCGCCAGGAGTAAGCCCTGAGCACCTCCAGGTGTGGGGCTCCCCAGCCCCCTAAAAATCACAGCAGAGCCGGGGCAAGCCCACAGGGCCTCCGGGTGTAGCCCCCAAACGAAATAAAGACCAATTTTTTTTTTCTTTTTGGGTCACACCCGGCGATGCTCAGGGGTTACTCCTGGCTCTGCACTCAGGAATCACTCCTGGCGGTGCTCAGGGGACCATATGGGATGCTGGGAATCGAACCCGGTTCGGCCGCGTGCAAGGCAAACGCCCTCCCCGCTGTGCTATGGCTCCAGCCCCAAGACCAATTTTTTAAGAACATTTTAGGGGCCGGAGAGACAGAAAAGGGCTGAAGCACTCGCCTCGCACACGCCCACCTGGTTCAGCCCTGGCACCACAAACGGGCCCTGAGCACCGTCAGGAATGAGCCCGCGCACAGGGCCCGGGCAAGCCCACAGCACTTCTGAGGGGCCCCACACCAAGGCGGTCCATCACGATTCAGACTAAAGTTACAGGCAAACAGAATGAAGACTGGACCCAGAGAGAAGGCCAGCCCTGGCCTGGACCCAGGCGTCTCGGATCCGAGACCTGAACGGCCAAGAGCTGCAGAGATCTCGGGCTCCCCAGCTGAGAAGCGGAAACAAGATGATCCTCGATTTAGTTGACCTCGAGGCGAGCCGGGAAGGTCAGGGATAAAGGCTCGGAGCATGTGACCCGCACGTGACCCCCTACTCGGGGCCCCGTCCTGGTGAATCTGCTCTGTCCACGGGCCACACCTGGCGATGCTCGGTGATTGCTCCTGACTCTGTGCTCAGGATCACTCCTGGCCGTGCATGGGGGGCCCCAGGGGGTGCCGGGAGCAAACTCGGGCTGGCCACAGGCAAGGCCACACCCTCCTGCCGCACTGGCGCCCTGGCCCAAAGCTGGCGGCTCTTGTCGGGCAGCACCAAGGTCTGGCCCAGGGTTCGGCTTCGGGCTGCATACACTGACCCCACGCAGCCCACCCAGGGCTGGGCAGTCGAGGAGGGGCCTGCGGCGGTCTCTAGCGACCCCCAGAGGAGTGGGCTGGGGCGACAGGACAGCGGGTCCCGGTTCCATTCCCAGCACCCCAGATGCCCCCCAGCACTGCCAGGAATGATCCCTGAGCGCAGAGCCCGGCCCTGAGCATGGCCTTGCACACGGCCCACCCGGTTCCCTCCCCAGCACCCCCGGGTGCAGAACGGCAGATCTGGACGTGAGCAGGCGGGCTGTGGGGGGGCATTCAGCGTCTCTGCCCCCGCCCCGCCCAGCTGGGGCTCCCACGTACTCCCCCACACCCCTGAGCGTCACAGCCTTGAGGTGCCTTAGAGCAGGTGCCCTAAGCCGCGTTAGGGAGGCGGCGCCTGCCTGGAAACGCGGGGGGTGGGGGGCTTCTGGGAGGCGGCTTCCTCCTGTCCTGCCGGGAGCCATCCCGCGGTCACCCAGCTGGCTCCCCCCGAGGGCCGCCCAGCCGCCCCTTCCACGCGGGGCTGCTGCCCACCTGCCCTGGGGTGGCCGAGAATGGGGTGTCCGCCTGCCCGCCCAGCCCGGGCGCGCTCAGGCCGTGCCCACTGCCCGCGCGTCTGTTCGCTGTTACGGTTCCCCGTGACTTGACTTGCCGTGGGGTCTGGCTGGGCTGCCTTTCTCCGTAGTGGTTTGCTTTGTCTTTTTATAACTGCGCCATTGTGGCCATCGCCCTGCCCGCCCCCGTCTGCCCAGTGACCCCAGCTCTGCCGTCAGGGCCGGGCTGGGAGGGGCGCTACTCACTCTGTGCCCACCGCTGCCCCCCGGCTCCCTCGGACGCGTCTCGCCAACGTGACACCTGTTAGTTCCAGCTGAGCAGCGGCAAAGGCTGGCGCCCCCCGTCCCCCCGGGAGCAGCACTCCTTGGGCGGGTAAGAGGCCACGGCGCCCCTCTCCACTCATGTGCTCCAGGGCTCCTGCTTGACAGGTGGAGAAACTGAGGCCAGAGAAGGGAAGACCAATCTGGAAAAGTTACAAGATCTATGAGTTGTGGGGTGTGTGTGTGTGTGTGTGTGTGTGTGTGTGTGTGTGTGTGTGTTATGGGGGTGGTGTGTGTGTGTATTATGGGGTGTGTGTGAATGTGTGTGTGCTGTTTGGGAGCCACACCCACTGGTGCTCAGGAACTGCTCCTGGCTCTGTGCTGAGGGTCTTCCTGGCAGCGTTTGGGGGACCCTGTGATCCTGGGGAACACACCCAGGCCTCCCACACACAAAGTGCGCTTTGTCCATACTTGGCGCTGCCTCTCTGTCCCCAAAAGATACTTTTCTTTTTCATTTTTATGTGAGCGACCCCCAGGCTGTGGTGTTCAGGGCTGACTCCCGGCTGTGTGCTCAGGGCTGACTCCAGGCTGTGGTGCTCAGGGCTGACTCCCGGCTGTGTGCTCAGGGCTGACTCCAGGCTGTGTGCTCAGGGCTGACTCCAGGCTGTGTGCTCAGGGCTGACTCCCAGCTGTGGTGCTCAGGGCTGACTCCCAGCTGTGTGCTCAGGGCTGACTCCCGGCTGTGTGCTCAGGGCTGACTCCCGGCTGTGTGCTCAGGGCTGACTCCCGGCTGTGTGCTCAGGGCTGACTCCCGGCCGTGCCCAGGGGAACGCAGCAGGGTGCCGGGGATTGAACCCGGGTAGGCTATATGCTGGCATGCCCTCCCCACGGTGCTATCTCACGGAGCCCAAAGATCCTTGTTTTTAAGGCCGTTTGACCTTTTAGTTATAATATCAAATTGAATAAAACACAGCACTGGCTTTTACTGGCGAGCAGGACGCACATCTCTGTCACGGTTAATTTGGGTCACGGAGCTGGAGCGTCAGTCTCGGTCCCGGCGGGGCGGCGGGCGCCAAAGGGCGTCCCCGGGGCAGGGGGCAGGGCTGGCTCCTTCCCTCTCGCCCTCGGGCAGTCACCCCGGTTGGGCTTGGAGACTGCCCGGCCCACACCCGGCCCTGCCGCCTGGTGCCATCCGAGACGAGGTGCTGGGAGGGCGGTGAGGAGGTGGGGGGTGCAAGCCTGGGAGACACCATGGAGGAGGCGGCCAGGGAGCCCAGGGCCAGCCACCCCTGGCGCCTCTGCCTGCCCCGCACCGGACACCGGGCTGAGCCGGGCACCTCGGCAGCCCGGGCAGGCCCAGGAAACACACCCAGAGACGCCAAGCGCCCCAAAGGGAAGCGCAGAGAACCTGCCAGGTGCTCCTGCGGTCACTGGAGTCATCTACCCCCAGCTGAGAGGCTCAGAAAAGGCTCAGGGGAGCCCGGCTGCCGTGCATGGGGCAACGGGCCAGAAGAACCATCCCGTGCGTCTCCCACGTCACCCTCACGCCCACCCGAGCAGGGGGCTGGGGCCTGCTGCTCTCACCATGTTCTGCAGGAGAGAGTCTCAGAGAGGCCAAGTAACTCGCCCAAGGCCACACAGCCAGGAAGAGCTGAGGTCTCAGACGCGGCTGGCTCACTCTGAGGCGCTCTCAGCTCAGCTGCAGGCGGGTCGTCCGGTTCAGTGACCCCCCTCGGGCCAAAGCCCAAATGCCCATGGTCCTGGGGGCCGCCCTCGCCCAGCGCCAGCCGTGCGGGTCCGAGCGTCTGGACATGGTGACACTCAGCTCAGCTCACCCGTCCTCGGCCCTCACCTGCACCCACCCAGACCCCCCCTCCACTCCCTCCCTCCCTGCTTCTGCCCTGCTGGGGGTCTCAGCGTGGGGAGGGGGCCGACCTTCAGCATGGGGAGGACCCAGCCCTCCCAGCACACACGCGACGCGCCCGGCCAGCGCAGTGAGCACGGGTGAGGCGGGTCTGAGGCCCAGGGTTCGAGTCCTGCACCAACCGGCGTGAGAGCACGGCCCCGGTGACGCCTGCCACTGGGACCCCGGGACCACCACAGACGCATGGTCTCCAGCCTGGGCCACCAGGTGTGGTCCCTGGCCGGGGGGACGGCGGCGGGAGGGGCAGGGGCTGGACGGGGCAGTGTGGTGCCCTTCCCCCGCCCTGCTTCCATCGAGGCGTCTGGGGGCCAGCACCGGGGCTGCCGGTGTGCAGAGCACTGTGGCGGGAGCTCAGGGAACAGCAGAGGTCAGATTTTCTGTCTCCCCCGAACAGACAGGAAGGGGCGTCTGGGAGCCGGGAAGGAGCAGCGTGGCCAGTGTCCCCGAGTGTCCGGGGGTGGGGGCCGGGGAGCACTTCCGGAAGGAGCAGTGTCCATCTGGCCCAGAGAAGGCCGCGGCCATACCCGATCACCGTGTAGGGCTGCCCTCCCGGCCTGCGGGCCGGCCCCGGGTGGTGCCCATGGGAGAGCCAGGCCGCACACAGCCAAGAGGCCCCCGAGGGTGGGCCTGGGTCCAGCAGGGGTCAGTCCCTTGCCGCGTGCCCCGTGACCCCGGGTCCGCTGGCCGGTCCAGCGCGGCCGAGCCCGGGACCTCTCCCCTCCCGGCAGGGCTTCTCCGGGTTCTCTCCCGGGAGCGGCCCGTTTTAGACCTGCCTCCCAATTGAGTTTGTCTTTCTCCCTCCGAGCCAAATCTTATTTTGTTATTTTCCACTGATCCCGCGAACCCCCCCTCGAGGCAGCTGCCTCCCTTCCTGCCCTCCTTGGCGCGGCTCCTCCCAAAGCAGGAGCTTATGCAAATTTCATTAGCTGTTTACTCCAGCACATCGTCACCACAGAGCAGGCCCCGCCCCCCGGCACCCGCAGAGCTGTGCTCGAACCCTTCTCCAGACTGAGGCTCTCGGCCACCCTGGCCGGGGCGTCCTCCCAGGGCAAGCGCCTAAGAGCTGGCAGACGTGCTAAGAAGACCTGGTTCTCGGCACGGTGGGGCGGGCGTGTGCCGCGCCTGCAGCTGACCGGCTTCCCGAGCACTGCCAAGAGTGATCCCTGAGCACCGCCAGGTGTGGCTCCAAAACAAACAGCTCTGATTCCACAGTGATGCAAAATCGCCCTCACCTGCGCCCGGCAGACAACGAGCACACCCAGGGGCCTCCCCCGGACGCTGCCCGGCTGCCCGGCCCTCACGGGGTCCGCACAGAAGCCCGCCTGCTGCATTCCTCGTGCACCTGGGCTTTGCCCTGCTCGGGGAGGAGCCGAGCGGGAGGGAGGGGGTCCCTGCACGCGAGAATCTCACAGTCCAGACGGAGCAGAGGACATCCGCAGTGCAGCAACGTGGGCAGGGCAGACACTGGACAGGGCCTGCTGGACGCTGCCCACTCGGGTACCCGCCTCGACGTGGGCAGGGTGGGGCTGTGCTGGACGCTGCCCACTCGGGTACCCGCCTCGACGTGGGCAGGGCGGGGCCTGCTGGACGCTGCCCACTCGGGTACCCGCCTCGACGTGGGCAGGGCGGGCCTGCTGGACGCTGCCCACTCGGGTACCCGCCTCGACGTGGGCAGGGCGGGGCCTGCTGGACGCTGCCCACTCGGGTACCGGCTGGGTCTGCACTGCTCGAGCACAGCCGAGGGTTCGGACACGGCGGCTGAAGGAGCAGGAGTCTGCGAGCACGGGTGGGCAGCGCCCTGCCTGACCGCACCGCTCTCTCCTTAACCCTCAGCCACCCTCTCCCTGCGCCAGAAGCGCCTCGGACGCACGAGAGTGTCTCTGAGCTGAGGGAGGGGCAGGCGTCCCCCTCCCACCTCTCCGGGCCGGACAGTGGCCAGACACGACGCCACAGTGGACTCTGGGCGCACGGGCCCCGGGGGACACGCGTGCTCGAGCCCGGGTGCCCACGGAGAGCTGCGCGGCTGTAGCCCACCGTGGCTGGCGGTGCTGGGGCTGTGGTTGGTGCCAGGGGGACGGCCCAGGGCTGGCAGCGGGGGGCTCGCCCTGCGAGTCAGGGGCGTGAGCGGGCCCCCCTGCACTGCCCGCTTCCGTCTGCCCCAATGCTGGGAAACGAGCCTCAGTTAAACCCAAACCCATGTCGTCCAGGGGCCATCGAGGGCACGTGGGAAAGAGCAGGGGCCGAGCGGCAGTGCAGTGGGGAGGGCGTCTGCCTGGCATGCGGCCGACCTGGGTTCGATCCCGGCTTCCACATGGTCCCCCGAGGATTGTGCAGGGCCAGGAGCAGGCCCTGGGCATCACCGGGTGTGGCCCCCAAACAAAAACAAGACAAAAATAAAAGAGGAGAAGAACAAACAGCAGACGTCCCTCAGGAAGGTCGACACGACCCCGCGGGGCTCCCTGGACCGGCCTGTGCCGCTGACCAGCAGGGGCAGCTCTGGACACTCCCCCAGCCCCACCCCAACTGTTTCCTGCTCCCACCTGCTCCTTCCCAGCCCGAGAGGAACAGGGCGTGGGGACAAGCCCCGGGGGTCGCCAGCCGCTCTCCCCCTGTTCGTGCTGGGCTGGGGGCGGCCAGCGGCCCGGCTGGCCTCAGTGACCTCACGGCCGCCTCATCAACAAAGAATATCAGGCAGATCGTCGGTGACGTGGCATCTACCATCGGGCACGTTTAGGGTCCCCGAGCACCTTGCGCGAGGCTGAGTCGTCCCGGGCACCGCAGGGCCCGGCACGAAACAGCTGGACCCCCGAGGCCAAGGGTGGCCGGGAGCCCCAAGGAAACGCACAAAGGAACAGGCCGAAGCCGCCCTGTGCCCAAGGCTCCCTGGACAGCCGGGCTGCTGGACGGAGCCCCGAGTGCACGGCAGGGCAGGGGGGAGCGCCCCCAGCAGCCTGGCGGGGGCAGCGGTGAGGGGACCTGCCTGGGTGGAGCCTCAGCTTCCGCGGCAGCTTCCCAGGCCCGAGACTCCGGACAGGCCCCGGCTGGCAGCACTGGTGACCCCCCGCCCCCAGGCTGAGAGCTGAGTGTGTGGGGCGGTGTGTGCATGGGGGCTCTGAGTGTGCGGGGGTCCATGAGCTGTGAGTGTGTGTGTGTGGGGTCCATGAGCTGTGAGTGTGTGTGGGGTATGCGTAAGCTGTGAGTGTGCAAAGGGGGTCCATGAGCTGTGAGTGTGCAAAGGGGGGTCCATGAGCTGTGAGTGTGTGGGGGGGGTCCATGAGCTGTGAGTGTGCAAAGGGGGGTCCATGAGCTGTGAGTGTGCAAAGGGGGGTCCATGAGCTGTGAGTGTGTGTGTGGGGGGTCCATGAGCTGTGAGTGTGCAAAGGGGGGTCCATGAGCTGTGAGTGTGCAAAGGGGGGGTCCATGAGCTGTGAGTGTGCAAAGGGGGTCCATGAGCTGTGAGTGTGCAAAGCGGGGTCCATGAGCTGTGAGTGTGCAAAGGGGGGTCCATGAGCTGTGAGTGTGCAAAGGGGGGTCCATGAGCTGTGAGTGTGCAAAGGGGGGTCCATGAGCTGTGAGTGTGCAAAGGGGGGCCCATGAGCTGTGAGTGTGCAAAGGGGGTCCATGAGCTGTGAGTGTGCAAAGGGGGGTCCATGAGATGTGAGTGTGTGGGGGGTCTGTGAGCTGTGAGTGTGTGGGGGGGGTCTATGAGCTGTGACTGTGGGGGGGGTCCGTGAGCTGTGAGTGTGCGGGGGGGGGTCCGTGAGCTATGAGTGTACAAGGGGGGGATCCATGAGCTGTGAGTGTGGGGGGGGCGTGAGCTGAGTGTCCTGTCGAGCACCCAGCACCCAGCACCCACCCTCACCCGACCCAGGGCCAGTGCTTGCTCGGGGAGCCCCACCAGGCGCAGGGGCCCTGGCAGCGAGTGGGCGGGGGGTGCCGGGGAAGCCGCCCAGGAGGCTGCCCGGCCCTCGGGAGCTTTCCGTCACGTTTGCGTTCTCTGGCACTTCCGGCCGCGGTGATAGCGCCGTGATTTTCCCAAAATACTAAGTAGGTTAGGAGCCTCCTGGGGCGCGGATGCCCCGGGCGGCTGCGAGGGGCCGGGAACGGCTCTCCCAGGGGACTGCAGGGTGACCCCCCCCCAGCCTCCCCCAGAGACTCCAAGGAGGACGCGGGCCAGCAGAGAGACGAGCTGCTCCGGGCACGGGCCCACAGGGACCACCGACCCCGCCCTCCTCACCAGCTCCCGGGGCGCCCCCCGGCCCTCGACAGTCCCGGGGACCTCTGCTCGCCCTGGGCGGGCCTGGGGGCCGCTCGCTCCCTCCTCAACTTCTCGGCCTCTCGCTGTCTCCACGGCCAGGTGGGTGGGCCCCAGGAGAGTGTCAGGCGCCGACACCCCCCCCCCCCGCCACCCCCTGCCCCAGCCCTGCCTCCTGGGACTCTCGGCCCGGCTTCCGGAGGCTCCGGAACAGCCCGGCTGCAGGCCGACAGCTGGGTCCGAGAGCTGCGGTGCGGACGCGAGGGGCTCCCGCTGGGGACACGGGCGAGCAGAAGGCAGCAGCCCCGGGGCCGGCCCACCTCCAAGCCCACCTGCGGGAGGCCGAGGCCGAGCCCGCCAAGACCCGGCAGAGGCGGCGAGCGGGAGGAGGCGAGCGCGAGGCCTCGCCGGGGCGGGGTCGGGACAGGCCTCTCTGTGCCATCCATTTCCAGCAAGTCTCCTGCTCCCCCCGCGGCCCCAGACAGACCCCGAGGCCAATCGGCGGCCCCTCCCCGCCGTGCCCAGGGCTAAGCTCAGCCTCTCCCCACAGGGGTCTCCCCGGGCCCTGCCAGCTAGGCCCCGGCAGACGGCCAGGGCCCCCTCGCCCAACGGCATCAGCGCCGGGTTCCTGATTTCACCCCAGGGTGGGTTTCCCTCTGCGGCCTCGGGGCAGAGGTCCCTGTCCCAGGGCTGACGGGGGCAGGGCCGGGTGGGCTGGCGGAGGGGGCGGGCGGGCCCACAGTCCGACACCCCCGGGGCCAAGGGCAAGAGGGGCACGGACGCGGCAGCTCACGGGAACGTGGCTTTCTGGGAGCCGGCCCGAGCCCCCCGCGCGGGGATCCTTCTGGCTGGCCTGGCGGCTGCCAGCGGGCCCGCAGGGGTCCGGGGTGCGTGAGGAGCAGAGCCAGCCTCGGCGGGAAGAACTCCCTTCCCAGCCCGCGAGCAACCTTCCGCAGTGGCTTGAAGGGAGATCTGTCTCGGGGGTGGGGCCCCCCCAGCCCTCGCACCCACCACGCGAACTGCGACTCGGAGCCCGCCGGCCGCACCATGCTGCCGTCACACCGACTCCTCTCACCGCTTTCCACTGGTTTTTGTTTTTTTCCTTTTTGGGTCACACCCGGTGATGCACAGGGGTGACTCCTGGCTCTGCACTCAGGAATTACTCCTGGCAGTGTTTAGGGGACCCTGTGGGATGCTGGGAATCGAACCCGGGTCGGCCGTGTGCAAGGCCAACACCCTCCCCGCTGCCATCACTCCGGCCCCTCTCTTCACTGTTCTAAGCTGCCGTGGGGGCCACTCCCGGCTGTGCCGGGGTCGGGGAGCACAGCAGTGAGTGGCAGGGCCGAAACCCCATACCAGGTCTCCGGCTGCCTGGATGGTCACGGCTGGCCTCTCGTTGGCATCATGAGTCCCAGGGAGCAAGGCCCCGGGGAGGGCCCTGGCGGGGAAAAGCGGCCGCCGAAGGTGTGGAATCGCAGCACAGAGGCCGACTGGGAGACACCGGGAGCCCCGAGCCCCTGGGCTGGAAGCCACAGGGGAGGGGGGGGCGGGGAGGGGCTGAAATCCCGTGGAGAAGGGTCCAGTGGGGAGGGCGTTGGCCTTGCACGCGGCCGACCTGGGTTCGATCCCTGCATCCCATAGGGTCCCCCGAGCACCGCCAAGAGTAATCCCTGAGCACAGAGCCAGGAGTAACCCTTGAGTATCGCTGGGTGTGACCCCCAAACCAAGGAGAAAAATTGAAACATAAAAAGCCTGTTGGCCCCCAGGGTGGGCACGCAGTTGCACGCCGGCCGGCAGGAAGCCTCAGGCCTCAGTGGGCTGGAAATGCCCAGAACCCAAACCACGGGCCCTGCTGAGGTGAGGCCCAAAGCCACGCAGAGGGGGTCCCACTGTCGGACCCCAGCTCTCCTTCATGGTCCCCCACGCCCCTCCAGAGCACCCCGCTCACCTGAGACCCGCCTCCCTCTGGGTCCCTTGGTCTGTCCGGGCCTGTGCCCCTCCCCCACCTCTACCCCCGCCCCCCGCAGAGTTGCGAGAAGCGGCCGGCTGAGAAGCACCAGCTCCTCTCAGACCCCCGACCCCGGGAACCTTCGGCGGCATCTCCGCTTCTGTCCTCGCCTCAGCCTCGGGCCCATCAGGGGGACTCTGTCCCGAGCCCTGAGCACCCCCCAGAACAAGGCCGGGAAATGGACTCAGCATCTCGTGAGGGAGAGGCGTCTGCAACGGGAGAGCGGGGCCAGGCTGGCGGGGCGGGGGCCACAGACAGGGCCACTGGGGGGAGGGGCCCGAGAGGAGACGCCAGCACAGACCCACATGATGTGAGGGGGGCGGTGCAGAGCACTGAGCTCGGCCTTGCACGTGGGGGTCCGGGTTCTATCCCCGCCACCACGCGGGGCCCCACCCCGCCCTGCTGGGAGTGACCCTCAGCCCTGTGTCAGGAATAGCCCCGGCTCCACTGAGTGCACCCCCCCCAAAAAAAAAACAAACTAAACAGACAAAAGCAGTTGAATGGCAGCCGAGGACGGCCGAGCCCAGCCACACGCGAATTCCGTCTCAATAAAGCTGCGCTTAGCAGGCCCGAGCCCAAGGCTGGAAGGTCCCCGGGCACGGGCTGGCGGGGGGTGGTGTCTCCTGCCAGCTGCTGGTCCCAGGGCGTGGGGGCTCAGGGGGTGGGACACGGCTGTGACCTTCGGGCCTGAGCCCCCCCTTCTCTGGGGCATAAGCTGAGGACAGAGCGGGGACGGAGCGGCCGGGCGGGACGAGGGGGCGTGCAGGGGGCGTGGGCTCGCGCGTGGGGGCTGGGAATGGGGGGGGGACTAGCAGATGTGAGTCACGACTCGCTGGCCAGCGCGTCTCAGGGTCTTGGCGGAGCCGGACTTTTCTCCAGCTGCCTCGAGCGCGTCCTGCCGGTGCCCACGGGAAGCGGGAGGCGGCGTCCTCAGGGCTGGGGCCGGCGCTGCCAACTCGGGGCTGATGTGGTCCAGCTGGCAGAGGCCGCGAGCTGCCTCATTAGCTGCTGATCCCGTAATTAATAGCTGACATTTATCGGCCCCTCCAACGTGCCAGGCTGGGTCCCTCCGCACCACGCCCACCGCGTCCCCCTGGCTCCTCCGCCTGACCTCTGAGACGGGTGCTGCCCCGTGGCACGTCGGGGAAACCGAGGCACAGGGCGTTCACTGCCTGAGCAGGGCTGTCTCCGCCGTCTGCTGCGGCCAGAAGACGACGTCCCCGTGTCACTTCCCGGAGGACACGGATGACGGCGCTCGCCCTCCAGGGAGGCCCTGCTGGGGGGCCGAGCTCTCTGGGGGCACGCTCTGGGGCGCCCCTTCCCGAGGCCCAGTGGCCGCCCTTGACGCGCTTTCTGGACACTGCGGGCGGGAAGCACCGTCTGGGCGAGCTCCGGGACTTGCTGAAGTTACCTGCAGGTGGCCGAGTGGGGGCCGGGCCGGGGCCGGGGCCCGCCAGGCCCTGCACCCCACCTGGCAGTCCTGGGGGTGGGCGTGGTGCGCGGGGGCCCCGGGGCGCCCTCCAGGCCCAGCCTCGCGCACGCCTGTGTCTCTCGCTCTCACACCCCAGACCAGACCTCGGCCCGGACAGGAGGGGCGGACGCACAGGTGGGGACGCTGCGGTCATGCCCGGGGCATCAGGAACGTGACGTGGAAGCAGTTCCCATCTTCCAGGTCACGTTCCTGACGGGCCCTTGGAACAGTCCGGATCCCAGGGCCACTGAGAAACTCCCGGGCCGGTGTTGAGGTCCAGTGATGTCCTGCGTCTGTTCCGGGCACCGTGGGAGGGGCCGGCAGGCGGGCTCCAGCCTGAGCACAGCAGACCTGAGCACCTGCGTGTCTGGACGCCGAGGGCAGGACGCCAGCCTGGCCGGAGCCCCAGCCCAGAGGAGAGGGTTCGCAGGTTGGACCCGCCTCCCTCCTTCCTCCCGCGCAGGGGTCACTCCTGGTGGGGCCCTGGGGCCAGCTAGGATGGGGATCGAACCCCATTGGGGGCGTGCAAGGCAAACGCCCTCTGGCTGCCGCTCTGCCCGGAGCTCCCGATTCCGACGGCAGCGAGGAGGGGGGGGGGGGGGGGCTTGGAGGGGGCAAGGAGGAGCCAGCAAGGCGGTGTGGGGGCGTGGGGTGGGGGTCAGGCACCGGGTGGCCCCCACCGCTGCTTGGGAGACCCCCCAAACGGGCCCAGCCAATGCTGACGCACGGAAGGGGGGCCCAGACCCCCGGCCTCCTGCGGTAAGGGGGCACCGTGGGGCTCCCCGGGGGTCTCAGGCCCGCAGGGCTGGGCTTCCCGGGGCCAGGGGTCTCTCTGGCAGCAGGAACCGCGAATCAAGAGGCTGGACCAGGGGCCACGACAGCGGGTGGGCCTGTGCCCCGGGGTTCAGCCCGCCCCCGAGCCCACCCCAGCCTCGTCCCCACGGGCCTGTCCGCGAGCAGCACGCACCCGCCACGCACCAGCCTTGCAGCCTCCGCCTCCGCCTCCGCCCGGGGGGTGGGTCCACAGACGGCCCCGGCTTCGTCCCTCGGGCCTCAGAAGCGTGTCGCCACCGCTGGACTCACTCAGATTCTCCAGATCGTTCAAACGGCCACAGCCCTGTCCAGCGGCACGGGCTTCGTTCGGCAGGGGCTTCGGCAGCCCCTCGGAGGCGCCAACAGAGGCCACGCCCCAACGTGGTCACGCATGGGGAAAGAGCTTCACCAGAGGCCACGCCCCCAAACCTGGAATGGGGTGGGGCTCCAGAAGACCACGCCCACGTGGGCCCGGTGTGTGGGTGGAGCTTCAGTATATCACGCCCCCATGTGGTTCTGGAATAGGGGTGGGACTCCGGCAGACCACGCCCCCAAACCTGGAATGGGGTGGGGCTCCAGAAGACCACGCCCCACGTGGGCCCGGTGTGTGGGTGGAGCTTCAGCATATCACGCCCCCATGTGGTTTTGGAATAGGGTTGGGGCAGAGGCCACGCCCCTGGCCCTGGAGTGGGTGGGGCTCCAGAAGACCACGCCCTCACATGCTCCTGGCATTGAAGCAGCTCTGAGGAAGGCCGCACCACGTGACAGACTCCCTGCCCGCCGCACCCCTGCCTGAACCGGATCCCCACTCTCCTGCTACCCTGACAGCTGACTCCCACCTTTTTCTGTTTACTCAGGCATTGGCTAATTTCCTCACTGAAAGATCATGTCTGGAGTGCTGTAGGGCCTTCTAGAAAATTCCACCCTGCACTTAGCCGACCTCCCTCCTCTTGACAAATGAGCTGCATCTCCTCCCTTTCGCTGATTTGTGTCGATTCTCTGTGATAAAGTGCTCCGTTTGCTTGGCGCTGGCAGTGGCCTTTCCGCGGCTTCCTGGCTGGGCCTCTTCCCTGGAAGATGAGCTGGGTCGAACAGAGGCCAGGGAAGGTGGACACTGACGGCCCCTCCCCCCCTCCATCCCGCGAGTGCTGCCCGAACATCCCTGCTGAGCGGGGCTGGGCGGGACCTGGACCTGAGCCCCGAGTGGGCCCTCCATCGCTTCCACCATCTGGGGCTGAGGCCCGGGTCCGTCCCGGTACAGGACAGCGATGGGGACGGACGCTCTCCCCGGGGCCAGCTCAGAGGGCCGAGTGCACGCCAGGCACCGCCACAGCTGGAATCTGGCCTGGGCCGCGCCCCTGCCCCCCGCCCGGGACCCTGCTGGCCGCGCTGAGGGCTGGCTGCTCCCAGACTCCCTCCCCGCGCCCCTGAGAGCCAGGGGCCCGGCCTGGCCAGGTAGAAGCAGCTCCCGGAGCCTTGGCCGGGGACAGGCAGGGCAGAGGGAGCGAGGCGGGGGTCCCCGGGGCAGACAGACGTGCAGGTGGTGGTGGAGCCCCCTGTGGTTCTGAAGCCGGGGAGGCGGCGTGCGTGCAGGGGGGGCTGATGGGAGGAGCGAGAGGGCCCCAAGAGCGAGGCAACAATCTCTCTGGGCGGTGCAGCCGGTTCCCACTGCTGCTGAGACAAGGCCCCTTCGCAGGGGCTGGCCGTGTGGCCCTGCACCCCGGGACTCAATCCGGGCGTGTGGGCAGCGGCTCCCGGGGCTGCTCCTGCCGGGGGGGCCTGCCAGCCCCTTCCCAGCTCCCAGGACCTGCCTGCCTCGCCCTGCCCCTTCCTGGACTCGGCCCCCAGTGGCCCTGGGGCCCTCCCCCATCTCAGGGTCCTCACACGCTCCTGTCTGCAAAGCGCTTTTGGCCACATGACACGGTCCAGGCTCTGGGATTACAAGAGTGGCACCAGGGGGTGAGGGGCCGTCGCTCAGCCACAGGCAGGAATTTCTAAACGGCCTCTTTTAAGGCCCTTCTCCCCCAAAAGGGAGCCCCTAATTGACAGGATCTGTAATCCCCGCTCGCAGACTGGCACGAGCGTAGATTTAATAGTACCCCAAGGTGCCAATTAGTGAACGGTGCGCGTGGGATTCGAACTCTGTCTGTCTGGCCCCAGCGTCCGTCTATCCATGACAGACTGTCTCAGGCTGCCTAGAGCAGAAACATTTGTGGGGAGGGTCCCCAAAGATGTGGCGAGAGCTTCTGTGGGACATAAAAGAACTGGGCATGAGAGAGGACGTGGGGGGCAGGGCAGGGCCTTTCTCTTTGGCTGTGCCGAGAAATGGGTCAGGGTCCCAAGCTCGGGGCACCCTGGATGGCATGGTGGGGAGATGAGGGTAAGGATGGGGTCACCGCAGGCTTTGTTTGGGGCCAAAGGGAAGGGTCCAGCTTGCAGAGAGGGGCCTGGAGGTGGCCGCTGAGGAGGGGTCAGCCCCTGAGAGGGCCCGTGAGTCGGGCGCGGGCCCATAGCCAGGAAGGGTGTAGAGGGGGCTGCGACCTGGGGAGGGCGGCTGGGGGCAGCGCCAGCACCGGAAGCAAAGTGCCTTTCAGAAGCGGCCGTGGCCCAGGCCAGCCGCTGGGAGCCCCGGGCGAGAAGCGCCCTTCACCCATCAGGTGTGTCTGCAGGGCACGGGCAGGGCTGGCCAGGAGCACCCCACATACACACCCATCGGGAGACGCCTGCACCAGGAATAAGTCCCGGGGAGTTTGGGATGGGGCCGGCTGGGGGTGGGGGCTGACGGCTCCGGCACAGGCCACGTTCTCGGAGCTCCCGAGAACGTCTCGGCCCAGCCGGACTGTGGCGGCTGCACAGTGGCCCACACCCAGCCCGCAGACGGGCAGAGGCGGGTGCCCTGAGGCCAGCTCAGACACTGGGTGGCATCTCGTGCCTCGGACCCCGCCTGCTCCCTGGCACCCTGGTCTGCCCTGCAAGAGAGCAGGCAACCCTGAGCTGCCGTGGGAGGGAAACGTAGGGGCTCCCAGGGCCCGGGGGTGCCCACAGGGAGGCAGCGGCCCCGGCTGCTCGGCCCGTGGGAGTGAGGGAGCTTCTAGAAAGTTCCAGCCCACTCACAGAACCCCATGCCTGAGAGAGACCCAGGGTGCGAAACACCGAGTGGGCCCGGTGCCGCGGGAGTGAGCACGAGCGTTGCCTGCACAGAGCCGAGCCCAGGCCACGGAAGCACGCACTGAGCGGAAGGCAGCCACGCTGGTGATGCGCGGGGCTCAGGAGGAGATCCGGGGTCTCAGTTTCAGCAGCGAAGCCAGAATTCTGTCGGCGTGAACACAGACGGGTGTGGAAAGACCCCGGGGGTCGGCACGGGCCTTGGGAATCACAGGGCCCTCACTTCCAAGGTGGGAGAGAAGGTTCTGGAGCGGGCGCTAACAGCGGCTGGGGGCCGAGGGGGACCCCGGGACAGGGTGTGGGACTCAGGGACCGAGCGGGGAGGACGCGGCTTCCTGCTGCCCCACTGCAGCCACACGGCCCGAGGACATCGCTGGGCTCACGGAAGGACCTTCTCAATCCAAGCCGAGGAGGTGCCAAGGGCCCGGGGCAGAGGCCCTTGTGGCCGGCACCCCCCAACGGGCCGCCCAGCCTCCCTTTAGGCTCCCAGCCGGGGCCCGCGGGGGCACGGGAGGCTGCAAGGAGGCGGATGGTTCGGGCCCAGGGACTCCCCTTGGCCATTTCTCACGGGCCAGCCAGCATCGAGGGTGACCCACGTGACCAACCCGAGCCCTGAGCTCCCGCCTCACCCTCCCCAGGGGCCTGGGGACTAGCACACCCTCATTCTCGTGAGCACTGGCTCACGAGAGACACCGGCGCTGCCACCCGCGGGAGGGGCCCCACCCAGTCCACTGCAGGTTCCAGGTGGCCACGAGCACAGGACAGAGCGGACGAGAGGGGAAGGGCCGGTGCATCGGCCTTTGCAGGGGCTCCAGGGCCTGGAACCTTCTAACCGCGTGACCTCGGGAAGCCCCTCCCCCCCTGTGTTTCTGGCTCTCAGGTGGGGGGGGAGGGGCCGGCGGGGTGACGGTCCACAGGACGGTCCCTGGGCTGGGTGCTGCGTCCCCGAGCCCTGCCCGGGCAGCTGACTCACCCCAGCGGTCCAGCCAAGGGCCGTGACCGTGACTCGCGCGCCCCCCGCCCCCAGCCGGAGATGAGCCTCCCCCGCCACGGCCCCCACCCGGCGGCTCGAGAGGCTTTTAAACCTTCCTGCACGGATCGATCTGCCCCGCTCCTTAATGGGATGGATTCTCCTGCTCGCCCGCCCGCTGCCCCCGCGCCCTGGCCAGGCCGCTGCCTTCCCCGCGACCCCCACTCTGAGCGGCCACGAGCGGCCCTGCACCCCACGCTCCCTCACAAAGGACGCTGACTGCCGAGGGCCCTGCCCCCACCCAGGCTGCCCGCCCAGGGGTCTCCAGACCCTGCAGGCTTCCTCGCCTCACTGTTGCCAAGGAGCCACACACACACACACACACACACACACACACACACACGCACACACACACACACATGCACACACACGCACACACACACGCATGCACACACACACACACGCACATACGCACACACGCGCACACACACAAACACGCACATGCGCGCGCGCGCACACACACGCACACACACAAACACGCACATGTGCACACACACTGCCAAAAAATAAATAAATAAACCAGCTAGCATCTGTGAATGTTCTAGAATCCTTGCTGCGGCTCGTGTGTCTGGGGAGGCGGCCCGGCCCGGCCCGTTGCTATGGAGCCCCAGGCAGGGCGGCTGCCGCCTCCCGGCCGGCCTGTTCCCTGGCTTCCTTTACAGCCGAGTCCATAAACTGACCGCCTCACCCTGCTCTCGGTCGCAATCAGATTCCAGATCGATGCGAGGCCCGAGGCCGGGGGTCAGCCCCAGGAGGGCCGGCGACGGGCCAGCGCACAGCGGCGGAAGGGCCCGTCCTGAGGGCCCCCGACGTGCTCTGCTCTTGCTCCGCGGGGGCGGGCCCTGCCCGGGAGCCGCGAGGTCCACGCCCTGGAGCCCTCGTCCTCACGCCGTGTCCCCGAGCCGCCAGCTCACCGCGGGGACCGCGAGCCTGGCAGGAAGCTGGTGGGCGGCGGGGCCAGCTCCCGCGTGCCCGACTCGGGGAGGGAGGGCGGCGCGCATCTCGCTGGCGACACTCGGTGCTCCTGATGGCCGATCGATCGCGGAGTTACTGCACGCACCGCTCGCGCCGCCGCCCGCCAACGCCCCTCCAGACAGCCGTGAGCTGCTTCAAACTGGCCCGGCAGCCCCGCGGCGGCCGCACGCGCGTCCAGGTGTGGGAGGGCACACGCCATCGCGGCCTGAGCGGCAGGCGGCCCAGGCGAGTCTTCACGGTCCACAGAGACCCCCGCCAGGGCCGTGCCGAGGAACCGAGCAGGCGGGAGGGCTCTGAGGCCCAGTGCAGGAGCAGGAAGGAGGCACGGCCAAGGGCCAGGGGTCGGCACGGGCGTGGGGGGTGGCTGCTGACACGTGACCAACCCAGCAGCTCACTCCTCACTCCGCACTCGGGATCACGCCTAGCCAGGCAAGGGATCATGCATGGTGCCGGGAATCGAACCCGGGTCAGCCACGTACCAGGCAAATGCCCTGCTCCAGCCCCGCGTGGCCTGTTCTGAGCCTGGTTCCCTTTATCGGAACGCTGAAGCCCGAGCGGGAGGGAGCTGGGGGCGGAGGCTGCGGGCGGCCCAGCCCTGGTAGCAAGAGCCCCTCAGTAGAGGCTAGCCCTGCCTCTGTCCGTCCGTCTGTCCCTGCCGGGCACTTTTCAGCCCCTATCTCTGGGAGCCCGCGGCTCCTCAGGCACGGAGTAACGCATCTCTGCGGTATCAGAGCCCCGCAGACCTCAGCAAGCGGCAAGGACCAGCCGAGGGGTCCGAGCGGGCGTCTGGAGGGGACGGTGAGTGTCTGGGATTAGAGATGGGGGGGCCCGAGCACTAGCACAGCGGGGAGGGCGTCTGCTTTGCACACGGCTGACCCGGGTTCGGTCCCCGGCATCCCACAGGGTCCCCCGAGCACCGCCAGGACTGACTCCGGGTGGAGAGCCAGGAGTGAGCCCTGGGCATCGCGGGGTGTGACCCAAAAACCAAAAAAGGAAAAAGAGCTGGAGCTAGGGCGGGCGCCCAGGCCCTGTCAGGGTCCCAGAGCTCCTTGGGGGGACGGGCTGGGGACCTCAGAACTCGCATCTTCTTGACTGACTCCGTCTTCCTTCCGGTGTCCCTGCTCTCGCTGTTTTCAGCGAAACTCCCATCCGAGCTCTCCCCGGAGCTGTGGCATTTGGCGCTTCACTGGCATTTGGTACCTTCTGTGGCATTTAGTGCTGCAGTGGCATTTACTGGGACAAAGCCACCGACTCTAACTCCAGACATGCTCCTCGGCCCGAGTCTGTCCGCCCTGGCCTGCCCACCGCCACTCCCTCCCCGCCGCCCACGCTGGTGGGCCTTCCGTGCCCGGCCCCCTGCTCCGGGCGTAAGGGTGCCGGGCCCGTGGGGCGGGGTGTGGTCGGGACACGTCCTGGGGCGGCGTGACACTCCACGGGAGGGCAGAGCGCCTCTGCACGTCCCCCTGCACGGGACCTCGTGGCCCCCCTTGGGTGCGTGTGAGTCACGTGGCTGGGAACATGGGTGTGAAATGCAGCTTCCCTGACTGTGCTCAGACCCGCACCCTCATCGCTGCCTGGGCCCGTGGCACAGGCCTCCGCCACCCGCCGGACTCCCGCTCACACTCCACGGCTCAGCTTTGTGCCGCTTCCTCCAGGAAGCCCCCCATCCTGCCTCGACCGACTGGTGCTCTCCCCGAGGGCTCCCTTGGGCGAGCTGCTCTCCCTGTGCCCGGCCCGTCAGGCTCTCCCTGACTCCCCCCTCAGGCCTGGGCGCAGAGCCACCCTCGAGTGTCCGTCCCTCTGCCGGCGTCTGTGGCCCCGGTGGGGAGCGTGTGAGCTGCCCGCTCTGGGACTGTCCCGGCCGAGGGCCCCGGGGAGACTTGTTGATTAAAAATGCTGCGCGGAAAGGGAGCTGCTGCCGCTAGGAATGATTAATTAGCGTCCTGCTCGGGGCTCGGTCTGCAACGGCCCCATTAATATTAACGACCCTGAAGAGACCACTTCACGCTCGAGCCCGCGCCGTGATTTCTCGCTCCCAGCAGCACGGCTCATCCTTCCCTCCAGCACCCACGTCCCTCCCCCAAAAACGGTCCCCCGAGAGCGCTGGCCACTCGCTCGGGCAGGGACTGACCCCGGGGTTGCCCGGCCGGCCTCCGGGCGGAGCAGCAACTCAGGCGGGTGCTGGGTGACTCGAGCCATAGAAGCTTCTGGAAGGGGAGGGCGAGTGGTCGCGGGCGAGGGCGGCAGCGTGAAAGACCCCTTCGACCAGGGAGGAGGAAGTGACTTCAGCCCTGGGGGGGCGCCACCTGCCCCCCACGCATCCCGCCCTGTTCAGTTTTTTATTATTTTCTTTATTAATTAGTGAGTCACCGTGAGGTACAGGAACAGATTTACACGTTTTCGTACTTGAGTTTCCCCCATACAGTGTTCGCGCTCCCCTTCCTCCGCCAGTGTCCATTCTCCACAGTGAGCCCGGTATCCCTCCCACCCCCCAATCCCACCCGCCCTGTTCTTGAAGTGCCCGAGGAAGGGGTGGGGCAGGACCCTCATCCGTGTCCTGCTGGGAGCAAACGGCTCGGGCGGGCCTGATGCTCATACACAGTGCTCGCAGCCCGCGATGCTCCAGGATCAGGAGCATAAACCGCCCCCGGCTCCTCCTCAGCGTGTCTCGGTGGGCTTGGGCGACGGCGGGGACCCTCGGCAGCCGGGGTCCCCCTCGTGAGCGACGCGTGCGGTCAGGGGCCCAGCAGGAATGATCTCTGGGTGTTGGTCGCTTATTTCTTGCTAATGGAATTGGCATTTATTGGGCTACAGGGCGGGTCCGAGGGTGCCCTCCACGAGCTCACCTCCGCCTCCCGAGACGGGGCTGGGTGCGAAGGCCGCGGGGCGGAATGCAACATAAAGCAGTGTGTCCGAGTATTAGACCACACACACACACGCATGCGGGCACATGCACATACACATATGAACACACTCACACATACATACACACATGCACACTGTATGCACACATGCATGCATACACACGCACACACGCACCACATGCACATACATGCACACATGCGTGCACACACATGCATACATGCACACACATACTCATGCACACACGCACGCACAAGCACACACGCACACATTCACACACACGCACACATGCACACACTCACACACACGCACACACATGCACACACTGTATGCACACATGCATGCATACACATGCACATACGCACACATGCACCATGTGCACATACATGCACACATGTGTGCACACACATGCACACGCACACACACATACTCATGCACACATGCAGACAACACACACATGCACACATACACACGTGTGCACTCACATACACACACACTGTTGCCGTTTCTCAGCAAGTGCACGCAGTTCCACAGGCCACAGGCCCCTTGACTCACCGCTCCGTTGCTGGCAGGGGAGGCCCATCGCGAGGACACACTTTGGACGCCAGAGGCCCGGATCTGACTGTCCCAGCGCGGGGCCCCCTGAGCACCACCTGAAGGACCCGTAAACTGTACGCCAGGAGTAGCCCTGAGCACTGCTGGGTGCTCCTCAAAATGAGTCAAATGTCAAAGGAGCCCCTGACCTTACCCAGCAGCCACTGAGGCTCAGAGACGCTAAGTGAGTGCCTGAGGTCACACAGCCGGAAACCTGGGCAGGCTCGGACACAAATGTGCGTGGCACTGTGTGAGCACGTGACCTGCCCCCAGCCCTTCCGGGGAAGCCTGGGGTGTCCGCAAGCCTGTGCCGCGGGCACGGCCAACCTCCCGCTCCGCCTCGACCCTCTTCCACTGAACCGCAGCTCTCCCTGGGCAGTGACGCTCGGGGCTGGCTGCCCGCCCGTCAGCCTCCACCCTGAGTCCGAGTCCTCCAGACCCCCGCAGGACTGCTTCCTGGCCTCGCCGGGCGGCGCCCTCCAGGGCGGCAGAGGGCGGTGGGTGGTCTGGCCCCGGAGCCCCGTCCCTGCGGCCCTGACAGTCCCTCCAGCACCGGCGGGATCGGGGCGCCTCACTCACTCCCCGGCTGGAGTCCTGTGGGTGACCCCTGCAGAGAGCTGCCAGGGTGGGCCCGGGGGCCCGGGGGTCTGTCTGCCCCACCCCAGCTCTGCCTGGGCTCCGGGGTCCCCACGTGCCCGGCACACTCCAGCCCGGCACCATCTCCCTCAACTCAGATCCCCACTCAGAAGCTCCAAGACTTTCCTTGCTGAAGGGTGCTCAGGAGGGCTCCTGGCCGAGTGCTCAGACATGGCCGCCCCACAGTGCTTGGGGGGCGTAGGGGGGCAGGGTAGACCTCAGGCCCAGACGAGCAGGCACCGCTCTCCCTCGGGGGCCCTCCCCAGCCTTCCAGGCACAGTTATTTATTTATTTGCTTGTTTGTTTGGTTTTGGTTCGGGGCCACACCTGGCAGTGCTCCTGCTTCCTCCCGATAGTGCTCCAGGATTACCCCTGGCCTGGCCTAGCACCCGGGCCGGCTGCACACAAGGCCAGCGTCCTACCGGCTACCCGATGTACCAGTCTGGGCCCTTACGACACACCCTAGGGAGGCCGGGGTGGTGTCACCCGTGCTGGAGCACGGCCTTGCCCAGGCTCCAGCTGGGCGTCCCGAGTCCTGGGCACTGCCAGGAGGGGCAGATGTGGCCCCAAAACCAAACACAGAAGTTAAACAGGAAATAAATAAAATGAGCGTTTCACTGGCAGCCAGCAGGTCAGCACGCTGGCCACCCGCTGCCGGCCCGGCTCCGTACCATCTCCAGCAGGCCCTAGCGGTGCCCGTGGCTACAGTGCTCCCTCTCTCCAGAGTCCCCGGGAGCGGGTCTGGACGCAGCCCGGGAGCGTCGCGCACGGCTTGCTGCCTTGCCCAGGGCCGTTCTTTCCCAAGGTGCCCCCCGACGGGCACAGCGCGAGGCTCCCGCCTTCCGCTGCAAGAGGCTTGTCTGGCCCGGCCCTCAGCCCAGGGAGGCAGGGCCCTGAAGCGGGCGGGCGGGGCGGGCGTGAGCACGGGCCCCGCTCCCCTCACAGCAGCACCCACCCGTCCCGTCCCGCGTGGTTCAGGTTCACCTGTTGGCGTGTTTGGGGCCCCTGGCTCTGGACTCGGGTCTCTCCGGCTGGGCCGCGGGGCCCTGTGCGGGGCCCGCATCTGCTGCAGGGCCAGGCCCTCCTCCCCCCGTGGGCGTGTCTCGCGGCTGCCCGCCTCCGCAGTACTGTCACCTGCAGTGTCCAGGGGCGGCTTCTGACTCGGTGCATGAGGGTCACCCCGGCAGTGCCCAGGGGACTGCCACGGAACCTGGGCGTGCAGCCCTCTGAGCAGCTTCTCTGGCCACGAGAGTCATTTTCTTGACCCAAACCAGGCTTTGAGGGCCTGGAGGAATATCTCAGTGGATTAGAGC
Organism: Sorex araneus; assembly: GCF_027595985.1. Lineage (NCBI taxonomy): Eukaryota > Metazoa > Chordata > Mammalia > Eulipotyphla > Soricidae > Sorex > Sorex araneus. Next base: position 2,313,196 of record NC_073302.1, on the reverse strand, counting down.
TTTTGAACATCTGGTCACGAGTTCAAATCCTAGGGTCCCCCATGCCTGCCCACTCCTCTGCCTGAGGCCCTTGGTGCCCAAAGCAAGGGTCCTGGGGCCCCACAGCCAGTTTCCTGAGCACTGGAAGAAAGAGTCTAGTCTCCAGTGGACTCCGCAACGAAGTCTATAGATTTGAGAGCCTGGGCCAGCGAGTGTGACTCCCGGTGAACGTGTGTGTGACCTTCACAACCGTAATTGAGTGTGACCCCGTAAGCACAGGCGAAGCCCCTCTGCCCCCACTGTGAGCACCACAGACACGGGTTCCAGAGCCAGGCGTGGAGCAGCCTCGGCGGAGGAGGGGCGGGAGAGGAAGCCGCAGAGATGGCCCAGCGGGGAGGGTGCTGGCCTTGAATGTGGCCAGCCCGGTTCTTCCCCTGATGCCCCGTAGGGTCCCCGGGCCCCGCCGGGAGTGGGCCCTGAGCACGGCCAGGTGTGGCCCAAGAGCAAGCAAAACCCCTAAAAACCAAATAGCCAAAAGCCACGTTTCTAAGCAGAGCCCAAGCGTGTGCCGCGGGGCAGGAGCTGCCGGAGGACGAGCGGGCGGCCACACTCCGACAGGACACGCTGGAGACGTCTCTGGCGCTGTCGGGGAGCGTGAGCCGGCAGGCGGGCCCAGCCGGCCCCACCCTGGGTCTCTGGGCTCTGCTACAAAGCGTTGCGTTGGGTCCACACGCCGGCCCCTGGCGTGTGGCGTCAGGCCCCTGTTAGGGCTGTGAAAACCGGGTCCCAGGGCCAAGCAATAGACAGCCAGGGGCGCGCTTACCTTGCATGCAGCTGACCGGGTTCGATCCCTGGCATCCCATAGGGTCCCCTGAGCCCATTGGGAGTGAGCCCTGAGCAAAGAGCCAGGGTAAGCCCTGAGCACCACTGGGTATGGCCCAAAAACCCAAGAGAGAGAGAGACAGAGAGACAGAGACAGAAAGAAAGAAAGAAAGAAAGAAAGAAAGAAAGAAAGAAAGAAAGAAAGAAAGAAAGAAAGAAAGAAAGAAAGAAAGAAGAGAGAGAGAGAGAGAGAGAGAGAGAGGGAGGGAGGGAGGGAGGGAGGGAGGGAGGGAGGGAGAGAGGGAGAGAAGGAGGGAGAGAGGGAGGGAGGGAAGGAGGGAGGGAGGAAGGAAGGAAGGAAGGAAGGAAGGAAGGAAGGAAGGAAGGAAGGAAGGAAGGAAGGAAGGAAGGAAGGAAGGAAGGAAGGAAGGAAGGAAGGAAGGAAACTGAGTCTCGGTGAGGGAAGTCACCATCTTGGCGTGGATGTGGGTTCAGATGTGTCTACTGGTTCCCACAGTCCGGGATTGGATCAGGACAGCAGGACACACACAGACACACACAGAGACACACAGAGACACACACATACTCTCTCTCACACACACACACACACACAGAGCTGGCAGCTGGTGGCCTGGCCTGAGCCCCATTCCTGGCCCCTCGGGAGGGCGGGGAGGCCCTGGGGAGGCGGGTGTGCCTGCGGGCCGGCCTGGCGCTCCCCTCGTGTGCCCATTACCCCCGGGGCTCCACTTAATAGCGGGCCCAGCTGCTCGGAGCCTCTATCCCTGGCAGTGGGAAGGCTGTTGCCATGGAATGCCGCCTCCCGCCGGGGCACAGAGCCGGGAGCAGCCGCTCGGGCTGTGTCTCCTGTCCACGCCCAGGCCCCCGGGTGTGCCCCACCGCGAATGTGGCCCCCACGGGAAGAAAGCCGGTGCCAGGTCCGGCCTGGGACGTCCAGCACTCCCCCCGCCCCGCTCTGCACGTGCCCAGCCCCTGCCCCCCGCGCCCTGGGCTGGGGGTGCTGAGACAGGTGTGGGCCCCTCCGTCCCCGGCCACTCCTGCTGGCGCTGGCGTGAGCGGCCCCGAGTGGGGGGGGGCTCCATGTGCCACGGGCGGCATGTCTGGAGGCTCCGAGCAGCTGGGGTAACGGGGCCGAGCCTGGTCTCGCTTGTGAAGAAGGGGCTCCCGATCACAGCCTCCTCCCCTCCCGCCTCTCCTGGGGAACCCAGGGGCGCGGAGACCCCTACGAGCGGGTGGGCAGCAGAAACGCCACGTCCCTGGGAATCACCGGGGCGAGGCTGTGGGCCCCAGAGAGTCCGTCTGCCGCGTCCACTCGCGGGCGTGGCAAGGGCTGAGGGGAGGGGACAGCACAGGATCTCTGCTGGCAGCAAACTGATTCTAAATGCCCCGACCAGCAGCTGAGCTGAATCTGCCTCCCCCTGCCCCGAGCGACGGCTCCCGGCCCCCGCCCTCCGCGTCTGTCCCCGGGCACCTACGACAGGCAGCACCGGGAGCGGAGAAGCTGGAGCTTCGCGTCCAGAGGGGTGTGAGGAAGGGGTACCGGGAAGCGTCAGTGCAGCATGGAGGCCCCTAACGGGCGTGTGGGGTAGAACCTGGCGGGATCTGGTGGGTCTGGTGGGTCTGGTGGGTGTGGTGGGATCTGGTAGGACCTGGTGGATCTGATGGGACCCAGTTGGACCTGGTGGGACATGGTGGTGCCTGGTGGGGTCTGGGTAGGACCTGGTAGGATCTGATGTGACCTGGTGGGATCTGGTGGGTCCTGGTGGGATCTGGTGGGGCCTGGTTGGACCTGGTAGGACCTGATGGGATCTGGTGGTGCTTGGTGGGATCTGGGTGGGATCCAGTGGGATCTGGTGGGGCCTGGTGGGGCCTGGTGGGATCTGGTGGGATTGGGTGAGAGCTGCGGGGTCTTGGGTCTCCATCATGGAACGCAGCTTCACGAGGCAGCAACGCTGTCGTCTTCTCTGGGAGCCCCCAGCTCGTCCCATGAGTGGCCTCCAGCGCCGGACACTAGGCCAGCGCCCCTGTCCCCTCAGGGCCGCGCACAGGCCCCACACGGCCAAGTGGCACGGGAACCGTTGTCGGGCTGTTTTGCAGCTGTGGGGCCTCGGTTCTGAGGGGACGAGCCTCACAGGGTGGGCGCCAGCGCCTGTCCTCCCCACACCGCCCCTGCCTCGACTGTCCAGCCTGTCCCCCCCACACTGCCCTGCCTTGACCGTCGGGCCTGTCCTCAGGCAGGCGGCTCGTCCGGGCAGCTTCATCTTCTGACGCGAGGCTCTGAGCGCCCCTGACTCAGCAGGATATTAACAGCCTCAGGTCCTGGGGGGCTCTGCCCGAGGAGCCGCCGAGCCCGCCCACCTGCACTCACCCTGGCTGCTCCCGCCAGGGCTGAGGCCACACCCTCCTCGGCGCTGTGCAGGGCGGGGTCCCGGACCCCAGGACACGTGCCTGCAGGTGCTTTGCTTCCCCTTTGATCGCGCAGGAGCCCTGTGAGGGGCCGGGGGTCACACAGGGCGGGCCGTGCGTGTCCGCCTCAGCCTCTCCGGCCCTCCCGCGCTGGCGGCCTCTGCTTGCGGCTGGCCTCTCCACCCGGCCTCGGCCCTGCCCGCGGGGGCCTCCACCGGGTGGGTCCCCGCCAGCGAGGGCCAGTCTCTGGACACTCCCGTGGCTGCTCCTGGGCGGGGCCAACACTGCCCAGGTCCGGCCCGCTGTTGGGGGGCACTGGGCAGCCGAGCGGGCTCCCGCCTCCCTCGGGGGCCGCCTGCTCTGGCGGGAAAGGCGCCCGGAGACTCTGGGGGGAGCGGGCAGGGGTTGCCTGCCCAGGGCCAGAGGCCCTTCCTGCCTGCTGTGCCCGTGGCCAGCTGGCCCTGAGGGGAGGCCGGGTGGGGGGGCATCTCCCTGCAGCCGCCCGGCGGGCCCTGAGGGACAGGAGAGGCCCCTCCCCCCAGCCCCTGGGACAGCTACAGCGCCGGGTGCAGGTGGCGCGGGGTGGGGCCTGCAGGGGAGCTGCCGGGCTGTGGGCAGGCCTGGGTCCAGGAGAGGACCAGGGCCGGTTCCTCTCCGTCTGCGCAGGAAGTGTTTCGGGCATGTCCACCGGTCGGAGCAGCGCCCCCTGCAGGCCAGTGGAACAGCAGCAGCCGTGCCTTCAGGACCCCTGGGGCCAGGAGGACCTTTCTGGAAAAGCCCAGGTCACCGGCACCTCGGCTCGGGAGCCCCAGCGCACAGTGCTCACACGGCACCTGCTCCACAGTGACTGGAGTCACTTTCCTACCTGCTCCCGGCCTCGGCCTCTGCGACCGCGCAGCCACGTCAGCTGCCCCGGCCGCTCTGGGTGGTGGTGCTGTGCGTGTGTGTGCGCGTGTGTGTATGTGTGTGCATGTGTGTGTACGTGCGTGTGTGTGCGTGTGTGTATGTGTGTGCATGTGTACGTGCGTGTGTATGCACGTGTGCGTGTGTACACGCGTGTGTATGCATGTGTGCATGTGTGTGTGCGTGTGTGTATGTGTGTGCATGTGTACGTGCGTGTGTACACGCGTGTGTATGCATGTGTGCATGTGTGTACGCGCGCGCGTGTGTGTGTGCATATGTGCATGTGTGTGTGCGTGTGTGTATGCGTGTGGGTGCCTGTGTGTGTGCACGTGGGGAATCCATGTCAGGCCCCTGGCAGCCGGCACTGAGCCGTCTCCTCTCCTCGGGAGTGTGCAGGGTGGGCGCTGAGAGCGCCTTGAGCTGTTAGCCAGCAGTGTGGGGGTCCTCCAGGCCACACAGCCTCCCCCCTGCCAAGTTTGCCAGAGGCCTGGGGGCGCGGGGGCTTGGGTGCAGCCGGGTCCCAGGGCTCTGAGAGCACAGAATGGGGCCGGAACTGGGTCAGCATGGGGTGGCCGAGGGCTCCGGGTGCTGGGAGAGCCCCGTGGGTCAGGCGCTGGGCACCCGCAGACACAGGCTCGAGCATGATGGGGGGGTGCTGCCACCTGAGCCCCAGGAGCGAGCTCTGCGCACCACCAGGGGTGGCCCCCAAACACACAGAGGCACCCGGCCCCCGCCGTGCGAGAGGCCTGGTCACGCGCCACCTTCCTGCAGCTTTGGCCCAAGTTTCTTCAGACTGAAAAAATAAAGCAGCCCCGGGTCCTCCATCAGACTGGCTGCCAGCAGCCGCCTTCCTCTGTCTCTGCAGTGACAGAAAGGCCAGCCCCGCGCCGGGCAGGGTGCCACTTCTGTCCCAGCCCCGAGCACGGCAGGCGGGAGCAGCGGGGGAGGGAGGAGGGGCCGGTGAGGCGGGGCCTGGAGCCCCGAAGAGGACCCCACTCTCTCGGTGGGCAGAGTCCACCAATGTGGACTCTCGGGGTCACTGGGGTGGCGGCAAGGTCACAGGACAGTGGCCAGATCCCGGGGCCCGTGAACAGGCGGCTGCCGAGCTTTCTCCACCCACGAGACCGAGGCGAAGAGAAAAGAAGTTTGTTTTCCAGGTCAGGAGTCGAGCTTCGGGGCCGGAGCCATGGCACAGCGGGGAGGGCGTTGGCCTTGCACACAGCCGACCCGGGTTGATCCCCGGCATCCCGGACGGTCCCCCGAGCACCGCCAGGAGTGATCCCTGAGTGCAGAGCCAGGAGGAAGCCTGAGCACCACCGGGTGTGGCCCAAAAACAAAATTGGAGAGTTGAGCTTCTTCAGTGATGCCACCCACGACCTTGTCAGGAACCCCAGTCCCGGGGCACTCCCCAGTCCTGGGCAGAAGCAACTGGCCAGGATGAGGAGAGACAGGAAGTGGCATCACCACCTGGGCTGACCGGCACTCCCAGCAGCACTTTGTACGGCACGTGTGCATGCATGTGCATGTGCATGCACATGTGAGCGTGCATGTGTGCGTGCATGCATGTGTGTATGCATGCACATGAGTATGCATTTGTGTACACATGTAGACATATGTGCACTTGTGTGTGCATGCATGTGTGCATATGTGCCTGCGTGTGTATACGTGCATGTGTGTGCGGTGTGTGCATGTGTGTGCCTGTGAGCGTGTGCGCATGCATGTATGCATGTGCATGCTGAGTTGGGGAGCAGGAAGGTGAAGCTGGGGCTCCTCCTCACCGCGTGCTGCTTTCTCTCCCTCTGGGTCCCCTCAGACTGTCCAGCTGCCTTTGCCTGCGGGGGCCTTGCTGTGTGCCCGCCCCCCTCTGTCCCCCCGCCCAGGGCGCTGTGTGTTCCTCCAGGCGGGGCCCGAGTGAGTGGACGGCACGGGAGGAGGAGCTGCTCTCAGGGCCAGGCTGGGCACCGCTGCCCCGGCAGGGCTGGGATCCTGCGAGCGGCACCAGCACTCACGGGAGGTCCTGGGCCCCTGAGCCCCCAACTCGGGGGGAGGAAGCGTTTCCTGGACTCGGGGGCAGCTCACGGGCGGGGTGGGGGCCCGCAGGCTGTGTCCGGCTCTCTCCCGCTCTGCAGGCACCTCGCTGCGGGTGACGGCCGGAGAGGGAAGAGCTGAAGGCGCTCTGGGTGCCAAGGGCGCCGACACCGGCCGTCTGGCTCCCCAGGGGGGTGGGGCTCCTCCTCGCAGCAGCCACACACACCCGCAAACACACCGCAGCCCTGCTCCACCCTGGCTAAACCCAGCCGTCCCACAAACACAGCGAGCTTTGCCCTCCACCCTGGGCTAACCCCCGCCCCCCGCGATCCCCCTCACCCTGCAAGCACAGCAGCTCTGCTCCCTCCCGGCTCACCTCACCCCCACCCCCCACCCCCGCCCCCCCCACCCGCCATCCTGCAAACTGCGCTCCATCCTGGGCCGACACCCCACCGCCCCGACACGCCCTCCCCCAAGCTTCCTGGGAGCCAGGGGTGATGGGTTCCCCATAGGCGACGGGACCCTCGCTGGCTGCCATGGAGCTGGGCTGCAGGGGGTCTCACGGGCAGAGGCAGGGAGGGAAGGGCGTGCCCAGGAGCCCCCGACTCCCTGCAGCCGGCCCCCACGGGGACGGGACGAGGGCGCCTGCAGCGGCTGCGCAGCACAGAGCCGGCTTCAGGACCCGGCCCGGGCTGGGGCTCAGACACGCACCACGGACCAGCACAGTCCCTGGGGAGGCTCCCCGGCGTCGTGGTCTCGCCCGCACGGCGGCAGCCCCGCGGCCTCTGTGCACTCGCCCGTGTCCGGCGGCAGGGACCCGGGGGAGCCCAGTGGGCCTGGGGTGCTGGCTCTCACCCTGAGCCCCGACTGTGACGAGGGGACGCTCCCCCCGGGGACTGTGAGACAGCACAGGGCTCGAGGGACCTGCCTGGCACCCTTCCCACCCCGATTCAGATCCTGGGCACCACAGAGAGACTCCTGAGCACTGCCAGGGGTTAGCGCCGAGCACAGAGCCAGGAGTGACCCCTGAGACTGGCCCATCTTCCCATGTTCCATCTGAGAAGATTCACCTGCGTTAGATCCCTGAGCCCAGATGGTCCTCCAAGGCCTCCAGGAGTGACCTTTGAGCACAGAGCAAGGAGTCAGCTCTGAGCACTGCTGGGCGTGGCCCAAAACTTGAATAGAAGAAAAAGAAGGGAGGGTGGACCTAAGGCTGGCCCAGGGTCCCGCTCAGCGCGGGAACAAAGCGCCTTCTGTTGATCGCACGGAGATCTCACGGGGACCCTGGGGAGACGTTCACGTGGGTAAACGGAGGCAGAGGGGACCATTTGACTCTCAAGGCCGTGAAGCGAATGTCCAGGCGAGGGAAGAATCAGACCCTGGAGCACTGTTCCTGGAGCAGCCCAGCAGCTGCAGGCCGGGTAGGCTTTCCTGCCAAAGGGACGGACTCAGCCACTGCCCGGGGAGACGGGCGTGAGGGCAGCTGGCCAGCCTGGTCGGTCGGAGAGCCACGAGCTCGGGGCCGAAGTGACCGGCCAGCAGGCAGGCGCCCAAGCAAGAGGAAGGAGGAGGGCCGTGCGTCCTGCACTGTGAAGCGGGGACCCCAGAACACAGGCCCGCGGCGGAGGCGGTGGGAGGAGGCGCCACGTAAGGCGCGCTCCATCCCGAACCAGCATCACCGAGTTAATCGCGAGGATGATTAATACAGTGATAATAATTAATGGGCGGCCGGTCCACAGCCGGGAGCCGGAGCCAGCTGGGGGGAGGGAGGCAGCGACACAGCCTTTGCCACTGCCTGGAGGCGTCACCCTGGGGACCGCTGGGGCGGGTACTTGCTCTCTGCCATCGCCCTGCTGGGCTGGGTCACCAAGGCCGGGAAACCCCCCCTATCAGGGCCCCCGGCCACTTCTCAGGGGCTTACCAGGAGTCCCAGCTGCTCAAGGTCAAAAGGACAAATCCTACTTTTGTCTGGTGTGGCTGGGAAGGGCCCGCAGGGGAGGGGGCGCGGGGCTCGGCTTGTCCGTCTCACCTTCCCTCCCAAACCCCCAAACCTTGGGTCTCATTGTGAAGCTACCGGGCAGGGGGCTGGGGGGGCCACGCCCAGCGGTGCTCAGGCCGCCCGGCCCGGTGCTCCGAGGTCCTTTGTGGTTCGGGGGACGGAATGGGGTCAGCTGTGTGCCAGCCCCCACCCCCCAATCGTTTTCACGTGGGACCTTGTAATTTCCTACAACTTATCTGCCTCCTGAGTGTTTCCTCCCGGGAACGGGTCACGCGGCAGCGGGTGGGGCGGGGAATCCACCGGTGACCTCTGGCCCGCATGCCACTGGCCCGGGCGCCCGCCAGGGCTCCGCACTGTGTCTTTATTATGAATCACATGTACGCACATACAACGTATTTGAAAGCAGGTCCAGGTCCCTCCCTTAAAGACCGGGGGCTGAAATGAAACGCATTGTTCTGCTGACGGCACTCGGTGGTGGATTCCTCAGAATAGTTCCAGTGGACACCGTGTGGGGTGGGCGGCTGGGCGGCCTTAACTCTGCGCCCCTGGTCTCCTGGCTCCTTTTCGTGCCTGTGAAAAGGTCATTTGTCACAGGGCCCCTTTAATGAAGTTTCAGCGCGGAGGGTTCTCCGCCACCTGGTCCCTCTCTCCCCGCTCAGGCCCGCCTTGGCCTGACAAAGCTCAGGCGGCTGTCACCCCGGGCGCGGCAGCCTGGGGACCACCTTCCTCTCCTCGTGCAGTCACCCACCCCCCCCACGCCCAGGCACATGGCCCCTTAGGGCTGAGCTGAGCCGTCACTGTCCGAACTCCTAGCTCAGTGCTCTTTCCACTGGCCCCCGTTTCCAGGGACAGCCTCGGACAGAACGGAAACTGCCTATTGGTGGCATCCTGGGGAGGAGCTGGGCAGGGGGGCAGCGGGCGGGCACCCCTCCGCGTGGCTTTGCTGGCGATCGGCCGCACCTCCCTGCGGTAACCTGGAGGGCGTGCCGGGGTCCCCCCCTGGCCCAGACCCGAGGCCCTCCCTCCCACCTGGCCGCTCCTGACAGCCTGGAGTCTTGATGTAGATGGAGAAGGGGCCTTGCCTGCGATTGATGATGACGGGGGGGGCGGGGGGGCTGTGGCCGCCGGGCCATCACTCACGCTGCCCGCCGGGAACCCGCCCCGCGCCCTTCGCCGCTGCCTGCAGGCTGAATGCTTAAAAACCAAACCGCTGAGCTGGGCTCTCCTCCCAGCTGCCTCCTCCTCCTGCTGGCTGCTCGAGGCCAGGGAGCAGAGAGCTGGGCGGGGCGGGGGGGCTGGGGGGCTCTGCTCTCCCGGGCAGCGAGGTGAGGTGGGCCACCCGGCGGGGGCAGGGGGGCGTGGAGGGGGGGGTGAGAACCCGTGCTGAAGGAGCCCCTTGGCAACCTGACTCTGGCCCTTCTGTTTTAAAGGCATGACTCCCCACTTCAGAGTCACAGAGGGGGCAACTGAGGCTCGGGGGGGCCCGGGCATGGCGCCCCCGGCTCACCAGGGAGGCAGGTGGCCGCCCAAACCCTCCGGGGCCCAGGAACCCAGCCTGGCCTCTTCCTTACCTGTGTGACCTTGGGCTGGTTTCGTGACCTCCTGGAGCGGCACCTGTAACTCGGGCTGCGGGTAGGAGTGAAGTTCCGAGGCTGTGGGAAGGACCCGTGGAAAACACGCGAACGCCTTTGCACAGAGCCTGGCGTGGGACCAGTGGGCAGCGGGCGCGGGAGTATGATTACGGCTGTTGTTGTTGTTGGCGCAGTCGCCTGCCCGCTGACAGGAGCCGGGTGGGATTAGCCCGTGTGCCCCTCTCCCAGCTCAGGGGGGCCCGGGGAGGGGCAGGGCGGTGGAGGTGGCTGCGCCTGGCTGGGTGCAGACCTTGCTCCCCGTCCTTACACCCTCTGTGACCTTGGGCCCTGGGTCCCTCCCTCTCTGTCCCCGGCAGGCTCTGTTCCTGCACCCAGTGCGTGTGCACCCCCCCCAGGGCCCACCACCCCCCCTGCTGGCGGCCAAGCACCTGGCGACCACAGGTCCCTCGGGAGTGGGAGGGGCCGCGCTCTCCGCAGCCCGGAGCAGCCCAGCGGGAGACCTTCCTGCCACTGCGTGCCCAGCGCTGCCCAGGCTGGCCAGCTCCCTTGGCTCTGCCCCGGCCCCCGGAGGAGGGGGTGCACCCACACCCTTCTCCCTCGCTGCGGGGAGCGAGGCCCCACCAGCACCCCCTCCCGAGCTGGCTTGGCTCGCGGAACCAGGCCCCATCAGGGTGGGGGCGGAATGTGTCAGCTGTTATTCAGGCTCTGGTGTGTGCTCAGATGCTCCCCCACCGCAGCTCCCCAAATCCACCCACCACCCCGTTACCCACTGCTCGGGGCCTTCGCCCGAGGGAGCCAGAGCCGCAGCCCGGAGCCCTGGCCGCGGGGGGCGGGTGGGGGGTGGGCGCACTGACTCCTGGGGCCCCTCCCCGGTGGCAAAGGGGGCAGCCCCCACACCAGGGGCGCCGGCACCCTGCAGAGCCTGGACGCGGGGCCGGCGGGCTCACCTCACCCCTTCGCGGGCAGGACACGCTCCGGGCGCGGGGCCCCTCTGGCCCCGGGGCCCCGGAGGGGCCGAACGGGCGGCGAGGGCCCGGCCGGGGCGGGCTCGCTCCCGCGGGGGGCCGGGGCGCGCGGTGCCCCTCGCGCGCCCCCGCGCTCCGCCGTATTTCCTCCTGCACCTTTAAGAAGACCGCTGCTCGGAGTGGGATGGTGTGTTCAAGCCACACAGAGGAAGTTACGCAGCCCGGATCAGACCGAGAGATAAAAGCCCCGATGGTGCTCGCCGGGGATGGCAAGAGGATTTAGCCGCGGCTTTAACTCGCCGCCGAGCGCTCGCGGGCCCTGAAGCGCCCGGAGCCATCTGGCCCGCGCCGCGCCCCGGGGGGATGCCCGGGCGCCCCGACGAGCAGCCGCGAAGCCCACCCGGGCCGGGGGCTGGTCCTTGCTGCGCCGCCCAGGGGGCCCCAAAAGTTTGCACTTGTTAGCGGCGACCTCCGGCTCGGCCGGGCGGGCGATGCGGGCGGCGCGCGCGGCCCCTGCCCCCGGCCCGCGTCCCCGGGACGGCTGCGCGCGGGGTCCCCGGCGGCCGCTGGGCGCCCGGGCCGCGCTCTGAGCCCGCGGCGGGAGCGGCCGGGCCGCAGCCCGCGGGCCTCGCCTGCGCCCCGCGCCCCGGAGCGCGCCCCGGGAGGCACCGCAGCCTCGCCCGGCCCGAGCCCCGCCGCGCCGGCCGCGGATGCCAAAGTTCCTGGGCGGCGGCGGCGGCTGGCAGCGAGGCCCGGGCGGCCGCCGGCAGGGGCGCTCGGGCTGCCGCAGCCCCGGGGACTCGCGGGGCTCCCCGCCCGCTCCCCGCGCCCGGCCCCGCGCCCCGTCCTGCGCGCGCGCGCCTGGAGGCCGAAGCGGACCCTCGGCCCGGCTCCCGCCGGCGCCCCGCCCGCGGCCCGGCGCCCCGCGGCCCCTGCCCGAGTCCCCGCCCGGTAAGTGGAGCCGCTCGGGACGCGCCGCGCCCGCCGCGCTGCAAACTTCTCGCGGCGCCGGGCAGGGGTGGGTGGCGGCGTGCCGGGGGAGGGGGCGCGCCACAGGCCCGGGGGGCTCCGCGCGGCTCGGGACCCGGGGGGCGCGGCGGGCAGGCGGGGAGCGCGCGGCGCGGGGCCGGGGCGCCCGAGTAAGTTGCGGGGCGCGGCGGCCGCGGGGTCCTGCCGGCCACGGCACGGGGGGCGGCGGTGGGGACGAGGCAATTAGTTCCCGGGCGCTCGGCTCGCTCCTCCCCGGCGCCGCCGCCGGCCCGGCCCGGACAGCCCCGGGGCCCTGCGGAGCCGGCTGTGCCCGCGCCGAGCCCGCCCGGCCCCCGCCTCTCCGCCCCGCGCCCCGCGCCCCGAATCCAACTTTTCGGGGCTCCCCGTCCCGCCGCGGAGAAGGCGACTGGGGGGGGGGGCGGCGCGCCGGGCACGGGAGAAGCTTCCGGATGGGGGGTGCCCGGACGGTGTCGGGGGGCGCGGGAAGGTGACCCCGGCCGGCCGGGGGGCGCCGCGACCCCTCCTGCCCCCCTCCCTGTGCCCCTCATCCCGCAGGCAGATCCCGCTCCCGGGCGCCCGGGCGGGGAAGGCGCCGCCGTGGGCGCGGGGCGGGGGGGGCCCGCTCGGGAGAAGCCCCCCGACCCCGCGCCGCCTCCGCCCGGGTCCCCGCACCCCTCCGCGCCAAGTTTCCCAGGACTCCGGGGCGCAGCGGCGACTCGGGAGCTGCAGCCGCCGGCCCCGCCAGCTCCGAGAGGCGCTAATTCAATAAGGCAGAGAAACCCGAGTTCAGAAATCCTGGCAAAATCTAATTTTCGGGGTTTAATACCCTGGCCATCAGCACCCCCCCACACACACACCCCGGTTCCCGAGGACTGTTAAAAGAAAATAAAGCGCATTGATTCTATTTGTTTCTGGGAGCCGCAGTTTCTTAATAATATCAGGTGAAGATTTATTTTCCAAGGAGAAAGCGATCCGCGGGGATCCAGCGCGCACTCCGGCACCCCCCTGCTGTCTCCGCCGGTCCCTTTCCCTCTGTTATTCCCAGGCTCTGGTGCCTACACCCCCACCCCCACACCCTGGGTTTTTTTTTTTTTTCCTTTTTGGCAAAAGCCCTAGTACTGTTGGAGAGCTAGAATCACAATCCCCCTTCGCCATGCCAGCAACGCCCAATTGATTGACTAGTTGTAAACACATTTATTCCCCCAGCAGATTTCACTGTTGTTGGCTCACCGCTCCCCCCACTCCATTTTTTCCAGGGAATCCTGGCTTTTAAGGCAATGGAACCGCTAAGCAATCTGCGTTTTCGATCCAGCTCAGCCCAGCCTGGCCTGCCCGCCTCCCTGCCTGCCCCCAGGGCAAGCCTGGGGCGGGACTGGGGACCGGCAGCAGCTGGGCCCCGGGTGGCGGCCCCGGTGGCACCCCCGTCGTCGGGAGCTCCCTACCTGTTAGGGAACAGTTGGGAGTCCGCGGCTGGGAGAATTAATTAGGAACGTGCTGTTTTCTGGGCTGCACGAAGAAAGCTCGGAGAGCGGCATCCAAACCTTTGCTGGCCGCTATTTTATTTTTACTACATTTTCTCAGATTGTAAAAATAGTCTCCAGGCGGCTCTTTCTGGGAGTTTTCTAGCAAGGAGCGCGTGTTCAAGGCTGGGCAGACGCTGAAACAGCCTTCACTCGCAGCCCGGCTGGGAAGGGGGTTGTGGTGGGTTTCTCATCCGTCTCCATCACGGCTCCTTCAGCCAGGAGCGGACCCGGGGCTGCAGCCTTAATGCAGATGAATGATCCCCCTGGTCGGGGGCGGGGGGCTTCTCCAGGGAGGCAGAGGCGCCGGACAGCAGCCCCCTACCACAGTGCTCACCCCTCGGGCTTGTGGCGGGAGTTTCTGTCTGGGTGTAGAATGCAGTTTGGTGGAAATGTCGTCAGCGTTTCGGGGACCCTCCAGTCTGTGAGAGATGAGAGGTGGGGGGCCAGGCAGAGGTGAGCAGGCCCCCCTCCGAGGGAAGACTCCTAGCCCAGGTGCTCCCGCCTGACCCGTCGCTGGCCAGACTCAGGTGCTGGTCGTGGGTGGAGCGTGTGGTCAATGGCCACGCTGCCAGGCTTTCCCCACGGCGACGGTCATCTCGGTGCTCTGGCCGTGGAACCCCAGGCTGGTTCCCTTAATCCAGGGACAGGAGCGTCACAATCGTGACCCCCAGACAGAAGCGGGGCGCCCCGGCTTCTTCCACACCGAGGTGGAATTCACGGAGGGCTCCGGCAGCTGCCGTGCCACGGCCCCCTCTGCCCGCCCCCGCCCGCCCCGGCAGCGTGTCCCTGCGTGCTAACCACTTTGACATTTTGACTTGTTCCCGGTGGTATTTGAAAGCCAACCACTCGATCTTGACTCTTGGGCACGTGCTTGGAGGCACTGACAGCCCCCACCCCCACCCCATCTGCTGACCTCACACCCCCCAGGAGTGGACGCCTCGGTCCTATCCTCCGCGCCCCATCTCCAAGCGTGCAGCTCCAATATTTCGGAAAGCCGCCCCGTGTCCTCGGGAGACGTCAACGATAATGCAACCTGGGTGTTTTGCACATCCTGCTAGCGGGCTTTTGTTCCTCGCCGGCCTCATCCCGTTCCTCTTTTTAATTTGTTGCAGGTGTTGCCGCTAATGAGCCGCCTCTCTCCTCCCAGCTACCCTGAGACCCGCCGGACCCCGGGTGCCTGGAGGGTGCAGGGCTCCGGGAGCCTCATCCTAAGTTGCTGATGGCTCCCCGCCAAGGTCAGCAGAGCCCCGTCCGTGCCTGCCCCCAGCCCCCAGCCCCCAGCCCCACCCAGGCAGGCGAGCGAACTCCCCCAGCTCACGCCTCGGGAAACTCCGCCGTGCCTCTGCCCAGCCTCACAGCCGCCATCACCTCAGGCCCTGTGGAGGAGAAACCTCTCTGTTGGCGCGGGGGGGCCGGCCCCTCCGAGGGCCGAGTGGGCAGCCCCCCGCCCCCCTCCTGATTTGCTTCTCTCTTTGCTTGCAGGCCACCGGGCACTGCCGCGTCTGTGCTGAGCGCGTCGCACGTTAAGGCCCTTGCAGCACCCGGACTGCTTGGAAGGACAAAACTTAAAAGCCATCGGATCCGGCCCCGGGCCAGGTCCCCGTGGAGTCCCTCCCTATCCCATTTCCACCCACTGTCACAATCTGAGAGCCAGCCGGTCGGATCTGCGGCACCCCGTGGGGGCGGCGCCATGGCAAGGTGAGGAGGACACGGCGCGAGGGGCCGCGCGGGGCTGAGCCCAGGTCCCTCCTGTCTGCTGGAGAACGTGACTTCCTGTCCGCCGGCGCGACCCCTGGCCTCCGCGTCGCTGGTCCATGCTGAGGCCGCCAGCGCCCCCCGCCCCAGCTGCTGCCGCCCCGCCCCGGGGCCCCTGCGGGCGCCGCCATGCCGCCCCTCCTCGCCCTCCTCCTGCACTGGCTGCCGCTGGCCGCCGCCGACTATGACATCTGCAAGTCCTGGGTGACCACGGACGAGGGCCCCACGTGGGAGTTCTACGCCTGCCAGCCCAAGGTGATGCGGCTGAAGGATTACGTCAAGGTGAAGGTGGAGCCCTCGGGCATCACGTGCGGGGACCCCCCGGAGAGGTTCTGCTCCCACGTAAGTCAGGCCCCGCCGCCCCCTGGGGAGGGCTGTCTGCTGGGGGGGGGCAGAGCTGGGCTCTGTCCCGCCCGGGAGTGTGCCGGCACTGGAGCCATGCCCCTGCCACCCAGGACCCTGGGGTGGGTGTGGGCAGCACCTCCCCCTGGACTGAGGGGGCCTCCCCTCCCTCCCCTCCCCTCCCCTCCCTGCCAGTCCGGGCACGCCCAGTGCCACGTGGCCGCCTTGCTGGCGCAGGGTCGAGGACTGCAGAGCATTTGCCCTGGGGCGGTGGAGGGGCGGGGGCAGGTGGCCCTGCCCGGTGCCATGGTCACTGGCAAGTGGGGCAGGCGCAGGTGCTGTCACTGAGTCCTCGGGCCTCTGTTCCGCTCTGCCGCCGGCAGGGCTCCCGGTCCTGGTGCTCCTTGGCGGAGTCTCAGAGCTCGGGGGTGCCACCGCCTCTCGGCCGGGTTGTGGGGCATGAAGCAGCACTGTGGGCGCGGGCGCACTGAGCGGAGCCTGGCGTCCCCTCCCGGAGACAGCCCAGAGCCGCGGCCTGGCCACCTTGGTCAGCTGGTCACAGAAACCGAGGCCCAAACTGCACCAGAAGTGCTGCAGCCGGGTGGGGGTGTCCAGCTAAGGTGTCCCCAGAAGTGTCTGCCCTCGGCAGGGTTCTGGGTCCTTCCAGCAGCAGGAGCCGCAGGAGCTGGCCGGGGCTCGAGGGGCTAGGTAGGGGTGCACTGCATGGGTGCCGGCTGGGACACCAGCGCGCGGGGGCTGCACTGCGGCAGGGGCGGGGCTGGCAGGAAGGGTAGAAGGCAGCCAGGGCCCCGGGCACCACGGGAGGGGCACAAGCCCCCGAGGGGTCGGGGGTCGGGGGTCCAGCCGGGTGCACTCACCCCCAACTACTGTGTCTGCACTGTCTCTGCTCTCAGCTCTCCATGGCCGGAGCTGGGAGCCTCGGGGCCCGGGGAGGCCTCCCGTGCCAAGCTGCCAGGCCAGGGGTCACCCCTGCCCAGCCGAGGCGGGCTCAGCCCGGGGGGGGGGGCGGGCAGAGGGGACGGGCCTGGGTTCTGGGGAGCTGCTAGTTCCCCTTTATCCCGGGTGAATGGGAACACCCGAGTGCCCGGAGCGGGGCTCCGTGACCCCACAGCTGTTTGAGACTCAGACTCCCGTCAAGGGCCTGTGGCAGCTCTGCCCCATTACGGAGACGGGCGGGGGGGCTGCCCTTCAGAGGTGGCCCCTACGGGGAGGGGGGTTCACACCCTGACGGACTCAGATCCCAGGACTGCAGCTCCGCATGGCAGGGCTTGTGCCTGCTCCCAGCTGTCACGGCTGGGGTGTGCCCGGGGGCACCGTCCTAATCCCCCTTAGGGATTAGAAGGGACTCGCCTCAGTCCGGCCAAGGGTGCCGGGTCTAGGTGAGCCAGAAGCTTGGCTGTGGTCAGTGCTGGTGTGTCCGCCTGGGGCGTTTCTCCTGCTCTGAGTGAGCGGGGGAGCCAGTGCTGGAGGGGGTCCGCGGTGCGCGCGTAGCCGACAGTTCTGTCCTCAGCCTGTTGTTGCGCCCCCAATGGGGCCCCTGGACCACTGAGCCGGAGGACGTGCGACCCCGCCTCCTAGTTCTCAGGAAGGGCTCGAGAGAGCGGCAAGTGGTCCAGCCCAGTCATGAAGTTTGAGTGGCCACCAGGGGGCGCTCTCGTGGCAGCCCAAGGCACTCCCCGCCCCCCTCTAAACTGCCTGGTCAGCTTTGCAGACCCGGTGGGTCCCTGTCCACAGTCCTGCTCCCCTGGTCAAGGGCTCTCTGCATCTCCGACGCCCTTGAGCGTGCAAGAGGGGCCACGAGGCAGCGTTTTGTTCTGTTTAACTTGGGGTGCAGACCCTCTGCGTCCTTCTGCAAGGCCACCTGAAAGCTGAATTGTAAATTCTAGCCAGTGAGGAAGGAGAGGGAGAAGGAAGACCAAGATGAATGAATAAATAAAAACCTACTGCCTCTAAATGCACAGTGAGAATTAATCGGATGAGCTCTCGGCGGCGGATTCTTGAGCAAGGGCAAAATTTCAGTAAGGCTGTGGGGGAAGGTGGGGCCCGCCCTCCCCAGCCCGCCCCGCGGCCCCCGACGAGAGGAGGACCTCTCCGTGCGCCTCCGAGGCAAAATTCAGCCAGGAAGGTCGTAGCAGGCATGAGACGATGGTACCCGAGGCCGGAGAGAGGCCCGGCCCCGCCCACCCAAAATACAGTTCCCTGAGACATGCAGACCCCCGGGCCCCACCCCAGACCTGCAGAGCGGGAATCTGCATTTGAGCCTGATGGGCTGGCAGCTCCCGGTGGGGCCCGAGCCATAGTCCAGCAGGGAGGGCGGATGCCTGGCACGCAGCCGACCCGGGTTCCATCCCTGGCATCCCATAGGGTCGGTCCCCTGAGCACCACTGGGAATGATTCCCGAGTACAGAGCCAGGAGTGACCCCTGAGCATCGCTGGGTGTGACCAGGGATGGGCCTGGTTCTGTGATCTCTGCAGTTAAGGGAGTGCGGCTGTCGCGGGGGGAGGAGGTCGAAGCATGTCTGTGTGTGTGTGTGTGTGTGTGTGTGTGTGTGTGTGTGCACGCGTGCATGTCCTGGGGGTGGAGATGCAGCTGAGATTCCCGCCTGTTGAGTCCACGGTGGAAGGTTCCAGAAGGAGGAGGGGTGATCGCCCAGGCAAGAGCCACAGATTCTGGAAGACCTGAGTCACGTCTCTGCTTTGCCACCTGCAGGCTGAGCCTCTGGGTCAGCCTCAGTTTCCCCGGCTGTAATTGTGTGGCTGCCTCGCCCACGCCAGCAGCTTCCTGGGGGAAAGAGGATGCGGAGTCCAGAGTCCCCGGAAGTGCAGGGCGCCTGTGCGGGTCCGGTCCCCATGTCCTTGGGATCTCCACAAGGAACATGAAACTTACCCTCTGCAGACACTTTGGCACCCGGGGGGGCCTTGGTCCTGCCAGAGGGGGGGCTGCGAGGTGGGCCTCTGAGCCTTTGCATAGAGCCTGCCTCATGCCTCAGTTGTCTGAATACAGCAAATGGCCACAATCTGATTTTATTTTTATTTATTTAGCTTTTTGGGTCACACCTGGTGATGCACAGGGGTTACTTCTGGCTCTGCACACAGGAATCACTCCTGGCAGTGCTCAGGGGAGCCTATGGGATGCTGGGAATTGAACCCGAGCTGGCTGCATGCAAGACAAACGCCTCCCCGCTGCGCTATCTCTTCGGCCTAGATGGCCACAGTCTGCGCCCTGGGCGCTCCTGGGTGCCCAGCCCCTCACCTTGGCATCCCACAGCACGCACAGCCAAGGTCACAGAGGTCAAGGTCCTGACACCCAGAGTCACATGTGGCACCAGGGTCCCGGGAGCCCCTCCTGCCTCAGCTCTGCCCTTGAGACGTTTCCCGTCTGCAGACCAGCGCCCGGGGTCCCGGCCCACCAGGGCTCGGGTCAGTGGGGACACATGTGCCAGCCCTGTGGCCGGCTCAGGGGACAAAGCGAGGTGCAGAGAGGCCCCCAGGTCTGGGGGCGCAGGCCTTGGGGGGAGGGGACAGGTGTCCACTGAGCCAGGGGCCGGGGTGACACAGCTGTGTGGCGCCCCCCGCCCCCGACACTGAGGGGTGGTGGCCGGAGGCCGCGGGAGCCTGGGAGTCCCGGGCATGGGGCAGTGCCAGCGGGTGCCACCCTGGGAGGGGCTGTGCCACTCGGGCCCGTCATGCCCCGGCCCCCGGGTGAGGCTGGACTAGCTGCTGCTTTCTGGACGCTCCTGGTGGTGCTCAGGACTTACTCCTGGCTCTGTGCTCAGGGATCCCTCCTGGCGGGCAGGGGGGGGAAGGATTGAGTTCTGGGAGCCACACCTGGGTCGGCCACGTGCAGGGGCGGGGGGGGGGCAGTGCCCTCCCCGCTGTGCTGTCACCGGGACCCTCGGGAGCAGCTGTTTCCGCCCTTGGGTTTGTGATGCTTCTGGCTCGGGTTACAGCTGCGCAGCTTCACGGAAGCTCATGAAAATGTACCCCAACGCCCGGCACACTCCAGCTTCCTGCTGGGCACAGCAGGGGGGGGTCGACAGGTGGTTCTTGGGTCCCCCAGAAGCCTTGCCCCTGGACCCCGCAGCCTCAGTTTCCCCAGCTGACCCACTGGCTTTGGATCCTTCCTGCATTCTGTGGGACCACCAGCTGCCTGCTGAGACTGGGGGGACGTCCCAGCTGGGGTCCAGCCTGGGTCACAGACAAGTGTGGGGACCCCGCTGCAGAGAGAGGGTTCCACAGACGGGTTCTGGCCCCCGCACCGCAGCTGGCCGCTCCCTCAGTGTTCTTGGAATAAAGGCAGCCCCCGGCACACAGCCAGTAAGTGCACAGGCTGTGGCTTGAGCACCGCCAGGAGTGAGTCCTGAGTACAGAGCCAGGAGTGACCCCCGTGCATCACCGGCTGTGACCCAAAGAGCAAATAAAAGAGAGATTTAGGTCTGTACGTATGTCAAAGGAATTACCTCCCATTTACCATTTAGTCAACCTCTGTAGATGCTACATTTTTTCCCAGCTTTTTGGATATTGGAAGGAAGGGTATTTTTTAAAAAGAACTTAAATATTTCTGAATCGAGGTGCAATTTTCCACTGCTGCAACTAACGGTTGAACTTTTTTTTAAATCATGACAAAACTATATAACATCAAATTTTCCTTTTTTGCCAGATTTCAGTAGCATTTAGCACATTCACTGAGTGCCAGCACCACCTCTCTCTGCCTCCAAGACACTTCCTTCCCCCCTAAGGAACCCCCAGGCCCGATGGCAGCTTCTCCCCACAGTCCCGCTCACCCGCCAGCCTCGCACTCCGGAGCAGCTGATTCCGAAAATCTATAAATAGAGCCAAGCTCCGCGTTCTGCCTCTGGCTTCTCCCTCACAGCCTGTTTTTAAGGCTCTCCCCTGTCCCCGCCTGTTCAGAACATCTCTCCTCTTCATGCCCGAGTAATATTCCCTCGCCCCCACGTAGCTTGGATTTGTTCTTGCACACCCAAGTTGCGTCCGCATGGGGGCGCTCGTGAGTAGCAGTGGGACAAATATTTGTGTACACGCTTTTGCAGCGGCCCATGTTTCCGTTTTCCTTGAGTCTATCTATACCTCTGGCTGGAAGGACTGAGTCATATGGTAATTGTAGGGTGACGCTTGGGCGACTCTGCCAAACAGATTTCCACAGCAGCTGCGCCATTTTGCATCCCCCCGGCCTTGCCGAGGCTCCTTTGCGCCTTGTCCTCGCCAGCGTTTATTCCTGGCTTTGTTTGTTATTGCTGTGGCCCGCTCTGTGGGTGTAAGTGGTATCTCGCTGGGGTTGGATTTGCATTTCCTAGTGAGTCATGGTGGAGGGTGCTGACTGGCCACTTGCCTTTCTGTGGAAAAATGTCTCCACGTAACCTTTGCCCACTTGTGATCGGGTGGTCTTTTTATTGTTGGACTGTGTGTGCTCTTTACATAGTTCAGGTACCAGACCCCTGGGTGTTGGATTTGCAAAGTTTAGTCCATCTCTTTGGACTCAGGTTCTAATGTTTTATTTGTTTGTGGGGGTCACCCCCAGCGATGCTCAGGGGTCAGTCCTGGCTCTGCGCCCAGGAATTACTCCTGGCGGTGCTTGGGGGACCCTATGGGATGCTGGGGGTCAAATCTGGGTCCACCACGGCAAGGCAAACGCCCTCCCCGCTGGACTACCCAGTGCTGGGCGTGGGGCTTTCCGAGGCCGTCAGACTGGGCGGTTTCTCCCTCCTGGCTCGCTCCTGTGCATCTCGTCTGAGACGGGCTTGCTACGCCGAGGCTCCCTCAGGCCCCTCCACGCTGGGTGGATTTGGGGGTGTGGGGTGAGACCATCTCTTGCTCAGGGGTCCCCCGTCCTGCCGGCACCACCTGTGGAAGGGGCTCTTGTCACTCATTCTTGGTGCCCTTGGGGACTCTCACGTGGAGATCCAGCCGAGGGGCTGTTTCCGGGGGCGGTTTGCGGGTGTGACTGCCAAGCTGCTGGAAAATGGGTGATCTGGGTGGAGGAGCCAGTCTGGAGATCTCAGCCATGGGTCCCACACACCTGGGTCCCTCTGCCAGTTCTTTTTTTTGGGGGGGTCACACCCGGCAATGTACAGGGGTTACTTCTGGCTCTGCACTCAGGAATTACTCCTGGTGGTTCTCAGGGGACCCTATGGGATGCTGGGAATCGAACCCAGGTCAGCTGCATGTAAGGCAAACGCCCTCCCCGCTGTGCTGTCGCTCCAGCCCTGCTCTGCCAGTTCTTTCATGCGTGAGGCTCGTCCAAGCGTGTGGAGAGTGGCCTTGAGCATGGCTGTGGCTGGGTTCTGGAGGTTTGATGGGCTGTTTGCTCTCCCTCCTGAGGTCAGCGGCCCACCAGCCCAGACACGCCCCATTCCATCCCATTCTATCCGTTCCAATCCCATTCTATCCCATTCCATCCTATCCCTTCCCTTCCCTTCCCTTCCCTTCCTTTCCCTTCCCACCCACCTCCCTTTCGCTGCTTACCTGGGGCACTGCTTGGTCACAGCAGGTGCCCCGGGTGCTGACGCTAATGATCCTTCTAACGCAGGAGACGGTTTGGAAAGGGTCTGGGAGACTGTCTGCAGCCAGGGGAGCTGAGCCCCAGGAGCCTGTTACTGGGATGAGCTAACCGGGCCTTTGAGGGAGGCTCCAGCCATCCCCAGCGGCCAGTACCCCAGGCCCAGCACTCTGCTCCTTAGTGGGGGTAGGAGCCTGGATGTTGGGACCTCTGGGTCCCTCTAGGGTCCCAGGAAATTCTTGGGATGCTGTGAACTCCATGGGAAAGTCCCAGAGTCTATTCCCCACCTTTTCTGCCTGGGGAAACTGAGGCAGAGAGCAGGGAGTGCTTTCTTCAGCCCCGAGTAGGGGTCTGGGACCCCTGAGCCAAGTACATTCCTGAGGATGGTGTCCCTCTCCCTCCCAGGATGTCACCCCATCCACAGAGGAGCCCCCTGCGGCCAATGCTATGACAGAGTTGACTCTGGCCCACAGTGCTCAGAGCCGCTCTGCAGGGTGGGGTGTCATAGCTCCGACTGTCCCCTGAAAGTGCTGCTCTCCCATGGGGCAGGGCTTCCTGGGCTCAGGGTCACACGCATGGCCGTGTGCAGGGCCTCCCAGGGGCCAAGCACTGACAGCAGCTCTGTGCCGCCACCCTCCGAACCCCACTCCCTGCTCCCAGCATGGAAGACAAACAGGGAGGAAAAGTGAGACAGACTCAGTGCCCAGGACCCGGGACATGCACAGCAGCACCCAGCAAGGCTCCTGACGCAGGGGCCTGACCCCCGACACTCCAGGGAGGGATTCCCGAGACAGCGCACAAGGGTGACGGCAGACCCACACACACCCACAGGACACGCATGCAGACACACCTCACTTGTCACACTAATTCACAAACATGCTGAACATGCACTGACTGTACACTAACATACACCGAGTGTAAACACACACTGAACATACATCGAGTATACACACACTGAACATACACCAAGTGTACACACACACTGAACATACGTCGAGTATACACACACTGAACATACACCAAGTGTACGCACACACTGAACATACATCGAGTATACACACACTGAACATACACCAAGTGTACGCACACACTGAACATACGTCGAGTATACACACACTGAACATACACCAAGTGTACACACACACTGAACATACGTCGAGTATACACACACTGAACATACACCAAGTGTACACACACACTGAACATACGTCGAGTATACACACACTGAACATACACCAAGTGTACACACACTGAACATACATCGAGTATACACACACTGAACATACACCAAGTGTACACACACACTGAACATATATCGAGTATACACACACTGAACATACACCAAGTGTACACACACACTGAACATATACCGAGTGTGTACACACACAGAAACACTGAACATGTAGTGACCGCACACAGGAAAAAATGTGCTGACTATGCACGTACATACTGAGCAACACCAACTGTGCAACACCAACACAAGCTGAGCATACACTGTGCGCACACACACACATTGAGCATGCACCGACTGTGTATACACAATCTGAACATACACCAAGTGTGCACACCCACTGAGCATACACTGTGCACACAACACTGAGCATACACTAACTGTATACACACACTGAGCATACACCAACTGTGCACACACATGCACTGAGATGCACCCACTGTTCACACACACTGAGCATGCATCAACTAGATACACAGACCGCAAATACACTATACACAAACTGAGCATGCACTAACTGTGCACACAAAGAGTGAACATGAACTGACCTTGCACACACTCACTGAGCATACACTGAACATACACTGTGCACACTGAACATACACTGAACATATACTGTGCACACACATGCACTAAGCATGCACCGACTGTGCACACAGTGAACATGCACTGACCATGCCTACTCACAGAGCATGCACCAACTGTGCACACAAAAAGTGAACATGCGCTGACCTTGCACACATACACTGAGCAGGTACTGACTGTGCGCACACACTGAACATGCACCAACTGTGCAAACACACTGTGTATACACTACTGTGCATACACTGAGCATACAATGGCTATGCAAACACAACTGCGCATGCACTACTATGCACACACAGTGTATGCACTGACTATGCACACACACACTGAGAATACACTGTACAAAAACACAGAAATTACACTGTGCACACACACTGAGCATGCACCGACTGTGCACATGCACTGAGTATGCACTGACTGTACACACACACTGAGCATACAATGACCATGTAAACACAAATGTGCATGCCCTACTATGCACACACACTGAGCATACGTTGACTATACACACATGCACTGAGCATGCACTGACTGTGCACACACTGAACATACACTGTGCACACACATGAGCATATGCTGACTATACACACACATGCACTGAGCATGCACTGACTGTGCAACAAGCAATGAACATGTATTGACCTCGCACACACACACTGAGCATGCAATGAATGTGCACACACACTGAGCATACACTGACTGTGTATACACACTGAGCATACACCAACTGTGCACACACACTGAGCATGCACCGACTGTGCAAACACACACTGCGTATGTACTACTGTGCACACACTGAGCATACAATGACTGTGTAAACATATCAGCACATGCACTACTGTGCACACACAGTATGCACGAACTATGCACACACACAAAATACACTGCACAAAAACACAGAACTTATGCTGACTGTGCACATACATTGAGCATGCACCGGCTGAACACTCACTGCACATACACTGTGCACACAGAGAATACGCTGACTATATACACACATGCACTGAGCATGCACTGATTGTGCACACAAGCAATGAACATGTACTGACCTCGCACACACACACTGAGCATGCAACGAATGTGCACACACTGAGCATACACCGATTGTGTATATACACTGAGCATACACCAACTGTGCACACACACTGAGCATGTACTGACTGTGCTTGCACACATTGAGCATATGATGACTGCACACACTGAGCATACAATGACCATGTAAACGCAACTGCGCATGCACTACTATGCACACACACTGAGCATGCACTGAATGTACACACACACTGAACATACACTGTGCACACACATGGAGCATATGCTGACTATACACACACATGCACTGAGCATGCACTGACTGCACACAAGCAATGAACATGTACTGACCTCGCACACACACTGAGCATGCATCGACTGTGCACACACACTGAGCATGCACTGACTGTGCACACACATTGAGCATATGATGACTGTGCACACACGCTGAGCATACAATGACCATATAAACACAACTGCGCATGCACTACTATGCACACACACTGAGCATGCACTGACTGTACACACACACTGAAAATACACTGTGCACACACATGGAGCATACGCTGACTATACACACACACTGAGCATGCATTGACTGTGCACACATACTGTGTATACACACTGAGCATGCACCGACTGTGCACACACACTGAGCATGCACCGACTGTACTTACACACTGACCATGCACCAACTGTGCACACACACTGAGCATACACTGTGCACACACAATGCCCGACTGTGTGCACACACACTGAGCATGCACCGGCTGCGTGCACACACACTGAGATACGTGCCTGGTTGAACATGCCTGCTTGTGGATTTCCCCCTCAAGCCGTCGCCTCGTCCTGGCAGTGCAGAAGGGTTCCCCACCCAAGCAGGCAGGGCCCCTCTAGGGTCCCCGCGTCAAGTCACCCAGCCCCCCAGCTCCTGCCTGGACCCACAGTCCTCAGCTCCCCACGTGGCAGGGGGAAGGGGCGGGTACTGAGGGGCTCCCCTCGCAGATGAGGCCCTTGGCACCCTCCTCAGGCTGCTGGGAGCAGGCTCTGCACCCCTGCCCTACCACCGGCTCCTGTGACCAGCGCCTCCCTGCATGGGGGGGGCGCGGAGAGGCTCCGAGCGGAGGGCAGCAATGGGCAGCAGTCTGGGGGAGATGCAGGGAAAAGGGGGGCTGGGGGGCAAGCGCCACCCAGGACACAGGGCTGCCCCCTCCCAGGGCCCCCGGGACACAGGGCTGCCCCCTCCCAGGGCCCCCGGGACACAGGGCTGCCCCCTTCCGTGCCTTGGCTGGATGCGGGCTCCTGAGTGCCCTGTGCCGCCGGGGAGCGGATGTGGTTGGCCTGGGGTAGCCCGAGGACCCCCATGGGAACTGCCGTAAGCACTTTCGAGCTCCCTGGAGCTGCGCCACTGTATCCCCCGAGATCTCGGCTCGCCTCAGCTTCTCTCCCACACCCCCGGTGCCAGAGCCTCTGGGGCACGGCTGGGCACGCCCCCCAAAGCTCCCGGGCTCGGGGCACAGCCGAGTTTGAGAAGCCATTCCTCGTGCCCGGGACCCTGCGGGCTCCCTGGTTGCCCCCAAGGTGGAGACCGGCCGCCGCGCCCTCCTGCTCTGAGCTGGGGGTCGGCTGCTCCTCCTGAAAGGGTGTTGGCGACAGCCAGGACCATCCTGGCAGCGCCCCCGCCCCCTCCTCTTTGGTGTGGCCTCTGCAGGCGCCCCCACCCCCACTCCGGCTCAGCCAAGTGCACTAACCCACGTGACCCACGGCCTCTGAGCAGGGGCTGCCCCTCCCAGCCCCCTCCCAGCCCCCACCCCCTCCCTCTCCCTCCACTCCCCCCCTCTAAGCCCTCCGGCTAGTCCTCCGCACACACCTCCCAGGACTGCTGCCACCAGCTCCTGCGGGTCGCACAGCACACTGGCAGCGCCCGCACCATGCATGAAGTGGGCGTGGCTGACGGCAGAGTGGGCCCCGTGGGGGCGTGGCTGACGGCAGAGTGGACCCCCTGGGGACGTGGCTGATGGCAGAGTGGACCCCCTGGGGGCGTGGCTGATGGCAGAGTGGAGCCCCCCTGGGGGCGTGGCTGACAGCAGGCAGAGTGGGCCCCCCTGGGGGCGTGGCTGACAGCAGGCAGAGTGGGCCCCCGTGGGGGCGTGGCTGACGGCAGGCAGAGTGGGCCCCTGGGGGCGTGGCTGACAGCAGAGTGGGCCCCGTGGGGGCGTGGCTGACGGCAGAGTGGGCCCCCTGGGGGCGTGGCTGACGGCAGAGTGGGCACCATATAGCTCTTCTTTGGACCAGCCTGGGGGTCCCACTTGGGGTTTGGGGGTTGGCTGGTGGCTTCGCTGGCCAGCTGGGGGCTTGCTTGGCTTTGGAGCTGGGGCGAGGCTGGTCCCAGGGCCTGGCCCTTCCCTGGCCCCCCCTGGTGAAGGCTTGGGGCGCCGCAGCCCCCCTGGTCACGGTCTCTCCAGACCTTTGGAAACTGGGGGTGAAATAGTGACGGAGAGAGCGAGTGAGTGACGGGAGCGCTGGGTCCCCCCCCGACAGCCCCCTGTGGCGAGCCCCACGCACGTTAACCAGGGAGTCTGGGGGGAGTCTCGACAGTGCCCCTGAGCCCTGGGTGGGGGTGTCGGGAGGGAGGCTGGGAGGGCCCCAGGGCCTGGAGAAAGCGCCCTGACCCCCTTTCCCTCCCCGCCTTGGCGCTTTCTGGGTGGAGGGCGTGGGCAGGTGGCGGGGGTCCGGGTTTTCCTGGCCTGCCACCCCCTTGCAGGAATAACGCCGCCCAGCGCACCCCCTAGAAATCCACCTTCTTTTGCTGTCGTCATTTGGCTTGGGGGCCACACCTGACAGTGCCTCAGTTTCCTCACTTGGGAAATCAGAAGATGGTTCTCAGTAGACGCTGAGAAGCTCCCGCCCCGCTGCTGGATGCCAATGAAACGTTTCCCCCGGCACCAGCGGGGTCTGGACTTGACCAGGAGGGGGCTGGGGTCCCCGGGCAGCAGGAAGGCTGGGGAGGCCCAGCCTGCACCCGCGGTCCCTTGGGCCCACCCCCGCCTCCCTGCGCCGCCGCCCCCGCAGTTAGAGCCACTTCTTCATCCTCGGTGATGAAATATTCATGTCAGCAGAGCGGCGCTCCGGGCGCGCGTGGCGGGCTTTTAGAGAGCAGGACGCGGTTCTCCTCTCTAAGCATTTTCTGGGCCCGAATCAATACGGCTCGCGCCGCCCCCGCCCGCCCGGCTCCCCGCCCCCGCGCCCTCCCCGGCCTGGACGGGGCCAGCCCCCATCCCGTCGCCCCCCACCCGCTCCAGGAGCCACCCTGAGCGCCGCGGGTGCGGCCCCCAAAATAGAGACAGCCACAGGTGGAGCAGTTTGGGGCAGGGGGGATGGGGAAGGGGGAGGGGTGGGGGTAGGGGGATAGGCGGGGGGGGGGCAGGGGGCGGAGCCTGAGTGAGGGGGCAGCAGGAGGCCGCGCTCGCCCCACTCCCCTCTCCAGTCCCGGCAGTCAGAAGCCCAGGCCGGACCCCAGGCTCCCTCAGACGCTGCTCCCGGGCCCCTGCTCTCACCCCCACCCCCACCCCCTGTCATGATAGACTTGCGGGCTGGGGGGCACTGAGGAAGGGGCTGCCCCAGGATCTCAGCCAGAGGCCCTGGGGCCAGGGGTCAGGCACAGACCCCCCACTGCTGAGCTGTCAGCAAGGGGAGCTGGAAGGGACTCGAGCTGCAGTGCTCGGAGCACCAGGGGCCTCACTGGTGTGGAAACACGTGCAGCCGCCAGGAGGCCCCGGGCCGGAGAGACTGACCCCCTGTCCCAGCCTCAGTCCCTGCCTGGTCCCCCTCTCTCCTCCCAAGCCTGGTGGGCGCTGGGGACGGGGCCGTTGCCCTTGCTCCCGGCCAAGGCCTGCGGGTGCGGGAGGCTGCCTGGGGCGTTGTCCCGGGCAGACCTTGGCCAGGCGGTGCCCACCTTGGCCGGCTCAGGGTCTAGGGGTGCCTGGGGGCTTGTGACCAGGAAGGGCACGTCCTGGGAAAAGCCCCCCCCCCCCCCCCCGGGGCCCGCAGCCCCGCCCCCACCCTAGCGGGGGAAGGCGCCAGCGGAGAGGCCAGAGGCGGGCGGCCGGGTCAGTTTCCGCTGATTCACGCGCGGACGGTCACCTTGCGGGCGCCCAGGCCCCGGGGAGGAGAGGGGCCCGATCGATGGGGGTGCGGGGTCAGGGCTGCAGAGCCGAGCCGGCTCCCAACTCGACCCGCGCGTCCGCCGGTGAATTATTCATCCTGCTGCAACTTTCCTTACCGACGCACAGGAAACAATTGGTTAGGGAGAATTCCCGGGGCACCCGGCCTTCCGCGGGGCAGGGCGGGCAGGCGGTGGGGGCCCAGCTGCAGGGCAGGTGTCACGTCCACGGGCTCTGCGGAATGGCACGAGGCGGGGCCAGGCCACCCCGAGCCACAGGGACACTCGGGGCGGTGCCACCCAGAGGGCAGTGGGCGCTAACCCGGGCTGTGCCCCCCCCCGGCCGAGCAGATCTCGCCACAGCTGGTTCTAAAGAACCTGCCGCGTCCCCTGGGCAGCCCCAGTCCTGCAGGGGAGCAGCTGGGCTGGCCCGACCCCCGGAGGGCTGTGACCTAGAGAGGCGGCACCGCCCCCTCCCCACCCACCCGGCGCCGGGGCCAGCTGCCGTCCCATGGTCGTGGCCTGTCCCCCAGCACGGAGGGTCTCGCCCGCGCTTGGCGGTCAGTGTGCAGCTGGCCAGGGCTCTTCGCGCTCAGCTGTGTCCACTCTGCAAAGACCACATGGCGCGGCCCAGCCGCCCTGCCCCCACCACACACGCCCGCAGCTGCCTGGAGGGTGCTCAGGGCCCAAGCCGGCACCCCGGGGCCCGTGCACGGCAGCGCTGGCTCCTGGCCCAGCTGTGGCTCAGGCCCGAAGCGTTTCTCGAAATGCTCAGCCCGCAGAGCTGTGACCCCAAGCGCCAGGGAAGGGCGGGCCAGGCTCTGTGCGTGGTGTCGGGATCCCGGGGTCCCCTGGTCTGAGCCTCTCTCTCTGCGCCCCTCCCCCAGCTGCTGCAGTCTGGGGACGTTCCCCACGCTCTGCCCCTCTGTCTCGGCTGGCAGGGACCCGGGGCCACTTACGTGCCCCAGTCGCTTCCCTCCCTCAGGGGGAGCTTGGAGACCCCCGAGTTTGCTGGAGATGGTGGCAGGTTTTCGGCCTTGGTGCTGGGATTTTATGCACATCTATGAAATGTTTTATATATGTAAAAAAATTCTTCCAGTGGGGTCAGAGGTCAGCTGTGGCATCTCTGAGAGGGCAAAGGTGTGACGAGGACTCGGAAGCCCCAGGCCTGGCCTGAGGCCCCGGTATCTGGGCTATGTCTGATTCCGGGGGAATCTGGCCCTGGGGGCACTGGTACGCCCAGCCACGGGGCACCCCCAGCCACGGGGCCTCAGGGGGCCGAGCCCAACCCCCCGCCCCTGCCGCCTCTCATGGCCTTCCTGGTGACGAGCAGGAGAACACAGGGCGCGGCGGGGTTCCTGCGTGCCTGCCGCCACTCTCCGTACCCCTAAACAGTTAAACGAAGTGCTGGGGGCCCGGAGGGGGCAGAGAACCTTGTTGGCTGCGGTCGGGGATTTATTTATTGTACTCTCGGCTGCTGAAGCCGGCGCTGCGGCCGGATGGTAAATACACAGGCTGATTCATTAGTTCCCGACCATCTGCTTCCCGCCTGCTGGGGTGGGGGTGGGGAGGGGGTCTGGCCTTGACGGCCAACCTGGGGGCCCGGCCTCACCCCATTCCCAGCCCCCCCCACCTCCAGGCTCCCGACAGGTGAGGGCAGGGAGGGCAGAGGCCCAGGGAGCCAGGGAAAGGCGGGATGCGGTGGGGTGCGGGGGAGCGAGGGAGTAATAGCAACTCCAGAGGCGCCAGATTAAATTAATTCTGTTACTGACTAATTAACATGATGGCAGCGATCACTGTGATTTCATGAGTGGTGGCCGGGGGCCCAGGCCCAGTAGGGAGGCTTCAGCGCAGACGAGCCCAAGAGGCCCCAGAACACAGGATGAGGTACTCGGGGACTGAGTCAGGCCAGGAGGGCCTCTTGGAGGAGGTGTGTGTGTGGGGGAAAGCTCAAGGAGGAGGGACCTGGTGTGGGGGGACAGCTCAGAAGCGAGAGGAGCGAACAGGACGGGTGGGGGACATGCTGCAGGTGGGCGTGTGCCGGGGGCTTCTGAGAGAGCTCCTGTGGGGGCTGCCTCCCCACCCCCGCCCTGACGCGCCTGCACTGGCGCCCGGCCGGCTGCTGAAGCCGCAGATTCACCTTCTCGGCTCTGGAGGAGAAGCTCCGGTCAAGGTTGGTTTGACCCCGGAGCCCGTGGCAGGGGTGGTGCAGCCCCTCCTGCAGCCTCCTGGGCGGGGGCTCTGCTGACGTGAGCACCGCCCCCCCCAGCCCCCGCCGCAGCAGATATGGATGCGGAGACCCGCCCGCCCGCCCCTGCGCTCACACGGACACCCCCCGCACCTCAGCCCTGCACCCCAGCCCCAGGGAGGTCCCGTCCGTGTGCTGGGTGGGCCGGTCCATGGCCGGGTGGGCCGCCCCAGCATGTGGGCTTTGAGGGGACACGGCCCTGCACGGAGGGGGCGGTGGGGGGTGCAGGCTGCTGCTGCCCCAGCCTCTGTGTCCAGTGCGGGCTGGGACGTCTGACCCCCTCGTGTCCCCAGACAGCACCTGCCTCTGGGCCCAGCAGCCCCAGGCCTGGCCCAGGCCCTCCCTGACCGGCTCTGCCTGTGACCCAGGGACAGAAGCCCACCCTCTCTCCCAGGACTGGCCAGTCCCACCCACCCCGAGCTTCGGTTTCCCCGTTTGCTCCATGCAGGAGCCCCTGCGTGGGAGCCCCTCGCCGTGCCCCCAGACCCGCAGGGCTGGGCCTGGCGGGGGCGGCGCGGGGGGTGGGGACAGAGCTATTTCGGTCAAGGGCGCCGTGTGGCAGGCAGCCAAGCCCAGGGGCCTGCGGACTCTCCCCTGTGCCGAGGGGCTTCAAAGGTGCAGACCGGGCCCCACGGGACGGCGCGGGGGCGGGGAGGCCCCGGGAGGCCGCACCTGGGCCCGAGCGGCTCGTTTGAGAAAAGCTTTAACTCGGACGCAGCCATTTGTCTCCCGGCCAAGCAGGCCCTGAAATATTCATCAAAGGGCTGGAGAGGTCGGGGCTCGCGGGCGGCGTTTTTAATCAGCTTTATTTCTCGGAGCATCTGGGGGCCGACGGCAGTGCCGGACAGCGCGGGCGCCCCGGCCATCCTGCTTCCGGGGTGCGCGCCCCGCGTCTGCTAGCATTGGGTCCGCCGGGGCGCATGGTGCGGGACCCGCGGCCGTGCTGGGGTGCGCCCCTGTCCGGGACGCTCTGAAGCGGCTTCTCCACACCCTGCCCCCCAGCACCCCTGGACTTGCCCTTCCGGCTTGGAGGGCTCCGTTGGCGGGGACCCTCTGGGGGGACCCCCAGTGCACGCGGGCTGAGTGACCGTGGTCTTGAGGGAGGTGGGCTGTGCCGGCTCTGCTCAGCCCGCCCCGGCCTGCACCCCACCCCCCCCACCCCCGCCCAAGGCCGCAGCCCGCCGCCCTCACCCCTGCTCTCCCCGCCCGGCAGGAGAACCCCTACCTCTGCAGCAACGAGTGTGACGCGTCCAACCCCGACCTGGCGCACCCGCCGCGGCTCATGTTCGACAGGGAGGACGAGGGACTGGCCACCTACTGGCAGAGCGTGCCCTGGAGCCGCTACCCCAGCCCGCTGGAGGCCAACATCACGCTGTCGTGGAACAAGAGCGTGGAGCTGACCGACGACGTGGTGGTGACGTTCGAGTACGGCCGGCCCACGGCCATGGTCCTGGAGAAGTCGCTGGACAACGGGCGCACGTGGCAGCCCTACCAGTTCTACGCCGAGGACTGCATGGAGGCGTTCGGGATGCCGGCGCGGCGCGCGCGGGAGCTGGCGGCGTCGGGCGCGCACCGCGTGCTGTGCACCGAGGAGTACTCGCGCTGGGCCGGCTCCAAGAAGGAGAAGCACGTGCGCTTCGAGGTGCGCGACCGCTTCGCCATCTTCGCGGGCCCCGGCCTGCGCCACATGGACAACCTGTACGCGCGCCTGGAGAGCGCCAAGGGCCTCAAGGACTTCTTCACGCTCACCGACCTGCGCATGCGCCTGCTGCGGCCCGCGCTCGGGGGCACCTACGTGCAGCGCGAGAACCTCTACAAGTACTTCTACGCCATCTCCAACATCGAGGTGGTGGGCAGGTGAGCACGCGGGGGCGCGGCGGGACCCGGGACGGTGCTTGGGGGCGGTTCCTGGTACCTGGGACAGTTCCTGGGTTGGTGCCTGGGTTGGTGCCTGGTTCCCGGGACCCTGCCTGGGGCGGTTCCCGGCAGCTGGGACAGTGCGTGGTTCCCAGGATGGAGCCTGATTCCTGGGTTGGCTCCTGAGACCGTGCCAGGCACGGGGGACAGTGTCTGGTTCCAGGGGTGGATCCTGGGACAGTACCTGGGACTCGTCTGTCACCTGGTTCCTGGGGTGGTTCCTGGTTCCCACGGCTTTGTCTGTTTCGGGGGAAATCCCCTGCTTCCTGGAATGTTGCTGGTTCCAGCAGAGCCTGAGCATGGGGGCCAGGACCCCTGGAGTCCAGGTGGTGGAGGGAGGTGAAGGGCAGCTGACCCTGAGGTCCAGCTGGCTGCAGGGCCCAAGGCCTGTAGGATTCCATAACCTGTGTGACTGCTGGGAGCGCCCTGACCCCTAGCACACAGCAACTTTTTTTTTTGAAAAAAAAAAGTATACATATGTATACAAATTTATTTATTGAATCACAGTGAAAACAATTACAAAGCTTCTGGGTTTAAGTCTTGATGATGCACTGATGAAATACCCGTCCCTTCAGCAGTGCACATTTTCCACCACCAAAAACCCCAGTATCCCCCCATCCCACGCCCTCCCCCTTCCTGTGCGGCAGACGATTTCCACATTACTCTCTCTCTACTTTGATTACATTCAATATTTTGACACCAGACCCACCATTATTATTTGGGATTTCCCCCCAACAGTCAGGCCTGCCGGAAGGGCAACATTAGACAGTTTGTCTTCCCTTGCTGATTATGAATAGCATGTGATGTCGCGAGTTTGGAATTCTGAAATGTTAATAATTGAATCTGAAGGGATTTCTGCCGAGCCGCTGAGTTCCGAGATTCGCTTGTGTGTCTCTGGGATCATGGCCATTAAGCAGCTTCATCAGTGGCTGGAGGGACTGTTCGTGGGTGGCGACTCTTGGGGTCTTCCTGGGGCGGGGGAGGACAGGGCCAGCTCCAGCCTCATCCCCGCGAGGCCCAATGTGTCTCCTAAGAGCCGGAGCCCTCCCAGCCGCTGGAACATGCTGAAGCCCTGGGTGTTCGCGGACGCCCTCTGCTGGCAGCCGTAGAGACAGGCGTGTTCCCGGGACGCTGGCGGTCAGATCCCCTCTGCTTCCCAGGGGCATCTAGGCTGGGGTGCCCGGACACTCCCCAGGACCCGGGGTCGCAGGTGCAGCAGATGAGCTACGCCACAGCCGGGTCTGCCCCGGGGCTAGATGTGGGGCACCCCATGGGCGTCCTCCCGGGCCCGCTGCTGTGAGGGGCAGTGCTGGCCCTGGGCCCGCTCTGGACTGACTGTTTGGTGGGCATGGGGCAGGGAGCAGGGGACACCGGTGCTTCGGGGCTTAGCAGCTTCCTGGGGGCAGCTGACGTTCCCCCAGGGTGAGGACTGCAGAGCAGTCGGGTCAGGGCTGGAGTCCGCTGGGCCGTGCATGGCTGCGCCTCAGTTTACCGGTCCCTGCAGTGGGGGCAAGTATGGTGCGGTTCTCACTGGATGGTGCCGCGTGGAATGAGCTCAAGGTGTTCACGTGTGAGCACTTGCATGCCTGGAAGCCAGCGCTGAAAGGTCACTGGGTAAGAGAAGGGGCCAGAGCCGGAGCACAGCGGGGAGGGTGCTCGCCCCACACGCGGCCCACCTGAGCTTGATCCCCGGCCCCCCATGCAGCCCCCCGAGCACCGCCAGAGGCAGTTCCTGAGTGTAGAGCCAGGGGTAAACCCAGGGCATCGCTGCGCCTGCCCACTCCCACCCAGAAAAGTGTCCAAAGTCTGGGAGGCTGGAGGCCACTGGACACACTCAGGGCTCAGGCACGTGGGCGGAGGCCACTGGGGGGCCCCGGCTGGCTGGGCCAGGGTGGGGGTGGGGGGTGGGGGGCTGCCCTGGGGGCCCCCTCTAAGCTGTGGGGACGGGACACAGAGCTTATTCTGGGTTTGTAAAATCATCACTGTGTGTGTGTGTGTGTGTGTGTGTGTGTGTGTGTGTGTCTGGTGTTTGAGAGGGGACGGGAAGCAGGTTGGGCCGAGGCCCCCGGCTGAGCACCCATCCACCTGCTTCTGTTGATTCCACTTCCTTCTTCGCTAACTTCACTCACGCAGCAGGGGGGTCGCCCCTGCAGGTGCGAGCGCAGGTGTGCAGGTGAGAGCCTGCCGCTCCCCACCTGTGCTTCCCGGCCCCTCTGCTGGGCCGGGTCACGGGCATCTCCCTGACCCAGCTCAGGCTTCGGGGGGTCCTCGGCCCTCCCCGTGCCCTGCCCTTGCACCAGGTCAGCGGCTCTGGGGTGGGGGGGAGCCCCCACACCATCTCGAGTCTGGACCTCGATTGGGACCTGCCTCAGGCTGCGCCCTGCCCCCCCCCCACCTTGTCCAGTCAGACACGATGTGGGGCTGGGGGTCCTGGTGGGGGCAGGGGGGTGTCGCCTGTCACCTTACGGGCCTGTCAGAGGCGTGATTCTGCACAGCAGAGCTGGGGCTTGGGGCAGGCATGGGAGAGCTAAAGGTGCCGCCCAGCCGCTTCCTGATCAGAGGGAGGTGTGGCCCCACGTGCCCCAGTCCTGGGGCCAGCCCCCCCCCCCAGCCACACTCCTCACCGGACCTTCGTTCCCGTGACGTGGGGGCGGGCTCCCGGGTAGCCCGTTGGCGGCGGCTGGTGCCAGTGTCGATGCACAGATGGGCGCGTCCCGCGGCTGCTTGGTCTGCGAGGCGGGCGGCCTGCCCGGCCGTGCCAGGGAGCCCCGGGGGCCAGCCGAGGCCCGGCTCCTCCCCGCGGGCCCCTGCACTTGGCTCTCGGGTTCCGGGACTTCCCACCGGGGCCGGGACGGATTCCCGTGGAACGTCGTGACCCAGAGTGGCTCCTGCACGCAGCCTGCCAAGAGCCGCTGGGCCTCAGCCAGCACCGAGGGAACTTCAGGTGCGATTCTCGTGGGGTCGCCGGCCCCCCGCTCCCGGCAGCGCCCGAGGCCCTCAGACTGTCTGAGAAGCCCGGCCTGGTCCCTGTTCCCCGGGGTGTGCCCCTCTCTGCCTCGTGGTTACTTTGCTTGCTTGTTTGTTGGGGGGTCACACGTGGATGTGCTCAGGGTTTAGTGCTCCTGGCTTTGTGCCCACTGATCACTCCTGGCAGTGCTCATGGGTGGTGGGGGTGGAGCCAGGGGCGGCCACGTGGCACGCAAGCAGGTCACGTCTGTGCTGTCTCTCCTGCGCCGTCTCCTTGTTTTGAGATGAGGCTGAGCACTGAGCAGAGAGAATCATACGGCCAGGCGGGTCACTGGGTCGGGGGTGCTGACGGCTGCCCCAGCCCTGCCCAGTCAGCTGTGAGGGGCTACCCTCCCTGCAGCCCTGGAACGGGGGGGGGCGCCTGGTGCCTCCCACACCCAGGCTCGGGGAACGGGTGCCCGGCAGCTGCCAGCCGATCACGAGGCCTGTGACCTGGCGCGGTCTGCGCTGGGGGGACGAGGTCATCCCTCGCATTGCTTGGAGCAGAGACGGCCCCTCCTGTGCCCCCAGCCCAGGCCCTGGTTGGCTCTGCCGAAGCTTGGGGTGGGGTCCAGAAGCCCCTCGAGCGAGTGGGCGAGCAGGGGCCTCCGGCGGAATTCGGGCCAGCCGGGGTTAGGGTCTGGCCTGTGGTTGCTTTATGGAGTCCCTGTCTGGGGACTCTTGCTGGGCCTCAGTTTACCACCTGCAGAGCGGAGCTGTGGGGTGTGTCCAGGCTCTGCTCTAGGGGCTTGAGGCGATGGGCAGGAGGCCGCATCCACACCCAGACCCGCGCCTGGGAGCTTAGGAACAGGGGCACCTCCAGGGGGTGGGTGGGGGTTGCCAGCACCCAAAGGAGCCACGAAAACTATATCCCTAGTGGGGGGCAGGGTGATAGGGCAGGGTGTGGCCTCCAGAAAGGGGGGCCACCGGCTGCTTGCAGGGGAGAGGAGGCGCACGGCAGACATCAGGCAGTCTCGGGTGACTGATGTTGGTGCCGCCCCCCCAGCCCTCGAGAGGCCAGACAGAGCGGGAGCCGCGGAGCTGGGGCGTGGGTGGGCTGTGACGCCCACGGGGCATCGGGCCCCTGCCGAGGTGCAGGCTGTGCTCACAGGAGGACCGCCTGGTGCCCAAGCACTGCCAGGCGTGGCCTAGAAACACACACATGAATGAAGTTAAATCTCTGGTGCTGTCAGTGGCAGGCTGTGCCCTGGTGCCCTTCTCTGCTTCCTGTCCTTTTTGTTCGTGTGGGGCCACACCCGCTCAGGGCCTCCTCCTGGCTCTGTGCTCTGGGATTGCTCCTGGTGAGGCTCGGGACACCGTCTGGGGTGCCGGGAACCGAGCACAGGTCAGCCGCATGCCAGGCCAGCGCCCTCCCCACCGTGCTCCCTCCCACCCAGGATGAGGCGAGGTCCCGAGTGGGAGAGACTCACCCGGGGAGGATCTGGGCAGCCTGACCGGGAGAGCACCCCCGCCACCCCCCAGCATCCCGGGGTGCTGGGCTCCCCCCGCCCCGGCTCTCCCCCGCTCCTTGGCTTCTTGTCCTGCTCCACAAATGCTCTGTGGCCATCGATCCCTGTAACCGGAGAGGGACGGAGCCCAGGACGAGAATAGAAAGTGCGGTGGGAAGGGTGGTACCCACTCCGCGGCCCGGGGGAGAGGGCAGACCAGACCCCTGGGGACATGCCCGACCCTCCTTAGGGAACTACAGGGAAGCAAGTGCCAGGAGCTCCCCGTGTGGCCGGGAGGACAGGCCCCCCCGGGGTCATCACAGACTCTGGGAATGTGATGTCCTGCCCAGGATGGTCACTATGGAGGGCAGAGGGGGTAAACTGAGGTTTGTGGTAGGAAGAAGGGTGGGTCATCAAAGAGGCAGGAGGGAACAAGGGCGTCAGGATGGGGGGGCTGGGTCCCCCACGCGCTGCTGGCGCGGACAGCCGGGGGTGTCAAGTCAGTGAGATTGCATGCAGCCCAGCCCCCGCTCCGGACAGACCCCAGGGATGGAGAGTGGGGTGGGCAGCACCTGCGGGCGAGTGACCGCACACCCGGCCCAGCTTTCAGCATGAGGAGGACGCGCCCAGTGAGAGCGACAGGCAGATCCCGCCTCCTGCGGCGTCCGGGTCAGAGACAGGCGGGTGGTGCGCTCAGGGTCCGGGCAGTGTGGGCTGTGACCCGAGGGGACAGTGGGTGTGAAAGTCCTGGCTAGGGCTGCGGGCTGCACCCAACGCCGGCAGGAAAAGCACGTACGGTCACTGCAGCCCGGGACAGTGATTACAGGTAGGGAAAGTTGGGAAAAGTCAGAAACTGACTTACAGGCGGAAACTGACTGTTACATGCATGCTTCTGTTACATGCAACAAAGACTGTAGCTTATGTGCAGTGGAAACAGTAACCCACAGGGGCAACTGTAACTGCCTCGCAGCCAGTGGCGCACAGGCGTTTGTTTCCCAGTGAGAACACAGCGCAGCTGCAGACTGGAGCTGTCCCCCCTCGACCCCCGCGGCCTGGCCCTGGCCCGGCCCTCCCAGCTCTGTGCTCTGACCCCCACCAGGGTCAGTGTGGCGAGGCTGGGGTGAGATGCCCCTAGATGGGCTCAGAGCGTGGGGGAGGGGCTGGAGACCCCCGGAGGCGTCTGCGGGGCCGGCGGGCGTTGGGCCCGGGCTGCCGGCCGTGTGCCCTCTGCGCAGCGTGCGCGGGCAGGGGCGCCCGTTCCCACTCCGTCACCCAGCGGTTGTGCCCCCAGTGTGGAGCGGAGGATGTGCTCCGGGTGCAGCCAGTGTGGGCGGGCTCGGCCCGTGTGAGCAGCGGCTCTCGCCTGGCCCGGGGGAGACTTCCTCTGCCGGCCACCGCCCAGTGTGGCCTGGCCCTGAGCCCGTCACAGCCGGGGAGGGCAGTGCCACGGGACTGAGGTGAGACCCACCTGCCTGCCCTAGGCACCTCGGGCTGTCCCCGTGCCCGGGGGTCTGTCTGCCCCTTCGTGAGGGCTTCTCCCTGCGTCTGTCATTACAGCCCATCCCCCAACATCCCTCCTGGGGGACACGTCTCTAGCGGGCACTCGGGCTGTGCCCGACACAGGGCCGGGACCCGCCCCCACGAGCAGAGGGACCAGCGGGCGCCAGACGATCACCTTCCCCCACATGGGCGGCCTGGAGGGGCAGGGACAAAGACAGCTTGTCTGGGGGGCGCAGAGTCCTGGCGGGGACCGGCGGGGTGCGGCCAGAGGCCCTGCTGTCCAGGGGCGAGGCTGGGGGCTGGGTGAGAGGCCCCCCCCGGGGACGGAGCATCCCGCCACGGCAGCCACCCCTCTGCAGGCCTGGGGCGGCGCTGCCCGGTGCCCCTGTGGTCGGCGGGACCCCACGCAGGACGGTGGCATTCTGGGATGGCTGGACGCTGCAGTGACACTTGACTGCAGGGACATCCGTGCCGCTGTGACCCTGTTGCTAAGCAACTAATGTGACAGGATAGAACAGCGCACGCTGAGTCCTGGGCTGGGAGGCTGGAGTTGGGGGCCTGGAGGGGGGAGGGGCGCCAAAGGTTCCTCCAACACCATCCTACCCGGGCTGGGTTCTGACGGGGATGGGGGCGTGGGGACGGACACACCCCCCCAGAGGGCGGGGGGTGGGGGCGCAGTCAGCCCCGAGCTTGCACCGCAGACCCCGGAGGACGGAGGCAGATCGGCTGTTTAGTTGGGGGTTAGCATGAGGCACTCCAGGCTCAGTGCTCAGGTAATAACCACTCCAGTAACCAAGCCCAAGCCGGCTGTTTGCAAGGTGACGGCTTCCCCAGTGGGTCAAACCAGCAGAGCATCCCCCTGGCTCCTTGCCTGGTCCCATCCCGCCCCCCCTTTCAGTGACCGCACTGTGGGTTTTGTGGGGCCCA
Source organism: Sorex araneus (assembly GCF_027595985.1). Classification (NCBI taxonomy): domain Eukaryota; kingdom Metazoa; phylum Chordata; class Mammalia; order Eulipotyphla; family Soricidae; genus Sorex; species Sorex araneus. The sequence goes on along the minus strand of NC_073302.1, from coordinate 2,273,280 downwards.
GTTTCCACACGGAAGTGAGATGCTCTAGTGTCTGCCTCCGCTGTGACCCCCTCCCCCCCGTGAGCCGGCCCCCTGGGCTGCCCGTGTGGCCAGACGGCAGGTGTCCTGGCCTGACCTAGGCGCGTCCCGCCATGTGCCTCGGGGCCCCAGGACAGGGGGGAGCAGCCCCGCCTCCAGCCCAGGCGGGGGCGTGGGACCCCATCTGTGCCGTGTGTCCTGTGCAGTGCCTGGCCTGGAAGGAACAAGGCTACATGTGAGCCCGATTCCTGCCCCGCGCCCCGGCTCTGCATTCTGTGGTGGCTCATGATCACCACACCACCATAGCGTGGGGTGGACACAGATTTGAACCCGGGGCCTCTTCTGCAGAGAAGTGCCCTGAAATCGACTTGCTGCCTGGCTTAGCTATTTTTTTTTTCTTCTTGGGTCACGCCTGGCAGTGCTCAGGGCTTCCTCCTGCCTCTGCACTCAGGGCTCACTCCTGGCGGTGTTGGGGGACTGTTGAGATGCCGGGGATCGAGCCAGGGTCAGCCGCGTGCAAGGCAAACGCCTTCCCTGCTGGACGATCGCTCCTGCACCCCTGGTTTATCTGTTATTTTATTCTTGTTTTGCTTTGTTTGGGGGCCACACCCAGTGTTGTTCAGGGGCTACTCCTGGCTCTGTGCTCAGGCATCACTCCTCGGGGGGCTCATATGGGATGCCGGGGGCTGGACTCAGGCGGGCTGTATGCACGGCGAGCCACCCTGCCCAGAGAGAGGCTCTCTCCCTGGCCCCTCTGCTTAAAAAATGTTTCTAGCGGCTGCCCCCGGCAGTTCTGGGGAGACGCCGTAGCCACTCCTCAGGGCCCTCGGCCCCGTGGTTAGAGCTGGAGGCGCAGTGCTCAGCCCGGTGCACTCTGTGGGGCCACACCCAGCCGTGCTTGGGACCACGCGGTGGCGGGAGTCAGAGTCAAGGCCTGAGGCACGCCGGGCCTGCCCCCTCTCAGCCCCTCCCCACCCACGAGCTTCCATGTGCGCGTCACACCCTGCGGTGCTGGAGATCTCAGTTCTCCGGGCCACGCGATGCCGGGGTGGGGCTGGGGCCTCACGCATACACCTGGCTCAGCACGAGTCACTGCCCAGCCCCTGTCATTTCTGAAGGAGCTGCCCCCTCTATGCTCCACCTACAGTGCTCCACCCATCCGCTCCATCCCCCCCTCCCCGCATCTCCTCTTCCTCCCGGGGTCCCTGTCTCTGCTCACAGTGGGGGCGCAAGGGCACGTTCCTCCTGTCCCTGGCCGAGGGAAGCTTCACTTCGCTGGCTTGGGGCATTTGTGAATCCCCAGTGCTACGAGCACTGCAGAGAGAGTGAGGGGCAGAGAGAGAGAGAGAGAGGACAGGGCTCAGGGCGCGCGTCTTGTGCACAAGCCAACTCCAGTTTAGTTCCCAGCAACCCCAGGGTCCGTAAAGTCCCGCCAGGAGTGATCCCTGAGCACAGGGCCAGGAGTGATCCCTGAGCACAGGGCCAGGAGTGATCCCTGAGCACAGAGCCAGGAGTGATCCCTGAGCACAGGGCCAGGAGTGATCCCTGAGCACAGGGCCAGGAGTGATCCCTGAGCACAGGGCCAGGAGCTGTCGGGCGCGGCCCCAAACTGATACATAAGTAAATGGGGCGACGAAGGGTTCGAGGTGAGCATGAGCTTTCATCGCTCCTGGTCCACACCTAGATGTGAATTTGTCGAGTCACGCGATAATGATAACTTTATAAGAAACTGCCAAACTGTTGGGGGTGGGGGCGGCTGCCCAGAGGTGACCAGTTCTCCACAGGACATGCCAGGGCGGGCAGGGTCTGGGCACGTAGGGTTTAGCTTGGTACACAGGTGACCTGAGTTCGATTCCTGGGCACCCCAGATGGTCCCCTGGGCATCGCCAGGAGTGATCCCTGAGCACAGAGCCAGGAGTGATCCCTGAGCACCACTGAGGGTAGTCCCGCCCCCCCCCCCAAAAAAAGCAAGGGCAGGGGCCGGAGCGATAGCACAGTGGGTAGGGCGTTTGCCTTGCATGCGGCCGACCTGGGTTCGATCCCCGGCATCCCATATGGTCCCCCAAGCACCGCCAGGAGTAATTTCTGAGTGCAAAGCCAGGAGTAACCCCTGAGCATCGCTGGGTGTGACCCAAAAAGCAAAAAAAAAAAAAAAAAAATTAAAAAAAAAAGTTAAAAAAAAAAAAAAAAAGCAAGGGCAGGTGAGAGGGGGCTTCCAGACGTGCAGGTCAGAGACGGCCAAGGAAGGGCGGGATGAGAGAGAAGGCAGGACCCGCAGAACAAGGAATCGAGGGACGACTCCAGGAGTGCTGACCGAGGAGCCCAGTGGAAGGGTGTGCCGGGGGAGCAAGCATGGAGGACATCCCGGGGCAGAGGCCAGTGTGAATATAAGAAACCCACCAGGAATGACTCAGGCGAGGGATGGGGAAGGGAAGACTTTAAGGCACGGGAGGCCCCTTTGCGAGCCAGCTCACGGCTCTGGGACAAGTCTCTCCCACCCACCTCCCCGCCTCAGTTTCCCCACCTGCCGTGAGGATGATCCGAGAGCACACAGGGTGGGGGTCAGCCGGCTGGGCTCAAGCCCGACTTCTGCGAACGCAACCCCAGACCCCTGCCCGTCCCCCTCGCACCCCCCTGTCAGCCAGCGGGGGCAGGACCGAGAACCTCTCTTAATGGGAGGGACACGGAGCTGCTGCGGACAGCAAGGGGGTCCGAGCCCGGCCCCGCGCCCCGCGGCTGCCGGCCAGCTCTCCAGGCACCAGGGACGCTGGATAATAGGATTCGGCCTCCGGCTGGAGGATGTGAAGACCGTTAAAGCACTTAATAGAGAGCACTTCGCCCGGGACCAGATTTGATTTGGCCAATGAACTCAATTGCCGGCCTGGTTTGCTCCAGAAGTTCCCACAGCATCTGTCCCCATTAGCCTGGAAGTGGCCTCCTCCCTCCTGGGTCTCAGACCCCGGCTGGGCTGGCGGGGGGCGGGCTTCCCTTACTCCCAGCACCCCTCCACCCCACCTCCGTCCTTGAGTGGGACAGAAGTCCAGGGGCTCAGGGGGGCTCCCAAGGGCACTCAGGACTGGGAGTCCACTGGCCACTCTTGGCCGGCTGGGCTGACACTTCCGGGCCGGAGTCGGAGGAAGTGACGTCGCTTGGGCGCTGCAGTGCAGGGGGCCCGAGGCTGTGCCCTGCGTTGCCCAGAGAAGCACTCGGGTGGCGCTGTGTCACCCCCAGACCCAGAAGTGCAGGGTCTCACCAGGCCCCCCGGGGGCTGTCCCAGCTCCATCGGCACGGTCGCTGCGTCCGGCCTCCTCGCCGGACATCTCGGCTGCACCCTGCTGGCCTCACCCGTCCCCCTGCAGCTTTGCCCCAGCCCAGGACACGAGGATGAGCAAAGGGCCGGGAGAGAACAGCCACTCCCACCAGTGCCTCCCCTCATCCCGAAGCACTGTGGGGCGGGGGGGGGGGGGGTTTCTGTGTCACCCCATCCTTCGTGCCAGCAGAGGTTTGAGGTCTGCTGTTCTCTAAACCCCACAGCCCCTTGGAAATTCTTTTCTAAAGAAAAAAAAAAAAGAAAGAAAGAAAATAGAGGCTCGGGGCTGGAGCGATAGCACAGCGGGGAGGGCATTTGCCTTGCACGCGGCTGACCCGGGTTCAAATCCCAGCATCCCATATGGTCCCCTGAGCACGGCCAGGGGTAATTCCTGAGTGCAGAGCCAGGAGTAACCCCTGTGCATCGCCGGGTGTGACCCAAAAAGCCAAAAAAAAAAAAAGAAAAAGAAAATAGAGGCTGGAGCAATAGCACAGCAGGGAGGGTGTTTCGACACGGCAGGCCCGGGTTCAGTCCCCGGTATCCCATAGCACCCAAGCACCACCAGGAGTGATCCCTGAGCGCGGAGCCAGGAATAGCCCCTGAGCACTGCAGGTGTGGCCCCAACCGCCCCCAGAATAACGATAAATCAAAATGATGGTGTCTCGGGTGAGACGGCAGGCGGGGACGCTGGGGACAGCCTGACTTCCAGCAGCTCTGGCCTCCGAGGCACCAGCCATCTGCCGGGTCACTCCGAGCCACCGCTCACCCGAGATAACCCAAGCTGAGGGGGGGGGTGTGAGTGCACCCCACCCAGGGGTGATGAAGCCCCGAGAGCCCCAGGGGCCTGGCTCCCTGCACCCCGGGGGGGGCGCCCCCTGCGCTGGGCTCCAGCTCTCACGGTCCCCTCTTCCGGGAGGGTGACGTCAGCCTTCTGGCAGCCGGGCCTGACCTACATTCCTCCCGCCCGTCTGGGAGAGGCTCCAGGCCCCGAGAGCGGGCGCCCCAGCCCACGAGCTTCGCGGCACACCCGTGCCAGGCCTGGGTCCAGATGGTGCTCCCAGCGGCAGCACCCGGCATAGCCCCCTCCCCGCGGGGGGGCACGCACGGTGGCAGGAAAAGGGGCGAGTCCTCTGGGGAGGTGGCTGCCGCAGGGTCAGCTCCCAGCGGGCATGGGCTGTCCGGCCACACAGCCCCGTCTCAGCCAGATGGTGGAGACAGGTGGGGGCAGCCAGGTCAAGTGCAGGGACCCCCGGTAAGTTTGGGTGTCGGAGAGGCACCGAATCAAAGGCCAGTGTCCGTATATCTCGTGCCGCCAGGGGCTTCGAGTCCCCCAGGCGCCGGGTCCCCGACTGCCCGTCTGACCGCCAGCCTCGGGCCAAGCCGAGGCGGCTGCGTTTTGTCAGGGAGACCAGCGGGAGGAGCACGGCCCAGGGGAGCCGCCAGGGACGAGGCTGGCCCCGGGGCAGGGGACACCGCGCTTGTCCCCTCCCTGCCATGTGCTGGGGTCAGAGGGGCTCGGGGCTCCCCTCGCGCCCCCCTTCCACACGGGCACTTCCTGATTTCCTAGCCTGGCAGAATAGTGGCCACCGCGGGCTGCCCGACGCCAGCTGTGCCCTGTCCTGCCCGTCTCGTCCCCCTTGGTCCCGCAGGAGCGGAGGGCAAAGTCAGGCTCCTCTGGCTGCTCACGACCCCCGGGAGCCGGGGAGGACTCTCCCCTCTCCCCGCCTCTCCTCCCCGGCTCTCCTCCCCGGCTCTGTCTGCCCGTTTCCTTCCCTCCTGCCTGCTGTGGAGCCTCTCCTGCCTTCGTCACTGACGCTGAGGGAGTGTCGGAAGGGCGGGCTCGTGCTGGGGTCCTCTCTGGTCTCCACCAGGCCCGGGTGCTGGCCAGCCTCACATCGTCACCGGTTAATAGTGCTCCCAGGGGCCAGAGAGATGGCTCGGTGGGTAGGGCACAGGCGTTGCAGGCGGGAGGCCTGGCTTCCCTTCCAGGAGCACATGGTCCTCTACGCACCGTAGGAGCAACCTCTGGGGCAGCCCTCAAGCGCTGCAGGGTGTTGCCCCGAGGGCAAAAGTAAATGAGTAATAATTAACTTTGGAACACTCTGATGGGCGTGCTGAGGAGAGCTGTGTGGCAGGGCCAGGAAACGCGGGTGGCTGTTTCTATAAAGACAGAATCTTCTAGAAGGCCTTGTCCAAAGTTCCTTGGTAACCCTGAGCTCTGGGTGGGGCCTGAAGTGCAGCGGGCACCCATCTCGACTCAGATGCCGCCTTCCTTGGCCTCGGAATTGGGTAGCGGGGTATGGGCAGGATGGGCAGGGGGCAAAGGAATCAAGGTGAGTCCAGCAGAGACCCAGCCACCCCTGCTTCCTGCCACTGACCCTGCATGAAGTGGCCTCCTCTGACTGTGCGGCCTTGGGCAGCTTGCTTAACCTCTCTGGCCCTCTGCCTGCCTGTCTCCAAGACACAGGGGACAGCAGCAGCCCCAGGGGGTGGCTGTGCATGCTCACGCACTCACCCGAGACTGCCCAGCCTTCAGGAAAAACATGGAGGCCTTAAGACTGCAGGACCCCCTTGGGACTCCTTCGAGGGGCCCCCAGCCATCTGCCCTCGGGAGAACGTCGGGGAGGCCCAGCAGCTTCGTGGAGGCCACATCATCAGGGCCAGGGCGACCAGGGCCGCCAGCACGTGCCCGAGGCGGGAAAGGGCCATGCCCGGTCGCACCTGCCACGTGCAGAGTCCAGCAGCACCGGCCCTGGGTGGGTGCGTGTGGGGACGGCGGAGAGGCGTGGCTGGTCCCTGCATCCGGCTCAGCTGGGGGAGTGCAGGGCTTCCGGGTACCCGCCCCCCTCCCCCCCGTGCAGGCGTGCAGGGCTACAGGGCTTGGCTGGGTAAGCCCAGGGCTCCCGGGTACCCGCCCCCCCCCCCCCCCCGTGCAGGTGTGCAGGGCTACAGGGCTTGGCTGGGTAAGCCCAGGGCTCCCGGGTACCCCAGTGTACAGGGGTCAGGGCTCGGCTGGACAAGCCCAGGCTCCCGGGTACCCCAGTGTACAGGGGGTCAGGGCTCGGCTGGACAAACCAGGGCTCCCGGGTACCCCAGTGTACAGGGGGTCAGGGCTCGGCTGGACAAGGTCAGGGCTCCCGGGTACCCCAGTGTACAGGGGTCAGGGCTCGGCTGGACAAGCCCAGGGCTCCCGGGTACCCCAGTGTACAGGGGTCAGGGCTCGGCTGGGTAAGCCCAGGGCTCCCGGGTACCCCAGTGTACAGGGGTCAGGGCTCGGCTGGACAAGGTCAGGGCTCCCGGGTACCCCAGTGTACAGGGGGTCAGGGCTCGGCTGGACAAGCCCAGGGCTCCCGGGTACCCCAGTGTACAGGGGGTCAGGGCTCGGCTGGACAAGCCCAGGGCTCCCGGGTACCCCAGTGTACAGGGGTCAGGGCTTGGCTGGACAAGCCCAGGGCTCCCGGGTACCCCAGTGTACAGGGGGTCAGGGCTCGGCTGGACAAGCCCAGGGCTCCCGGGTACCCCAGTGTACAGGGGGTCATGGCTCGGCTGGACCAGCCCAGGGCTCCCGGGTACCCCAGTGTACAGGGGGTCAGGGCTCGGCTGGACAAGGTCAGGGCTCCTGGGTACCCCAGTGTTCAGGGGGTCAGGGCTCGGCTGGACAAGCCCAGGGCTCCTGGGTACCCCAGTGTACAGGGGGTCAGGGCTCGGCTGGACAAGGTCAGGGCTCCCGGGTACCCCAGTGTACAGGGGTCAGGGCTCGGCTGGACAAGGTCAGGGCTCCCGGGTACCCCAGTGTACAGGGGGTCAGGGCTCGGCTGGACAAGCCCAGGGCTCCCGGGTACCCCAGTATACAGGGGTCAGGGCTCGGCTGGACAAGGTCAGGGCTCCCGGGTACCCCAGTGTACAGGGGGTCAGGGCTCGGCTGGACAAGCCCAGGGCTCCCGGGTACCCCAGTGTACAGGGGTCAGGGCTTGGCTGGACAAGCCCAGGGCTCCCGGGTACCCCAGTGTACAGGGGGTCAGGGCTCGGCTGGACAAGCCCAGGGCTCCCGGGTACCCCAGTGTACAGGGGGTCAGGGCTCGGCTGGACAAGCCCAGGGCTCCCGGGTACCCCAGTGTACAGGGGGTCAGGGCTCAGCTGGGTAAGCACAGGGCTCCCGAGTACCCCAGTGTACAGGGGTCAGGGCTCGGCTGGACAAGCCCAGGGCTCCCAGGTACCCCAGTATACAGGGGTCAGGGCTCGGCTGGACAAGCCCAGGGCTCCCGGGTACCCCAGTGTACAGGGGTCAGGGCTCGGCTGGACAAGCCCAGGGCTCCCGGGTACCCCAGTGTACAGGGGGTCAGGGCTCGGCTGGACAAGGTCAGGGCTCCCGGGTACCCCAGTGTACAGGGGGTCATGGCTCGGCTGGACCAGCCCAGGGCTCCCGGGTACCCCAGTGTACAGGGGGTCATGGCTCGGCTGGACCAGCCCAGGGCTCCCGGGTACCCCAGTGTACAGGGGGTCAGGGCTCGGCTGGACAAGCCCAGGGCTCCCGGTACCCCAGTGTTCAGGGGGTCAGGGCTCGGCTGGACAAGGTCAGGGCTCCTGGGTACCCCAGTGTACAGGGGTCAGGGCTCGGCTGGACAAGCCCAGGGCTCCCGGGTACCCCAGTGTACAGGGGGTCAGGGCTCGGCCTGACAAGGTCAGGGCTCCGGGGTACCCCAGTATACAGGGGGTCAGGGCTCGGCTGGACAAGTTCAGGGCTCCCGGGTACCCCAGTGTACAGGGGTCAGGGCTACAGACACAGGGGTACAGTGTACAGGGGTCAGGGCTCGGCTGGGTAAGCCCAGGGCACCCGGGTACCCCGTGCAGGACTCGGCTGGGTATGCTCTCAGGGCATACACCCACGGGGGTCAGGCTCTGGCTGCCCCACTGGGTACTGGCTCTGCCCTGACCGTGCGGGGGCCGTGGCAATTGCCAGGCTGCCCTCGTCTCGGCCTCCCGCCCGCAGGACAGAGGTGACGCTGTGTCTGCGGCTGTTGAAGAGCGTGTGGTGTTCTTGCGGCTGCTGTGAGCTGCGCTGTGTGTCAGGTGCAGTGCCGCCGGTTCGTAAGGACAGTGGAACGCACTGTGCAGGTGTGAGGGCACCACCTGTCCCCGGTCCTGTCGCCCAGTTGAACGCTTCACCACCTCCCACAGCCCCGCTGACGGAGCCTGTAGAGCTGTGTGTCGGGGCTGAAGACAGAGTCCAGGGCTAAGGTACACGCTGCGTGGTGCCGGAGCGATAGTACAGTGGGTGGGGCCTTTGCCTTGCATGTGGAAGACCCGGGTTCAATCCCCGCCATCCCAGCTGGTATTCGGAGCACTGCCAGGAATGATTCTTGATTGCAGAGCCAGGAGTTAAGCCCTGGGCATCACCTGTGCATTGCCAGTGTGGCCCCCAAACCCAACCCAAACCAAACCGAACCCAAAAAAAGGTACATGCATTGCATGAAGCCTACCCCAGTTTGATGCCCAGTGACATATGTCCCCCGAGCACCCCTGAGTTGGCCCTGGTAATCCCCCTAACTGCAGGGCCCAAACAGCACCCTATTCTGGGCCCTTGAATTAAACCACTTGGCCCAGAATTATCGATGGGGCTGCCAGGGCTCCTGACCACTGCTGGGGAGCCCCAACACCCCAAAATCTGTGCTTTACGTCCAGAGACCAGTGACAACTAAGGAAGTGCGCCCCAGTACCTGCGTGTAGTACCTTCCCCAGCTCCCAGCCTCCAGGTGTGCTTACACTGAGCATCCGGGCGAGGGAGAGGCAACGGAGGCTGACTGGACGCAAGGATTATGGAATCCTGCCTGTGCGAGCGACACTTGACTTCCCAAAGGACACCCTGTTGGCCTAGGAGAAGGGAGGGGGCCTAAGGGCACATTCCAGTCGGCCCAGACAAAGGGGCAAAGCCCATTCCAGTTGGCCCGGGAAAAGTGGGTGGAGCCCCACAGCCCATTCCAGTTGGCCCGGGAGAAGTGGGTGGAGCCCCACCGCCCATTGCAATTGGCCTGAGGAAAGTGGGTGGAGCCCCACGGCCCATTGCAGTTGGCCCGGGAAAAGTGGGTGGAGCCCCACAGCCCATTGCAATTGGCCCGGGAAAAGTGGGTGGAGCCCCACAGCCCATTGCAATTGGCCCGGGAAAAGTGGGTGGAGCCCCACAGCCCATTGCAGTTGGCCTGAGGAAAGTGGGTGGAGCCCCACAGCCCATTGCAATTGGCCCGGGGAAAGTGGGTGGAGCCCCACAGCCCATTGCAATTGGCCCGGGGAAAGTGGGTGGAGCCCCACAGCCCATTGCAATTGGCCTGAGGAAAGTGGGTGGAGCCCCACAGCCCATTGCAATTGGCCCAGGAAAAGTGGGTGGAGCCCCACAGCCCATTGCAATTGGCCCAGGAAAAGTGGGTGGAGCCCCACAGCCCATTGCAATTGGCCCGGGAAAAGTGGGTGGAGCCCCACAGCCCATTGCAATTGGCCCGGGAAAAGTGGGTGGAGCCCCACAGCCCATTGCAATTGGCCCAGGAAAAGTGGGTGGAGCCCCACAGCCCATTGCAGTGGGCCTAGGAGGAGGGGTGACTCCTCGGCGACTGGAACCTCCTGGCCATTGCAGGCGTAAGCAGGTGCACAGATAGAGAGAACGAGGTCGGAACCCTGCAGAGTCGGGAAGAGAAGCAGAGAGGCAGACGGGGAACATGGAGAAAGGTCAGCCGTGCACACACACTGCCCCCCACCGGAGTCACGGAAAGACGTCCCCTGCCCGCTGAGCTGGTTCCGTGACAGCCCTGGGTCGGTTCCCCACGCTGTGGGCTCCTGCTGGCAGGACTGCCCGGCAGGGAATTCTTAGCTCCGCCGGTGGTGGAGCAGGTGCCACACTGCTGCCCAGTTCGGCCAGCAACAGGGGAGGGGCTGCTGGACAGGCGGGGGCCCACGAGGGGCGGGAGGGGCCGAGCCTCGCCTGACCTTGGGCAGCCTTCTCCCCACCTGTGCCGCCCGACGGCACCCTCCCCCATCACAGCGCAATATGCTGCTCAGAGTCAACTGCCAGTTCGTGCATTTTTAACAAGCCAAGGTCAGTGTTATCACCCGGAGTGAAGATGGCAATCTTTGGCCGATGTAACTGACATCTAAAAATACCCGTGTTCGGCCAGAGGCCGGTGGCCGTTCCTGGATCCACACACGGGATGTTAAATAGGGCTTCGGGAGGCGAATGAACACGCTCTGAGGTCAGACTTCTGCCGGATGAGGCAAGCAGGGCTTTTTCCCACCGGACCTTCCGGGCCCCGGATGCTGAGTGCCAGGGCCCGGGAAGGGACAGGGTGTTAATGCATCAGTGTGCTGTCGCTTAAGGTCTAGGCACGGACCCTTTTTTGCCCAGGGGCGTCTGCGTTCTGGTCTCCCTGAGATAAGTCTCCATTGCCCGCATCTGCCTGTGCCCCCCGCAGGCCCACGGTGCATGAAGACTGCATGCTCTTCCCGCCCCATTCAGATCAGCCCCGAGGTCCAGCCGGGCAGGGACTAGGGCAACGTCTGGCTTCCCGGCTCTTGGGAACAGGGTTACGATTCAGCACCACGGACAGTGCCTTGATCCTCGATGCCCTTGGACCCAGGGGCTGAGTGCAGAATTGTGCGTGAGGTGAACCAGATTCTCAGCCCCTTCACAGCCCCCCCCAACACCCCCGTTGAGGAGAAAGCCACGTGTGTCTGGGCCCCGGCACCTCCCTGGTGACAGCACTTATTTTCTTTTGTTGTTGTTTTGGGGCCACACCTGGCAGTGCTCAGAGGTTACTCCTGGCTCTGTGCTCAGGAATCACGCCTAGGGATGTTCAGGAGCCATCTGGGACACCGGGGATCGAACCCGGGTCAGCTATGTGTCAGGCTAGCACCCTCCCCACTGTGCTGTCACCCCAGCTCTCCCTCCAGAGGGGCAGAGGGGAAAGTAAGCATGGGCACAATGACAGAAATTTTGTGCTCTAATTTTGGGCTGGGTATGTGGCTGTCACACCCCAGCAGAGGGACATGTGAGCAGCAGCTCAGAGCTGCTGGCTGGGCAGAGCCCACAGAATCGCAGTTCCTCGGTGGGTGGCAGCAGGAAGGGGTGCTGGTGACATCATCACCCTGTCTGTGGGGTGGGGAAGAGGCGCTGAGGCCCCGCCTCCTCAGCCCATCTGGCTAGGACCCCCTCTCCAGACCCCACTAACCCTTAATGTCATCCGACAGGGGCGGGGGCCCCACCCCAAATTTATCACACTGCAGGTTAATATTTTTAAATGTTTATTTATTTTGGCTTTTTTGGGTTCATACTCAGTGACGCTCAGGGGTTACTCCTGGCTTTGAGCTCAGGAATTACTCCTCACATTGCTCTCGGGACCATATGGGATGCTGGGAATCGAACCCAGGTCGGCCACATGCAAGGCAGATGCCCTACCCGCTGTTTTATCACTCTGGTCCCTGGGGGTTACGTCTTTACCATAAGACTGGGGGTTCCAGTTCAGCTCACGCTGCTGCCGTCCACTCAGCTTGCTCCCCCACCCTATCCATGGTTCAGATACTTCTGAGTTTGGGTGGCATCACATCTGGGGGAGCCTTGAACCCTGGGCAAGGTCCTTCACCTTCCCGAGCTTCCTCTCCCCGTGTCTGACCTTCTTGTGGCCTCTCAAAGAGGAACAAGACCCCCCACACCAGAATGCGTGGTCCTCTGGGGACCTGCTGATTCCACGGTGGCCCCGCCTTCCACATCCTTCAGGGTCCCACGGGGAGTTTGCGGGTGGGGCGAAATGGGGAGCAGCAGCATGGATGCCCTGGGGCCACAGGGAAGGGGGTCCTTGCCCCGCAGCACTGCGTCAGGGGTGCCGAGGGCCCGGGAGCCGCGGGAGGCGTGGGGAAGGGGCAGTGCCTCTCCAGGAGAGGGTCGTGTGCAGCACGCAGGGACGGGGACCAGCAAGAACACACCTCAGCCCGAGGTGGCTGGCCACAAAGGAGAGGGAATCTGCCAGCCAGCAGGAGGAGAGAACATTCTAGAGAAGCAGGGCCACCTTGTCCAGGCCACTGTTCTCTGCTGGCGGCAGGGCTGCGGCTTCTGCCTCTCTTCTCTGGCTCTCGGCCCCCAGACCCACCTTATTCTGGTACAGCCCTGGCACAGCTGGACGAGGGGCCGGTCACCCCCAGTGGCCAGGGGTAACCCGTCTGAAGGACTCGCGAGCTCCAAGTCAAGTCCCTCCCCCTGGACTCTGCTGCCACTTGCCTGGCTGAGTTTCTCTTTGAGCTTCCAGAAGTTTCCAGAAGGTTCTTTTCTCCTGCCCTGGCTGGCCCCTTAGGTCTTCACTTAAAGCTCTCTCTCTCCTGAAGCCTGGCCTGCAGGGCCCCACGGTGCCTGTTCCTGGGCTGGCTTGAGCGCTAGGAATAGCTGAGATCAGAATCGTCTGTCACTGGGGCTGGGCAGGTAGCACGGCGGCCCAGGTCCAATCCTGGCACCCCTCATGGTCCCCTGAGCCCACCAGGAGAGATTCCCAGGCACAGGGCCAGGAGTGGCCCCTGAGCACAGCCAGGTGTGACCCTACAATAAACAAAAAGAAGCGTGTATCGCCTCCAATGACAGGAGCGAGCCCAGCACCTCTGTCCCGGAACGACCAGCACAGAGCAGGGTCCCAAACCCGGGCGGCAGAGCCCAGGGTCCAGGCTCCAGTCGGTGGAGTGGTGCCCGCCCACCTCCACGTCCTGCGTGGACCCGGCCCTGAGTGACAGCTGGGTGTCAAGCGAAGCATGCTTAATTTTGATGAAGCGTGTTTGTGGGTTTTTTAGAGCAGTTGTAGGTTGGCAGAGAGTCGGACAGATTGTGCTGACAGCCCCTAATGCCGGCACGTCCTGGCATGGCTCTGCCCCCCCCCGCAGCCCTGACGCTCACCTGTCGGCGGGTGACACTGAGCCACAGCCAGATGCTGACTTGGGCTCACTCGTGGAGTGCCCCCTCCCTGGTGTCGGCAGGGGGGCCTTCGGTGGGCCCCTCTCCATACTAGCACAGGGCCAGACCGAATACCCTCACCCCCACGCTCCCCCGCGCCACCCCGTCCCCCCACCCTGCCTGTGGCACGGTTCCCCGTGGCACACGCTGTCCCAGCTCAGAGTGTGCCACGAGCAGGGGCCCGGTAAATACTGCTCTGTGCGTATTTTAATGAAAACAGGCTCTGACTCAGCACGTTGCTCTGCAAGTTGCATTTTACAAATATTGATGATATACGCTGGAGACTTCCTGTCCAGGATCTAGAGCCCGCTCGGACACACACCCCAGCGTTCGCCGTGGGGACTCCAGCACGCAGGCGCACGGACCGGACAGGCTGCCCACACCGTCCCCACCTGGCAGGACCCCCACGCACGGCCCCTGCTGCTGTGTCTCGGTCTCTGTCCGTGTTCTCCACCCCGAGCTAATCCCTGACCTCGGATCGCTGCCCTGGGGGGGCGGGGGGTGTCCCTGCGACTTTGGAAATAGAAGGACTGCGGGGGCCAGAGTCACAGTACGTGGGGAGGGCGCCTGCCTTGTGCACAGCCAACCTGGTTCAGTTTGCAGCATCCCAGAGGGTCTCTCAAGCACCGCCGGGAGTAATTCCTGAACGCAGAGCCAGGAGGAACCCCTGAGCACTGCCAGGTGTGGCCCCAAATAGCACACAAAAAGATAAGGACTGTTGGGACCCATCACCTCCCTGTCCCCAAGTCCAGGCCTGGGCTCACTGGTCGGCGCCGGGTGCAGAATCTGCTGGTTGAACTCAGGTGGTTTGACCCAAGAGCCAGGTAGGGCCCCTGCGGCTGCCGAGAGCTTTGGGCTCCTCTCGACCCAGGGCCCTTGAGTACAGGCCCGTTGGTCTGACTGCGGGCACAGCCCACCTGCCTGGCGTTTGCTGGGCTTATGTCAGTGTAACTGGGTCCAGGCCGGAGCCATGGCACAGCGGGGAGGGCGTCTGCCTTGCATGTGACCGACCCAGGTTCAATCCCCGGCATCCCATAGGGTCCCCCGAGCACCGCCAGGTGTAATTCCCAAGTGCAGAGCCAGGAGCAACCCCTGAGCATCACTGGGTGTGACCCAAAAATTAAAAAAAATTTTTTTTTAATTTTTAATGTAGCTATTTTAATTCAATTTTAATTTAAATGTAGCTAGGGGCTGGAGTGGTAGCACAGCAGGGAGGGCATTTTCCTTGCACGTGGCCGACCCGGGTTCGATTCCCAGCATCCCATCGGGTCCCCTGAGCACCGCCAGGAGTGATTCCTGAGTGCAGAGCCAGGAGCAACCCCTGAGCATCTCTGGGTGTGACCCAAAAAGAAAAAAAAATTGTAGCTGGGTCCAGGGACTTGGTCAGCTTCAAGTTCAGCTCGTGCTGGTGAGAGTGAGCTGGGGAGGAGGTGAGTGCAGGGGTGCGGGGCTGCGGGCAGCCTTCTGGGGAGAAGCATCTCTCTGGCCTCTGTGTGACTATGTGTGCATCTGTGTGCTTGCGTGTGTCTCTGTATCTGTGTGTCTGTATATATTTGTATCTCTGTGTGTCTGTATGTTTGTATGTGTCATGTGTATATATCTGTGTGCATGTGTATCTGTGTGTCTGTGTGCATGTGTGTCTCTGTGTACCTGTGTGAGTGTATGTCTGTCTCTGTGTGCATGTGTGTGTGCATGTGTCTCCGGGGGGCTGTGTGTGTATGCATGTGCATCTCTTTGTGTGTCTGTGTGTCTCTCTGTATATGCTATTTCAGGCTGTTGCTACTCTGAGCTTCAGTCATTCATTGAGTCTGTGTGTGTGTGTCTGTGTGTTGTGGGTCTATGTGTCTGTGTCTGTGTGTCTCTATGTCTGTGTCTGTTTCTCTGTTTCTCTGTGGGGTGGGGTCTGTGTGTGTTTCTCTGTGTGTGGGTTTGTGTATATGTATGTCTGTGTGTACATCTGTGTCTATGTGTGTTTGTGTGTGTCTCTGTTTCTGTGGGGGGGTCTGTGTGTGTCTCTGTGTTTGTGAGTGGGGGGGTCTGTGTGTGTCTGTGTGTGTCTGTGTGTCTGTGTGTCTGTGTGTCTGTGCTGTTCCAAGCTGTCGCCACTCTGAGTTCCAACCCTTCATTGAGTAGCAGCTGTTAAAGGGCGACCTCTGACCTCTGTCCTCCTCCTCCAGTTCCCAGCTGGGCGCTTCTATAGCAAGCCCCGCCCCCAGCTGCGGGCGCGCGGAGGTACCGTCTCCAGGGGCGGGGCGGGCGGACAAGCGCTCTCCTCTTTATTTACCGGATTGTGGAATAATGAGTTGCCCATGAATATT
The DNA here is from genome assembly GCF_027595985.1 of Sorex araneus. Classification (NCBI taxonomy): domain Eukaryota; kingdom Metazoa; phylum Chordata; class Mammalia; order Eulipotyphla; family Soricidae; genus Sorex; species Sorex araneus. The sequence continues at coordinate 2,257,661 of NC_073302.1, read as the reverse complement.
TCACCAGGGCATGAATAATGCAGCGTGGTGGGAGCACAGGGCGGGGCGGGGCTCCTGGGGACAGAGGTCTCCCCTCCCCGCGCCCTCCTGTGCCAAGGCTTTGCTTCCTGCTGTCCCGGAGGGGAGGGAGGCTGGGAGGTGCTCGCTGACCTCTGCCTTCCGCCCGCAGGTGCAAGTGCAACCTGCACGCCAGCCTGTGCTCAGTGCGCGAGGGCAGCCTGCAGTGCGAGTGCGAGCACAACACCACCGGCCCCGACTGTGGCAAGTGCAAGAAGAACTTCCGCACCCGCTCCTGGCGCGCCGGCTCCTACCTGCCGCTGCCCCACGGCTCGCCCAACGCCTGTGCGTACCGCAGAGACCACACCCCGTGCCTCCTGCAGCCCTGGCTCCCCTGCCTCCCGCCCAGAGCTGGGGGCACGCACACGCCCCCGGGCTCAGGTCCATGCACACCCATGCCCCCCAGATCCATGCACACCCATGCCCCCAGGCTCAGATCCATGCACACCCATGCCCCCCAGATCCATGCACACCCATGCCCCCCCAGATCCATGCACACCCATGCCCCCCAGATCCACGCACACCCATGCCCCCCCAGATCCATGCACACCCATGCCCCCCAGATCCATGCACACCCATGCCCCCCCCAGATCCATGCACACCCATGCCCCCGGGCTCAGATCCACGCACACCCATGCCCACGGGTTCAGATCTATGCACACCCATACCCATGGGGTTCAGATCCTTGCACACATATGTTCACATAGGCCAATATATATGCACATGCATGCACATGGGGCTCAAGTACATGCATACCCCTGGACACATCTCAAATGCATTCACAAAAGTCTAATATACATGCACACCTATGCATGCAGACATGGGCTCAGATATATGCACATGTATGTGATCAGATACATGTATACACATGATCAGCCACACACGTGATGTGTTACATGTGCACATGCCCATGTATACACAGGTTCATGTGCTCATCTATGTGCATACATACACAGGTTCAGGTGCATGTACCCACATACATGTGCTCATATGTGTAAGACAAGCATACACATGCTCATGTACATGTACACAGGACACATGTGCTCAAGTATATGCACAGCATGAACATGTTCTGCATATACACACAAGCACACATTATAATTATGCTGTGTTCAGACACATGTACACAAGAACCAGATGCTGAAATGCACACGTGTGCATGTGGTCAGGTACATGTATGTACAAGCAAGTACATATACAAAAACATTCACATGTGTGCTTAGGTACATGTGGAAAAAACATAATATGTGCTCAAACACAGACACATAGGTCTGTGCCAAGTACCTGTATCTCCATGCACACATGTCCCATGCACACAGTGCTCAGGTGCATGTACAATCATGCACACAATGCCCAGATGCATGTACACTCATACACATACTCAGATGCATGTAGATCTAGCATGCACATGCTCTGATGCATGAACACCCGTGCACACACATGTTCAGATGCATGTACACCCACGCACACACATGCTCAGATATATGTACACCCTCCTTTCCTCTCCCGACTCAGATGGGCCAGGGAGACAGTTCTGTAGTACACCCACCCATGTCCAGTACATAACTCTTAGGGGGCCTCAGCCTCATCTTCAGGGATCTCCATAAAACCACAAATCCAGGGACCCCTCAAGTGGCAGACAGCAGAGCCCAGCTGGCCCTGAGGGTGCCCCCGGGACTCCCAGCGCCGTGCCCAGAGCCTGCAGGGGCTGGCATTGGCCCGTTCTCCAGAGCGACTCTCAGACCCCGTGGGGACCCGATCTTGCCTCACCCTCTGCCCACAGTTCATGTGACTTGGGCTGGTGAGAGGAGCCTCGCAGGTGCATGGGAAGCCCCCACCCACACACTCAGGAAGCCCCCTGGGGATCCTGAGGCCTCTAGGACCCTATGGCAGTGCTTAGCTCCGGCCGGGACCACCTGTCCCCGCGTCCCACGCAGGTTTCCGGGAAGCTCTGGGGCTGCGCCCACTAGCCCTGGTTCTTCTCGATGGCGTCAGAGCCTGCAGGAGTCCGTCTGCCCAGGGCCGGTGGCCCCATTCCCAGCACCCGCCCTGCCCGCCCCGGCCCCCGGCCCCACCAGCCAGCCCCGCCTGCCCGGCTGGAAAGGGCTCAGCCCTCTGCAGGGAGCAGGGGCGCCCCTGACCCTCCTCTCCCCCACAGGTGCCGCTGCGGGCTCGGTCGGCAGTAAGTACAGCCCGAGTGCCGGGCCACCCCCTCCTCGGCGTGTGCCAGCTTCTTGCCCCCCGCACCCCCCGCTTGCTCGGCACTGCTGTAGAGTCGGGGTGCTCTGCTCCCGGGGCTCACTCCCCCTCCCCAGCTGGGAGCTTCTCCTGCTGCGCAAGGGTGGGCGTGGGGCCTGGGGCCTGAGGTGCCCACCCAGCGGGATCTGGGGAGGATGGGGGGGGAGTAGTGTGGGGTCTCGGGCCACCCTGGCACTGCCCCCTGCTGGCTGCATCTGGCCTGTCCCAACTCTCAGAAACACTTTCTTGAGGGCCAGACCCTCTCCAGACTGTCCCCTAAGGGGCTCCAGAGGGCATGGGAAGCTGGACCCGGCCCCTGGCCACCCCTCATGGCTCTCCTGGTCTGGTAGCTGCAGCCCCCCACAGAGGCCCCTATCTCCAAAGCCCTGGGGGGATCCCCCGCCCTGCCCCCACCCACTCGGGCCCCATCTCACCAGGGGTCCCGTGAGGGGTCAGCCCAACAGGCCGGGAGCTGGGCTCCCGGGGAACGAGAGGCAGACCCTTGCCACGTGGGCACACCCCAAGGCCTAGAGCCGTCTGCGTCCTGCACGCCTGTGCGGGCCGGCGGGGCCCAGCCCGGTAGCAGCCCCCATGCAGCCCCCGCACAGTGGGGCTCGGGCGCTCTGCCCCCACCCAGTCCCCCGGCAGCCGCCCCCTGGGTGGGCAGGGCAGGGTGGGGGTGAAGGGAGCCCCTGACCAGGCGTGCCCGGCCTTGGGGGCGGGGTACCTGGCCCGGAAAGGCGCCCCTTCCCCACAGGTGGGGGCGGGGCGGGGGACGCAGGGATCTCCTGGTCCAGGGACACACTCTGTGATGAAAGTCGGGGCGACCCCGGCCACCCCAGGTCCGGCCGTTCTCTCCCTGAGTCCTCTTTCCCACCAAGCCCGTGACAGGCGGGCCCGGTGCCAGGGACAGGGACAGCCCGGGCCTTGCTGTCCCGCGCACACGTGCACACAGGGGCACGCAGGAGCTCCCCATCTGTGTCCCGAGCAGGGGTGGGGTGCGGGCAGCGGGGTTGGGCCGAGAGTGGAATCCTAGGGCGCAGCACCCGCCCCGCAGGCTCTGGTCAGCCCCCCCCAACCCCCCGCCCCGGTCTGGTCCCAGATGAGGACCAAGGAGGCAGTGAACGTGGGTGGGGACAGGAAAAGTGAGCAAGGCCCAGGGGACCCGGCTGACCCCCAGGGTCTATGCTTGGCACCTCGGAGACCTGGATTCAGCCGCTCCCCGATTCCATGGAACAGGCGGTCCCTCCGCCTGCTCTCCCCACAGTGCTCCCAGCCACCTGAGCGTGGCCCCCGGCGCCTTGTCAGGCCGCTAGAGGCCAGGGTGCTGGGCAAAGGAGGCCGCTCACCCCAAGCTCCCCACTGCAGGGCTGCGGTGGGAGAAGGTTCCAGAAGGAAAAGGCTTCCCAGCAGCTCTAATTAAGCCCTCTGGGGTAGGCCGGCCTCTCTGGCTGAGCGGGGCTGGACAGCGTTCCCGTTCCTGAGGGCGGCTGGTTCCTTCCCTCTGGGTCTGTCCCTGGAAACCCGGCAAAGCCCTCCCGCCCCTGTCACCCCTGTCACTTCCCCTGCTGTGGCCCCGAGTCTTGGTGGGGGAGGGGGCTCACGTCTGGGGTCCCTGGTAAGGAGTCCAAGGCAGGGGGTGTGCTGGTTCTGGACTCACTGCTGGACTCGTCTGCTACTGGCCAGCCTCCAGCCGGACCCCAGCAGACCAGGTCCCGGCCCAGAGAGAGCACCCCGCAGTGGGCGCGTGGAGAACAGGCCACACCCCCAGATCAGGTGCCCACACCAGCCCGCCCTGGCTGCTTAGTGTAGACGCTGCCCCCTCCCGGGCTGGAACCCAGCCCTCTGGCTACTGTAGAGACCCCATCTTACCGCTGCTCCTAGGGGCCCTCCCATAACCTGTTTCTCCTCTTCCTCCCCAAGAGTGGAACTGGCCACTTCCCGCTGCCCCTCTCGGGGCGCGCCCCCAGGGCCCCTCAGCTACGGCAGGTAGGCGGAGCCGTGGGCCCCCTCCCCCCCACAGCAGCGGCAGGTAGGGTAGGGTCGGGTCGGGCCGGGCCGGGACCCCCAAAACATTGGAACCCGCCACTCGCACCCCCCAGGTCTAAGAGGCTGGCAGGGCTCCCAGCCTCTGCAGGAGCTGGGGAGAGGGCACAGGGACACTTGGCCGACCCCGGGACAGCCCAAGGGTGCGGAGCCTCAGGGCGGGGCCTGCGGCCAAGGACCAGCAGTGCAGGAAGTGCCTGGGATGGGGGGGAGCCACCTGCACGGGGGTGCTGAGGGTGAGTGCCCTGGGTGACGGGGCGGGCACGGGGAGGCACACCCAGACCCCCACAAGGAAGCAGGGCGCCCCTGTGTGAGTGGGGGTGGCCCGTGGGCAGGAGGGAGGAGGGAGTGAAGATGCAGGGGCCCCCAGAGTCGTGCCGAGTGTGTCTAAGAGCCGCTCCTGCAGCGTCCGGGGGTGCCGGCACCCCGAATGAGAACAGGTGACCTGGCCAGTGTCCCGAGGCCCCTTGGGAGACCTAGCGGGCCAGGCCCGGCTGGGCCCCAGCTGATGAATAAGCCCGTTTCTAATCCCTCCAAGCTCCGCGCCCTGCCACCCCTGCACCTGCCCAGTCCAGGCCCAAACCTCCCCGAGGGACTCCTGCAGGGTTCCAAGGTAAGAGGGCGGTGGGCGCGCCCCTTCTCCCACACCCCCTCTGGGCGGCCAGCAGGAGCCGGCAGGTAGCTGGGTCAAGGTGAGCGGGAGGTTACCTGCCCCCCTGAGAGCCGGGGGCGCATGAGTCAGCGGCTCTGAGAGCAGCTGCCTGAAATAGCCCGCGGCTCCCTGGGGAGGGGGGCCGATCTCGCACAGGGGTCCGGATCCTGGGGACAGTGTGGGGCAGAAGGGGGCAGGGCTGGCCCCTGGGCCGCGGAGCCCCGTGGAAGAGCATCCTGGTGGCGACCCACTCCCAAGCCGCACCCCTTCCTAACGTGGGGTTCCACCTGCCAACCCCCCCGGGGGGTCACGGGACAAACCTCAGAACTGCAGGATGGGGGGGTGCGTGTGTAGGGGGTCCCAGAGCCCAACCAGGCTGCCGGGAAGAGAGGGGCGGGGGCCTTAGAGAATTGGGGGCCTAGGGCGTGGTCATCCGATCTGCAGAATGCCAGGCAGATGGGGGCGGGGGGCACGTTGCCCGACCCTTCACTGCAGCACCAGGAGGAAGCTCCAGGCTCGCGCATGCGCGCTCAGGCCCGTGACCTGCGTCCCGCATGGCCGCTCCGTCTCCCGCGCGGACCCCCTCGGCCTCCCTCCTCCCACGGGCAGCTGCCCTGGGCCGGCGGGGGTGTCGCTGGCTCAGGCCCGGAGCTCCCCTCGGCGTGCGTGACCCTGTGCCTCAGTCTCCCGGGATGCACGGGGCGGGGTGCGGCGGGCGGCCGCGCGCCTCCGCCCACTGACGCCCGCGCCCCCCGCCCGCCCCCAGACTGCGAGTGCTACGGGCACTCCAACCGCTGCAGCTACATCGACTTCCTCAACGTGGTGACGTGCGTCAGCTGCAAGCACAACACGCGGGGCCAGCACTGCCAGCACTGCCGCCTGGGCTACTACCGCAACGGCTCGGCCGAGCTGGACGACGAGAACGTGTGCATCGGTGAGCGCGCGGCCGCGCGGGCACGGAGACGCGCCCCCGAGGGTCCCGGCCCCGGGGGCACCCACCCCCGGGCTTCGGAGGGAGACCGCCCGCCCGGCCCAGAAGTGCCCGCACCCGGCTCCTCCCGCCCCGCCTGCCCCCCCTGCCCCGCCCCGGGAGGGAGCCGTAGGCTCGGGGACACCCCCCTCCCCCCGGCTGGCAGCCCCACGAGGCCGGAGTCCTGCAGGGCCAGGGGGCTTGCAGCCAGGAGGCGCGGGAATACAGGTGGGCACTCCCTGACCTCTCGGCCCGCGCCTGTGTCCACGTAGAGTGTAACTGCAACCAGATCGGCTCCGTGCACGACCGGTGCAACGAGACGGGCTTCTGCGAGTGCCGCGAGGGCGCGGCGGGGCCCAAGTGTGACGACTGTCTCCCCACGCACTACTGGCGGCAGGGCTGCTACCGTGAGTGCGGGGCGCGGGCGGGGGCGGGGCGGGACCCGGGCGGCGGGCGGGGACGGGATTGGGTGGCCTAGGATGTGGGCGGGGCCTGGGGCCAGAGGCGGGGACGGGATTGGGTGGGGCTAGGACGTGGGCGGGGCCCGGGGCAGCGCACGCGGACGGGGCGGGCTGGGAAGGGTTGGACGTCGAGCGGGGCGGGACGGGCAGGACGGGCGGGCAGGTCCCCCCACCCCGCGCGCCTCACCGGCCCTCTGCCCCGCAGCCAACGTGTGCGACGACGAGCTGCTGCTGTGCGCCAACGGAGGCACGTGCCTGCAGAACCAGCGCTGCGCCTGCCCGCCCGGCTTCGGCGGCGAGCGCTGCGAGCGGCCGCGCTGCGAGCCCGACTGCGACGGCGCGCCCGGCGGCCCGCGCCCCGCCACGCTGCTCGGCTGCCTGCTGCTGGGGCTGGCCGCCCGCCTGGCCCGCTGACCGCCGCCCCGCCTCCTCCTCGTTCCGTTACCGTCCTGGTGTCTACTGCGCCGGCGCGCCCGGACCCCGGCCCGGACCCCGCGGCCGCCCGCTGGTCGCTGGCCCGATTCTCTTTTCTATTCCTCTGTTTCCCTTCGCCGCCCGGGCCCGGGGGCAGGACGGGAGGCGGGCGAGGCCGGGCCCCGGGTTTGGAGACGGTTCCGTGTGTACCCGCCGCGCAGCTCGAGGGGCCGGGCGGCGCCCCAGTAAAGGCCGCTCGCGGCCGCCTCGCGCCCTTCTCTGCCTGAGCTCATTCCCTCGGCGCGCCGCGTCGCCGGCCGCCCCTCGCGCCGCGGCTGCCCCCTGCTGGCCGGGGCGGGAGCGCCAAGCCCGCTGCTCAAGGGGCCCAAGCCGGGAGCTCGTGTGTATCTGGAGGGGGGGGAGGGGGACGGGCCGGTCTCCGGATTCCCAGGGGGTCCCCACCCCAAACACACCTTCCCGGAGATGGGACCCGGGCTCCAGCCCTGGGCGCCCCCGCCCTGCCCCAAGGCCCCCAGCAGTGTCAAGGGCTAGAGGAGGGACTAGAACTGGATGTGACGGGCCCCCAGCGCCCCCTCCTGGCCGCCCAACTCCACTAAGTGCCTTCCCGGCCCCAGCTGCCCTCAGCCTTCACGCAACCAAAGCAAAGCCGCGCGTGTGTGTCCTGAAAAGCCTTTGTCTGTCCTTTCAAGCCTCAGGTGGCCAAGTTAGGGGCCTGGCCGGGGCTGCCAGATGGAAGGTGGCCGTGCTTTTTGGAGGGCCTGGCAGAGGGGACAGCAGCCCGGGTCACTGACGCCGCCCCCTTTTAGCAAGCGAGGAGCAGCAGTGCCCAACAGCCTGCAGCCCTGGGGCCACTTCCTGTGCCTCTGAGCTGCGATCTGAGGGATGCCCACCCCCCACCCCCGCCTCAGGTCTTTCCTCCCGCACTGCACCCCAGTCACTCCTGACACGCACCCAGGGCTGAGCCAACTCAACATAGCCCTGCAGGAAACGGGATGGAGCCACGTCTAAACACTCTAGGGCAACCGCGTGCATCTGCTGGCAGAGGGGGCAGGGCTCTGTGCACATGTACATGCCAGCTCACCACACACACAAGTGCACACAAGTGTTAGGTGCACACATACGTGTAAACATAGGTGCACACAAGTACACGTGTACCATTGCTTGCAAGTCTACACAAACGTGCTGTCCACGTGTGTATATAGGCATACGCAAGTGCATGTATTGCTGTGTGCATGCACATACGTGTGCACACAAGACGATGCATGCACTTTGTATGCATCATACGAAGGTGTGTGTTGTGCATACTCATGTGTACATGTAACATGCCTACGATGCACGCACACATCTGTGCACATACATGCACGTGCATGCAGGTGCAGTATATTGCCCACGTGTACACACAAGTGCACATATGTATCCAGACTTGCAAGCAATGGTACATGTGTACTTGTGTGAACCTATCCAGACATGCATACACGTCGTGCATTGCTGTGCACGCGAGGGCGCACACAGCTGGAGGTCCGATTCTCCCTCCAGCTCTGCGGTCCAGAACCCAGCCTGGCAGGGAAGGTTCTGGGTGGGCGGGAGGGTCAGGCCAGAGGGCTGGGCTCAGCCTGCACCAGCAGCTCCACTGCCGTCCATCCTGCTGGGGGCCCCCCGGGTGTGGCTCCGGGGGCCGGAAGTGCCCGCCTTCTGAGCCCGCTGTGTCAGCTGCCGGGGGAGCAGGCGCTGCATGCTGAGCGGCTGAGGCGGCCGTGTGCATCGTCCATCAGAGTGGCAGCTGGTCCCCGAGGACCCCTCAGGCCTGACCTCAGCTGCGGGGTGCAGGGAAAGTGGCTGGTGGCCATTTGCAACCCTGACATCTCCCGGGCAGCGGGAGAAAGAGCACCACATGCGGAGGGGGGGGGGGTGCGGGGGGCAGGGCTGGCCCCGACTGCTCCCAGCGCTCCTGCTGGGCTCAGCAGCCCGACTCACCGCCCAACTAGTAACTGCCCCCACCGTACGAACCCTCCAAGCACCCGCAGCCCCAGGCAAAAGACCCCCACACCCCTGAAAGGGCCTGCCGCTGCCCAGGCGCCCCCGCCCCGTCCCCTCCTGGAGCAGCAGGGCCGAGCCCGGCACCCCGACTGCATCGCTGGGCCTGGGGTCAGCTGAGGACACTCCCAGACAGGCCAGTGACTGCGGGGGACACAGCAGGGCCGAGACCCCATGCTGGGCTCAGATGGTCGCTGTTTGCTGACGCATTTCTAGTACTTTCCCACGAGGCAAACCCAGGTGCTCCCGCCCTCCCCCGGGGCCACTGCCGTGGTGCTCAGCTCTGCAGGCGGGCGAGGGTCAGAGGGCTGCGTGAGAGGTCACCAGGAAGGTGCTCGCTTGACGCTCCTGAGGCCAGTCCGGGCACGCCCGGGCACAGCCGCCAGCACCCTGCAGCTGCGGCCTCTCTGGCACCACGGGTGCTTTCTGGTCAACTGTCAGCCGCCGCTTCCGGGCTGGCTCCTGCGGGCGACACGAAGGCCGCAGCCCCGCGGGAGCACACGGTGGCCAGCCCATTCCACCAGCGTCGGGGGGGGGGACCCTCCAGGACCCCAGGAAGCACGAGGGCGCCTGGGGCTCCGCAGGGGGCCAGCGACAGTGACCGTGGGAGTGGGTCAGGGGCGCGTCCCCCCAGCCCCCAGGCCCGGGCAAACCCACGGCACCGCCTACCTCAGCACCCGGCAGGGCGTTGCTGGGGACCGCAGTGGGCGGGGCGGGGGGAGACCCGGGCCCCCTCCCCACGCTGCAGCCCTCCGTGAGGCTTCCCAGCCCCAGCCTGCCAGAGTGGGCATTTCCGCGGGACAGACCTCGGTGCCACACGGGCCGGAGAGCCACAGGGTGCGGGCTGGGCGCCCACCCGCCAGCAGGGAGGGGCGAATCCCCCCATCACCATGGCCTGGACAGACCAACAGCCGAGCAGGGACTGGCGGCGGCGGGCGCCCTGGGCTGAGTCTGATCTACACCCGCCAGTTCTCCTCAGGGGGTCCCAGGGACCACGGGGGGCCCAGACCCGCTGCCCCTCACCGGGAATCTCCCCACAGGAGACCACGAGCCACAGCTCAGACAAACAGACCACCGCACACGGCTCATTTTAGAAAATACTTTAGTACTTTTGTTAGAAAATTCATTTACAGGAGGTTATTCACATATACATAGCAAATGTGCTCCTGGAAAATACATGAAAACGTTTAACTGAACCGCACGAGAAATCTAAGGCAAATCATATACAGAGGAGCGGCCCGAGGCCTCCGCGGGCGCCTGGTGTTGCTGGGAGGGCAGTGGGAGGAGACGGGCAGCTCCTGGGAACGCCGTGGCCAGGCCACAGCCAGCAGCTGGGCTCCCCGCCTCGCGGACAAGCCCACGGCCCACTGGGACGAAGGCACGCCCCAGGGGCCGCGGGCCGGGGGGGATGGCTGTGTGCGGGGGGGAGGGGGGGATGGCTGTGTACAGGGGCGGGGGGCTGGCTGTGTGCGGGGACAGGGCTCGCACCTGACGGGGCCTTTCCTGAGGCTTCAGAATCATACATCAGACTTCACAAAGCATTTGGTTTATTTTTTGCTTTTTTTTGGTTTGTCTTGTTTGGGGCCCACCTGCGGCTGTGCTCGGGGCTGACTCCTGGTGGGCTCGGGGGACGCTGTGGGGTGCCAGGGATCGAACCGGGCTGGCTGCACGCAAGGCGAGCGCTCCGTCTGCTGTACTGGGGCCCGGCACGGGGTGGGCTCCGAGGCCGGGAGTGCCCACTCAGCCCAGCCTGCACAGCAGCGGAAGCAGCCCCCGAAGGCGTCCGAGCGGAAGGGAATGTGGCAGGGTGTCCTGTGAAGGCGCTCGCTAGCCTAGCCAGGGGCGTTTCGACGACTCGGTCCCTTAGAAGCGGGGCCAGGGCCGGCTGTGGGCGCTGCAAGGCGCTGATCTAGCCCCGTCCTGCCCTCCTGCCCGGGACATCTGCACCGGGGAGGTCTGTGCCCAGGCCGGGGGGCGCCCCCGAGCCTGCCCTGCTCCTTCCGCACGGCGAGCCGGGGCCCAGCGGCCCAGGCCCAAGCACTGGACCAGGGCACGCACACGCCGGGCCTGCACCTGCCCGACCCCAGAGCTCAGCAGGCTGTGTGCGCTGCATCCCGCCGGCCGGGCGTGCCCGGAGCTGCCCGGCGTGAAGCAGCACGTGGCGGCCGCGGGCAGGTGGGCTGCAAGGCCCTCCCCCGTCAGGGAGGCGGGCGCTCGGGCCAGAGCCGCCTTGCACGGTGCCCCCGGCCCCAGCAGCACTGCCCAGGCCCGAGGCTCTGAGGCGCTTCCCCACAACCCGCCCCGAGGCCTGTCTCCCGGCAGCGGCCGCCCGCAGCCGCCCCCTCCCGCGCCTCAGCGATGAACTTGGTTCCACAGAAAGGCCTGACACTGAGCCGGGGAGAGACTTGCTGTACAAATATACGTTTCTACCTTCACCCCTGCCTGAGGCCGAGCCCCGGCGCCTCCCTGAGTGTCCCCTCGAGGGCCTGCTACCGACACACGCCCCAACGCGCCGAGGCCCCGCTCGCCCCGTCCCCGCTGCCCGAGGGGCGGCTGCGCGGCTAGTCCGCTGGGCGGGCACTGGCGGGCCGCGCGCCTACAGGAGCTTCCTCCTCTTGGGGTAGCTGTCGCCGTCCCCCAGCGGCCTCTTGTCCCAGCCCTCGGTCCTCTGCGGGACACCGGCGGCCCTCAGCTCCCCGGGGGGCAGGGTGTCCAGGGGGCAGTGTGCGGACAGCAGCAGGCCGCTCAGCTCCTGCAGCCCCCCCAGCACGGGGCAGGCCGGGGGGGGCTGCGGGCTCTGGGGCCGGGGCGCCCCCATCACAGCCCCTCTGGCCTCCAGGGAGACGCCCAGTCTTCTCAGCAGCCGGGGGTCCCGGAGGCGGTCCTGCACCGGGGCCTTCTCGGGGTCCTTGGTGGGGACCGGGGACTCACCAGAGTCGGGGGGCGTGAGGTAGGGGGACGACGTGGAGGTGAGGCCGCCGTCCGGGGTGCTGCTGGGGAGGCCGCCCTGGGGCCGGGCGGGCTCGGGCGTGGCGGCGGGCGGGTGCGTGAGGCTGCGCTGCAGCGTGCCGGCCTTCAGCTTCAGGATCTTCAGCGCGTCGTGCCGGTAGCTGCGGTCGCACGTCTTCACAATGGCGCCGCGCCGCTGCGCGTCCTGGATCAGGTGGTTCCAGTGCAGGTTGTCCTGGAATCAGAGCGGCACTCGGGCGTGGGCAGGGCCGGCGCAGGCCTCGCCCCGGCCCCGGCCACTAGCAAACGCAACGGCGAGAACGTCGAGACACGGCACAGCGTGTCTGAGCACACAGCTCTGCACGGCACCGTGAAGGCAGGGCGCTGGGGAGGGGGCGGGCGGGGCGGGTTGCCTCCCCTGGCGGTCCCCAGCGCCCGAGGGCACCGCCCCACAGGCCTCACACAGCCACCGGCCGGCCAAGTCCTGGCAGGAACGACACCCGGGACACCCCCACTGCACACGCTCTGCACGCGTGTTCCACGTTGCTGTGGTCCGTGAAGTCTCAGGGCAGAGGGACGTGACCATACCTAATTTTCAAATTTCATTTTGCTCCAAGGTCACACCCGGCCATGCTCAGGGCTTACCCCGGCTCTGCACTCAGGCATCCCGCCCGGCGGGTATGTGGTGCCCAGGCTGGCACTTGCAAAGCAAGAGCCAACCCGTGTACTGCCCTCCCTCTCCCTCCCTCTCTCCCTCCCTCTCTCTCTGGCCTAACACGTGATCAAGAGAAAACAATTCTGCAGCTGTGGGCACCCAGCCTGGAAGGCGCCTCTTTGGATTAGGTGAATGAGCCGCAGTGTTGGAGCGCCCTCTGGTGGTTCTCCTGAGGCAGTAACCAAAAGGACACGGGTCACCTCTCCGAGGAGTCTGCAGTTCCTGGAGACGCGGGTGGCACCCGGAGACCCCGCAGGCCGCTCTCGCCAGGCTGCTCTGTGCGTGCACGGCCGGCCCGACTCCAGGACAAACGCCCTCCTTCACAGGGGCTCCGAGCAGCAGGCCTGGTTTCACCCCCGGCAATGCCCCAGGTGTGACCCCCAGCACAGAGCTGGGGCACCCCTGAATGCCAGCAGGGGCGCTGCCAAAACTCAACCAGAAGATTTTTTTTTTTTAATCGGGCCTCCTTGGAGCCGTAGAGCGAGTACAGTGGGGAGGCGTCTGCCCTGCACACAGACCCGGGTTTGATCCTCGGCGTCCCAGATGGTCCTCCCGGCCCCGCCAGGATGAGTCCCGAGTGCAGAGCCAGGAGTGGCCCAAAGACTAACCACCAACATGGGGAAAGGGAGAAGGGACGGGCGGGCACTCACCATCAGAGTCCTCAGGTGCCCGAGGATGAAGAGGCTGTACTTGGCCCGGGTGATGGCGACGTTCAGTCTCTGCAGACTGGACAGGAAGCTGGCCGGAGAGAGAGACGGTCACTTCTCCGGGCGCCACTCAGCCCACCAGGCGGGGCAGAAGCTTCTCTGGGCTCCTCCCCCGGCAGTGAGTCCCTCCTCTACGGATGGGCCGGGCAGCGCCCCCAACTCCCGTCCACGGCCCACTGGAACTTGGGCAGAAACGGCACAGACGCCAGCTGCAGGATGGCTGCCCTCGACCCCCTGGACATCCGGCAGGTGGTTTTTCTCCATTTTAAACGTCTTTAAAGTGATGAAGTGATGGTGACATTCGTGCAGAATCAGACACCGAGAGCACCTGAAGGGAGCCCAGGCACGAGTGTGCCATCGGGGGGAGGGGACCTTCCGGCCACACGGGCCTGCTCAGTGGCCGCCGGGAGAGGGAAGTGACCACTCCCCTGAAGACCATGGACGTGGCTGGTCCCTCCTGCTCGCCACGAAGAGGGGAAGGAAGAGTCCCAGGGCCCCGGGCCTCGGGGACTGTGTCTCACGCGAGTCCCTGGCCCTCAGCAAGGGACAGGAGGGAAGGTGGGCAAAGCAGACAAGGGAGTCCCTCAGGGCCCCATACAACGCACTGGCCCGGGCCCCATCAGTGGGCAGACCCAGGCGCGGGGGTGAGTAAAGGCACCAAGACACGCAGACTGACAGGGTCTCGGGCTCCTGAAGTTAACGCAGCGCCACAGTAAGTTCCCCCGGGGGCCCCACAGAGACCCGGGTCCGGGTTCTGGCAAGCAGTGAACGGCGGCGCCCCCTCACCCGATGGAGCCTTGCGTGGAATTCGCTCGGACACACGTCACGATGATGCAGTCTTTCTGACGGCCCTGGAACGCGTCCACGGTGTCCACCTCTGCCAGTCTGGGAGCCGGAGAAAAGCGCTGACTGGAAAGGGGCCGCACACCACCGCCGCGGTGACGCATCCCCCCTCCCCGAGACGCTCTTCGGGCTGTCCACAAACACGCACACACGCCTGACCGGAGACTCCCGGCCGCAGCAGCCCTGGCCTGTCCGTGGGCCTCAGAGCGCTCCCGCTTGCTCCAGCAGCCGCCGTGTCCCCACCCCCACCCCCGCCCTGTCATCTCCGTGGCTTTTCCTGTCGTGTCAGGAGAATCCCTGTCAGGGGCCACGGGTTGAGGCTTCATTCACTCAGCGCCACGGTTCCGCCTCTGTGCTCTGCGCCGAGACCAGACAGGCTCCGTCCACGCCTCACGTGACCCAGCAGGCGACAGGACAGCACACCGCGATCTGCCCGTTCACACCCGCCATCTGCAGGGCGCGTTACTGCTCTTCACTCTTAGCTGCCCCGGCCGGGGCCGCTTATGCACCGCCAGGAAACAGCAGCTTCCCTGCTGGCAGGGAGTCTCGGGGTCTGGTGTTCCTAGAGGTCTGGCTCGGCCGGGCCCAACTCTACTCCGGGTCAAGTGCTCTGATCCAAGTGCCTGGCCCACTGCTGTCCAGAGGCCCCTTTGTCAGGCAGGATTTAGAGAAAATGTCACTATGTGCTGAGCCAACCTGGACGTCCCAAGGGTCGTCCAATCCCGCCTGGCCTGGGGGACAGAGTCCTTTAAAGCTGCTGAGCCCAGGGGCCGGAGCGATAGCACAGCGGGGAGGGCGTTTGCCTTGCACGCGGCCGACCCGGGTTCGATCCCCGGCATCCCATATGGTCCCCTGAGCACTGCCAGGGGTAATTCCTGAGTGCAGAGCCAGGAGTAACCCCTGAGCATCGCCGGGTGTGACCCAAAAAGCAAAAAAAAAAAAAGCTGCTGAGCCCAGGGCCCGTCAGTGGAACGAGAGCTCTGAGGAGGGGCGAAGTCTCCTTCCTATTTTCGGAAGCGCCTCAGAGACGGCGGGTGGGAGCGCTGGCCCGGCAGGCACCACACAGGACCTGGGTGCGCCCCACACGGTGCCCCAGGCACGAGGTCGGGCGACCACTGAGTCAGAGCCAGGAGAAGCCCTGAGCGGCAGCCTGCCGCCCCCCAAGGAGGGGGCTCCTGATACTGCTCCCGGCGTGTCGTGGGGTGCTGGGGACCGAGCCTGGCTCACGAGAGCAGGGAGAGCACTCCACCACGACACCACAGCCCGCCTGGGTTTCTCTCATCTCCGTGTTCACAGGATTCAGCCGTCAAGTTTGGGTTCTAGATTCTTCCTTTTGGGAAAGTTCTAATTACAAATTCCATGTCTTGTAAGTCTAGTTAACTAGATTGATTTTCCTAAAGTCAACTTGGGGAGTGCGTGAGTTTCGAGGTCCTTGGGTGCAGGCCAGGAGTGAGCCCTGAGTACCACGGCTGTTCCCCCCCACCCCCCACCCCGTCCAAAAAAAAACAAAAAAGGGAAGTTGTGCAGGGCCGGAGGGCCGGGACAGCAGGTGGAGTGTTGGCCTTGCACACGGCCAGGCCGGGATGGACCTGGGGACCCTCTCTGGTCCCCTGAGCCCCGCCAGGAGAGATTCCCGAGGGCAGAGCCAGGAATAAACCCAGCACAACTGGTGTGCCGCCACCCCCACAAGGAAAAAAAAAAAAAAGGGAAAAAGCAGCTCTGAGGTCACACTCACCCACACCTAACTTCTGCCCAGTACCACCTCCACAGGCTCCCGCCCAGCCGCACGGGGCCCGTGTGGCCGAGGGGCAGACCCCGGCCCCTCTTGCCTGCCAACATTCACTCCGAGTTTAGCCCTACCACCGCCAGGGTGCTGAAGAAAGACAGACACGAGCTCAGGGACACGGCCCGCGAGAACTCCCAGGAGCAGAGGGACACAGGGCGGCCACTGTTGGGGTGGCCGGGGCGGGCCCTCCGTCCAGCCGGGCCTTGTCCCCGCTTTCGACGCTGCTCACCCTTTCCGGTTGAACTCCCTGTCCAGGTCCCTCTGAATCAGGGTCTTCTGCGCCCGGTAGTGGGTGATGACGCCAATGTTCCGGAAGGTCACGTCCTTCCGCTTCTCCTTGATGAGTTTGATTATTTCCATGACCAGTTTGATTTCCTGGACGTTTACGTATGAGCTACACAGAAAAACGGAAAGAAACCCCCACTAGCAGCAGCCAAGTGCCGAGCTCCCCTTCGCTTCCCCTCACCCCCGGAGACTCCCCGCTTCCGGCAGGAGGAGCCCCAGGCCGGGCAGGCTGAGGTCTCCGCCCAAGGCCCTGCCCCTCGCCCCGCGCGAGCTTCTCTGCCCCATGTGCTGGCAGGGCTCAGCTGTCCTCCAGGTCCCCTGCCTCGACACCCTCCTGTTCCTTCCGTGCCCTGCCACCAGCTCCCAGTCCTCAGCTGCTCACCTGCCCGTCTGGCAGAGGCACCGACTTTCCGCCTCCCCCAAAGCCCGGCTGCCCCTGGGCGGCCCCTGCTCAGTGACCACCCCTCCTCCTTCCACGGCCACCCACAAGCTTCCCCGGACACGTCTCTGACCCGTAGCTCAAAGGGCCGCACTCCACCTCGAAGCTGGGTCCACGCTGCCCCTCTGCGCCCACGAGGACTCTGCCCCGCCAGCCCTTGGCCTCGGGAAGCGGCAGGAAGGTGCTGGCAGGCACGTGGTGACCCTGTCCCACCCCTGGCACAGCGGCTACCCTGGGGGCCCGCCCACACAGACGCTGAGCAGCCCCTCAGGGTGTGACCCCTCAAGAGCTGGCATAGGTACAGAAATAGCAATAATGCACAGCTGGAGAGGGAGGGAGGGAGAGAAGGAGGGAAGAAAGGAAAGAGGGAAGAAGGGAAGAAAGAAAAGGAAGGAAGGAAAAAAGGAGGGAGGGAGGGCGGGAGGGAGGAAGGAAGGAGAGAAGGAAGAAGGGAAGGGGAAGAGAGGAGGAAGAGAAGGAGGGAGGGAGGAAAGGAGGGAAGGAGGGAAGGAGGGAGGGAGAGAGGGAGGGAAGGAGGGAAGGAGGGAGGGAGGGCGGGAGGGAGGAAGGAAGGAGAGAAGAAAGGAGAGAAGGAAGCAGGGAGGGAGGGAAGGAGGGAGGGAGGGAGGGAGGAGGGAAGGAATGAAGGAGGGAGGGAGGAAAAGAGGGAAGGAGGGAAGGAGGGAGGGAGGGAGGGAAGGAGAAGGAGGGAGGGAGGAAAGGAGGGAAGGAGGGAAGGAGGGAGGGAGGGAAGGAGGGAAGGAGAGGAGGAGGGAGGGAGGGAGGGAAGGAGGGAGGGAGGGAGGGAGGGAGCGACCCGGGCAACTCACTCGTTGTCCCGCCTCTCGGCGCCGTCGCCCACGTCGAACACGAGGTAGGGCTGGAAGGGCCAGTCTGACGAGCAACGCGCCGTCTCGGTCGCCCTGTGACACAGGAGCTACCTCAGAGAACAAGCCACTGCAGGGAAACTTCTCTCCCACCGACGACCGGGGGGGGGGGGGGCAGGTCATGTGGGGACACTGGTGAGAGCCCACGGACAGGCCTCCTTTGACTCGGTGTCTCAGTGAACATCGCCAAACGCTTTCTGTTGCTGTGTTGGTAGGAGGTCTAAGTCTAGAGCCGGGACACACACACATGCACACACACACGCACACACACGCATGCACGCGCACACACACACACGCACGCACGCACACACACACACACACAGGCGCGCGCACACATACACACACACGCACACACACACACACACAGCCGCCAAGTCACGCCCTGGCGCGTGAAGAGGGAGCGGCTCGGCCCTGTCAGCTGAGGCCCGATGCCCCCGGGCCTGCCCTGGAGAAGGAACACGCCAAGAGCACGGGCGGGACAGATACGGCTGCCGCCAGAGCGTGTCCTTCTCATCTGAGTCTGCAGGACCGACTCTCTGGGCTTCAGACGGTGCCCAGAGCCACTCCTGGCAGACTCGGAGACCACCTGGGATGCCGGGGATCGAACCCAGGTGGGCCGCACGCAGGCGAGCGCCCAGCCGCGGTGCCCTCACCCGGCCCACCTGTTGGTCTTCAGGCTCCTGTTGTAGACGTAGGTGGAGGGGAAGAGGCAGATGTCGGGGTGCATGCGGTACTGCACCGTCAGCTGCACGACAGGCATCCGGCCCAGCAGGCTCTGCTCCACCTTCTCCTCCAGCAGCTTGTAGAAACGGGCCATCATCGACTGGTCGTAGCCGTACTCCTGCGCCTTCTGCAAGGGCCACGGAGCCGTGAGCACCAGGGGCTGTGCCACGCCAGCCCAGAGGCTCCAGAGAACACAAGGACAGCGGCCCGGGCCACCCTCAGCCGGGCGCTGAGCATGCACGCGGGCCTCAGGGGTCTCCCCGGCTAGGCTTGTGGGTCTGACCCAGCCACTGAAACAGGCGGCCAGCCAAAACCTGAGTAAGCAGAGTGTCGGGTAACGCCTGGGTTTGGCGGACACTCCCTCAGTACGGACTGACATAGACGGAGAGGCACCAAGTGTCCGGCCTCACCAGCCTCACCCCGAGACACAAGGGCCAGAAAAGTACTGTGAGATGATTCATTTGGAAACTTTTTTTTTAAAAATTTTTGGGGTACACCCGACGATGCTCGGGGTCCCTCCTGGCCCTGCACTCAGTGATCACTCTCGGAAGGGCTCCGGGGACCACAGGGGGGCCGAGGGTCGAGCCCGAGTGGGCCACACGCAAGGCCGCGCCCTCCCCAGGGCTGCTCTTAGGCGCCTCCTCTCCAGCTGGCGAGAGTGCAGGAGTCGGGCGCATCTGCCCCGCAGGAGGGCGAGGGTCAGCTCCGTCCCACCCTGCTCGGGGCCCTCCAAGGTCAGGATTTCTAGAAGTGCCGCGTGCTGTCCTCTGGGAGCCCCAGTCCCGCGTCCCTGCTCAGTCGGGGGCGCCCTCGCTGCCCTCCGCACCCACGGGCCCATCGCAAAGGAAGGGAAAGAAGTGGGGGGCCGGAGCCTTCCCACGGCCCACCCGACTCAATCCCTGGCACCCCACAAGGACCCCTGAGCCCCCAGAGCACAGAGCCAGGAGTAAGCCCTGAGCACACCTCGTGTGGTGTGAGCAGGTGCCCGCGCGCATACACACACGCAAAGATACATGCACGTGCGGGCACGCGCGCGCGCACACACACACACACACACACACACACACACACACGTGCACACAGAGCAACGGGTGACAGGAAAACTGGGCTTGGGGCCGCCTGTGGGTGAGCCGTGTAGGACCCCCACAGCGCCCCCCGCAGGTGGCACAGGGCCGGGCTCCTGCAGGGGATCCTGGTCTCCTCGTGCCCCCCCTGCCTGCAAGGGCGCCCGGGGCTTTCCCAGGGGCTCCTTCACGCTCCCCACACACATGCCCCCGGAGACGCCCCGGGCGCCAGGTGTCGGCCTCAGGCTGCTCAGACTCGGGGACAGGGCGGCCCGGAGCCCCGGGTGAGTGGAGGCGCCCCGGGGCCGCGGGGCCTGCCCCCCCGCCTGCCCCCTCTGGAGAGGCTCCTCTGGGCGCCCCCTCCCCACCCCGCCCCAGCAGCCGAGAGCAGGAAGCCCGCAGCACCTCTGCAGGCTGGCATCGAGTTACCATGGAGATGACCGTGGGGGGGAGCTGCTTGGGGTCTCCGACCAGGATGAGCTTGTTGCAGCGGTGGATGAGGGGCGTCAGGGTCTCCACCTCACACGCCTGCCCGGCCTGGGGACGAGACAGCGGGGGGTCAGGCCCCCCCCGCCCATCGCAGCTGCGGGCACCAGACAGAGCGCCCCTTCCCTCGGCACCTCTGCTTAGGAAACACAATGCTGTCCATGGCAAAGCACCCGACCGGTGCCGCCCCCGCCCATCCCACTCCCCAGCAGGGTCTTCCAGGCTCGGCCCCCGCGGCCGTCCCCCGCTCATCTGAGCCACGAGGCCCCCCCTCTCCCAGCCGACCGCCGGGGCTGCAGCCGCTTGCTGGCTGCAGAGCGCCCGGGACGGACCTGCGGGGCCCTGGGACTCTGGAGACCATCGCCCGGGTTCGAGACGCGGCACGGTGCCCGCCCGCTGGCTGACCTCGTCCACGATGACGCAGCTGAAGGGCACGCCGCCCTGGCCGCGGAAGGCGGCCTCCAGCAGCAGCCCGCCGCTCGTGCTCAGCGTGCAGCAGACGACGTGCGACTCCAGGATGATGAGGCTCTGCGCCTTCTGGGGCCGCCCCTGCACCTGCGGGGCAGCCGACCGTCGGACCCCGGCCGTGACCCCCCGACCCCGGCAGCAGCGGGAGGGGAACGCTATGGTCGCGGGGAGAGAAGCAGGAAGCCGGGAGACTCCCCCGTGACTCCGCGGGGCCACGACTGAGGAACGCCAGGCTCCAAAGCAGCTCGGCCGGCCGGTTCAGCCCTGCACCCCGCAGGGTCCCCCAAAGACCACCAGGGGTGACCCCCGAGCAGAGCCAGGAGTGCGCCCGAGCACCTCTGGGTGTGGCACAGCAGGGGGGGGCATCTGCCTCTCACACGGCTGACCTGGGTTCAATCCTGCACCCGTACGACCGGTCCCCTGAACACTGCCAGGAGTGACCCCTGGGCCCAGCCCCGGGCATCACGGAGTGGGCTCCCCAACCCAAACACAAACCAGCTGAATGTGAACTTTAAAAAAAAAAATAACAAGACAGTGCTGCAGCAGACCCTTACCTCTTTGATTTTAGACGCCAGTTCCTGCCTCTCTTTGGACACCTTGGCAATTCTATCATCCAACTCTTGTCTCTGGGGAAAGAATCAGAGTGTCCCGGTCGGTGGGGCACCTGTAACTGCTGTCAGCCACACCCCGTCAGCCATCCTGCCACCCCGCGACGGGCACGTGCCCTCTGAGCTCAGCAGGGCAAACCCCGGGGCCTGACGAGCGGCCAGGAGCTGCCACACGCCAGGAATGGGGCAGAGGGTCCCCGGCCCCGAGGCGGTGGGTTTGCCCAGGCGCTGGCTCAGCTGACTGGGCTTCTCGCGGGGACAGAGGGGCAGGAGGGCGAGGCCGGGCCGGCGCGGCCTGTCCCCTCAGCGAGCTCGCGGGAGCCCCTCCCCGTGGGCCCTGCGCAGGCTCCGCTTTCCTCCGCGAGGGCAGTTTGGCGGGAATGACGCCGGCTCAGGGAGGGGGAGCAGAGAGGGGCTCCCGGCACACACCGAGGGACGGCAGCTCCGCGCTGGCCGGGGGCCGAGGGCTCAGGAGGGGTCAGGCCATTGCCGCAGAGTGACAGGGCAACCCCCACCCCCGGCCCCTGGCTCGGGGAAAGCGCCGCTAAAGGAAACCGGCCCGTCGCCCCCAAGGGCCGGCCCGGAGGGGACGCGTGAGAACGGCGCGGTGCAGCCCCGGGGGCTCCCGCTCCGCAGGGTTTGGATGTGTCTGAACGGGGCCCGTCAGGCCCAACTCAGGTCCCGTCGTGGGGTCCCGGCAACCCACTGCTGCCGTTTCTTCCCCGACCGGCCCACGCCGCCGCAGATGATGGGGGAAATCTCCCTGGGCGCCAGCCGTGTGCGCTCGTCAGGCCCTGGGCTGCCGCAGTGCCCGGGGAACCAGCAGCCTCGGCCCGGCCGCCAGCAGGTCACCTGTACCCGGGGGGCAAGTGCCCCGGCAGCCTGACGGTGCCTCCAGGGTCCTGACACCCCAGAACTGCCATGGTGCCTCTGGCCAGACCCCAACTCAGGACCAATCTTTCCAAGAAATCAAGCCACCGAGAGGTACGAGGGAGCCGCGCCCACACACCACCTCTGGCTCAGCTGCTGAGCTTACTTAGCGGCCGTGCTTCAGAGACCCATAAACGCATCTCGGAAGAAATCAAGAGCCGCAGGTAACCTCAGACCCGAGCAAGGCGGAACAGACTGGGGTATACTGGAGGAGGGCAGGGCAGCCTGGTGCCCGCCCAGCAGAACCCCCCCGCCGCAGCCCTTGCCCCACAGTCCAAAATCGCCACCATGGCCCCACCTGACTCCACATCTCAGGACACGTCAAGATATAATCTACTAAAAATTCAGGTACGCGGGTTTTGTAACAGAAATCTCCAGGCTTTCTCGGGGTCAGGATGGGCTACCTCCCCTCACCTCCCTGTACCTCTGGAAGCCTCAGCAGTTACGTCCACACCCCAAACCTGCCGCCCAGTTGAAAAAAAGCTACTCCAGCTGTACCTTCCCAACAAAAATACTAAATGCCCTGAACAAACACTAAGTACCTCTTAGTACCTGCACTGCAAACCATACTGCACAAAAGGAGAGGGAGAAAAGAAGAAAGGCGCCTGTCACAGAGGAAGGCTGGGGGTGCTGTGGGTAGGGGGTGGCAGGAGGGAAACGGGGGACATCAGTGGCGGGAAATGTACACTGGGGTAGGGACAGGTGTTAGAACAGCGTACGAATGAAACCAAACCATGAACAGTTTTGTGGTGGTCTACCTCATAGTGATTCCATTTAAAAATAAATTAAAATTTTAAAAGTATATGTGAGAAGTGGGCTGCAGTGATAGCACAGCGGCAGGGCGTTTGCCTTGCACGCAGCCGACCCGGGTTCGATTCCTCCACCCCTCTCAGAGAGCCCAGCAAGCCACTGAGAGTATCTCGCCCACATGGCAGAGCCTGGCAAGCTCCCCGTGGCGTACACGATATGCCAAAACCAGTAACGACAAGTCTCACCATGGAGACGCTACTGGTGCCCACTCGAGCAAATCGATGAGCAACGGGACGACAGTGCGACAGTGCTATGTGAGAGGAGAGAAAGCGGGGAAGTGTACTCAACAGACAGCACAGGGGGCTGGAGAGATAGCACAGCGGGGAGGGCGTTTGCCTTGCACGCGGTCGGCCCGGGTTCGATTCCCAGCATCCCATAGGTCCCCTGAGCACCGCCAGGAATAATTCCTGAGTGCAGAGCCAGGAGTAACCCCTGAGCATCGCCGGGTGTGACCCAAAAAGGAAAAACAAAAACAAACAAACAAAAGAGAGACAACACAGGATGGGGCTGAGGGATGGACAGCGGCAGGGCAGGGCGTTTGCCTCCCAAGCGGCTGCTCCACAGTGGAAAGCAGCAAAGACACAGCCAGGAGCAGGAGTGCTAGCACAGCGGGTGGGGCCTGGCCTGCATGCAGCCACCCAGGTTCAATCCCCAACACCCCGTATGATCCCCCGAGCACTGCCAGGACTGATTCCGGAATGCAGAGCCAGGAGTATCCCCTCCTGGTGTGGCTCAAAAACAAAATGAAACAAAAAAAACTAAACAGAGAGAAGCAAGACGTGTATTCAAGGGCGAATACGAGCCTCAAGAGCAGCCAGCTTCTTTAACCTCAATTCCAGACACTGGTGAACTCGGCGGAGCCAGTCAGCAGGGACAGGCCAGCGAGAGCCCCGGGCCCCTCCACCCACCGCCTCTCTATTAAACAACGCTGCACCGGACAGTCCCCGCATCTGCTGATCACGGGTCCCGCAGCTCCGAGACACACTGGCAGAGTTCAGGAGCTGAAATCCAAGACGGTCTGGCCCGCAAAGTCTACACACTGACCACTGAGAATGGGCCCAGGCCTATCGCTTCTGCACGCATTTGTACGCACAAACGGGAGGAGAGGAACATGCGGTACCTGTTTCTCCCTCGCCCCTCGGCACAGAGCCCGCTGGCGGGAAAGCTCGTCCAGCTGGTGGTCCAGGCACTCCTTCCTCCTGTGCATGTCCTGGACGTGAGAAGGCAAGTCTCTTTCTAGAAAGGACGCAGAAAAGAAATACGCATATATACACATATGTACACACACACATATCACACACACACACAGACACACACAGACACAATTTCTTCGCCCCTCCAAGGGTCTGGCCACCTCACGCGGACTTACTCATCCTGTGGCTGACTTGGCTGTCCAAGCTGAATTTTAAGACCTCGGTGTTGATTGACTTCTCTGGACCCAGACGCACTAGGTTGATATCCCCGCAGTTGCCTGTCGGAGAGCACAGCAGCAGGTCAGGCGCCTGCCTGCACACTCCACACAGGCACCGCTCCCGGGCAAACCGAACGCGCGCCGCCAACCCCTCCCGGGCTGGCACAGAGACTCAGGCACTTCAGACACTGCCCCGTCCCCGCGCCGGGGGCCGAGTGCTCATCACGGCCCGGCAGAGCCAGGCTCTGCGCCAGCACCCTGCGCCCGGGACGTGCCACGTCAGGGCAGATCTGCAGGCACAGGACGCAGCGGAGACTCGCGGCCTCCCTGGCCAGGCCATGACTGACTTTCTAGACAGAGACGCGACCGGCAGATCCTCTGCAGAGTCCTCGGGCCACGCCTGTGACGCTGCCTCAAACCCCCACACGCAAGGCCACGGGTGCCGGGTGCCAGAAAACCGGGAGCACGTGGTCCCCACACTGCGCCACTTCCAGGCAGCCAGTATCCAGGAGCCACCGTGCCGGGGAGGGCCACCCACCCGCGCCCCCGGCCGTGAGGGGCGCCGTCAGACAGCGGGAGAAACCATGACCGACAGCCGTCCCGGGCTTGTTTCTGCTCCTGCTCTGGCTCAGCTTTCTCAGCCTGATGCCGTCCTGGAGGTCTCGTGTCTTCTCCACTTTGGAGCCCAGGGAGCAAACTCAGGTCACATGCACGCAACGGAAAGCACGCGGCCAGGAAGCCACACCACGCTCCCGCCAGAAAGGTGCTGAACCACCTAGAACTCGTCCACCAAAGGCCTAGAAATCCTCCACGGGCCAGAGTGAGAGTACAATGGGGAGGGCGTCTGCCTTGCACGTGGATGACCTGGGTTCAATCCCCGGCATCCCACAGGGTCCCCAAGCACCGCCAGGAGTGACTCCTGAGAGCAGAGCCAGGAGGCGGCCCTGGGTGTGGCATCGCTGGGTGTGACCCAAAAATAGAAAAAAAAAACATGAGAGAAAAAAATAAATTCTCCATTGATTCAAGTAACCCAGGCGCCTTTCCTCAGGAGACAGCACGGAACATCAGGAGCCGCCACGCACGGCCAAGCCTGGTCACGCGCCCACACGCCACACCCCGAGCAGAGGCAGGACACCCCGACCAAAGCCGAGGTGACTCTTCCCTGACCAACACGGGTGAGCAGAAGCCACTGGATCTAGTTAAGCCTGAAGAGACCTAAAATCTTTAGAGACCCAAAATTAGAGGGGCCCAGGATGGCACTGGGGCTAACAGCACCCTTACACACACACACACACACACACACACACACACACACACACCTTGCAGGCGTCACACACTCACACTCACACACACGCACACAAACACACACACACACCCCTTGCAGGCGTGAGGCTGTTCCACCCCGACCTGAGCTTTGCTGTCAAAGGTCCCAGGTGCCACATCAGCGTGTGCGACCCTCAGGGCACAGCTGGTGAGCGCCAGCCCCGGGACCGCAGCCCTGGGCCCCCCCGTGAGCACGAGTGGGCACCGGGCCGTGAGCTTCAGCACAGGGGCACGGCCACACACAGCCCTGTCCCCACCACACCCCGTGGGCACGCAGGAATCTGAACGGGCTCAACTCCCCGACCCGCAACAGAGCCCTCCCTGCGCCCTCCCCTCCCTGCCCTGCAGGCCGTGTCCTCTCACAGCCGGCCCGAACCCCAACCCCGGTGCACTCGCCGACCCCGCCCGGGCGCAGCACGCGCCCAGCAGCTCCGCCAGTGAGCCCACCAAGGCCCGCTGGGTGTGCAAGGGGCCCGCTCCATCCTCCCAGCCGCCCCACGGCACGCGGAGACGCTCGGGCCCTACCCAGAGGGTTCTTCTTGTCTTTACACTTCTCTTTGAACTCGAGGATGATCTTCTTCATGAGCTCGTCCACGGCGGCGTTGGAGGGCGCGCACACCAGCACCCGGTTCTGCTTGATTTTGGCATTGGAGTTCTCATCCGAGCGGCCCCTCCTCTGGGTCTAGATCCACCAGGACACACCACACAAACGACAACAAGAACACCAAGAGCTCGACCGCGCAGCTCTGCTTTTCTTGTGCTTATGTTAAACCCCCTACAAAGATCAGTGAGCGCTGATGTTTCGGGCTGAAGGGAAATGTCAGGCGCAGACCTCCCTGACGCTGCCTCCTTCGCCAGCGGAGTGCCCGGGGGGGCCCTGAGGGGTCTCCTGGCCCGGACGGACAGACGCCCGACGCAGCCCCGGGCAGCACTCAGCACCAGATTTCCCGAGGACACGCTCTGCGCTGCCGGCTTCCGGCCAGAGCCCTGCCCCTCTGCCCCTCGGAAAGGCCCGTCCCGCGCCGGCCCGGCACACGGAAGGCCCCCGGCGGCCTGGTGCCGGCACAGCCGCCCTCGCCGCTGCCTACCTCTGTCAGGAGGCGGTACAAGAGGCCGACGATCGTCTTGGATTTCCCTGTCCCGGGAGGCCCGTGGATGAGACAGATCTTGGCCACGGAGGGCGAGTGCCGCACCATGGCGTAGGCCGTCTCGATGGCCTTCTTCTGGTCTTCGTTGAAGTCCCGCAGGTAGGAGATCTGCAGGGACACCAGCGACGCCCCGTGGGCCCCAGCGCAGGGAGGGCGGCCCCGCCCACCGCACACGCCGCGTCACGCTCCGCGTCTCCGAGACAGACCCGTCCGTCACTCCTGAGCGAGAGCACTCTGACCTTCCTTCCTGACACTGCGACCCCCAGAACACGGAGAGGGTCCAGCCATCTCCCCGTCCCTCGCCAGCCCGGCCGCTGACCAGCCCCCCACTTCCCTGCGACTGCGAGGGCCCAGGAGCAGCACACAGAGGCCCCGGTGCAAATCTGCGCCCCCAAATGGTTTGGGCTTTTTTTGGCTTTTGGGTCATACCCAGCGATGCTCGGGGGTTGCTCCTGGCTCTGTGCTCAGGAATCACTCCTCGCAGGGCTTGGGGACCCTGTGGGATGCTGGGAATCGAACCCGGGTCGGGTTTGATTGGTTCAATTCCAGCTCTTATGAGCTGGACTATAGCTCCGGCTTCCGGGGGCCCAGAAGGACCCCTTGTCCCTGCCTCTTCTCTGTGGTCACGTCCTAACACTCCTGACGCCCGAGAGAGACACGTGTGCACACAAGGTGCCACGTCACCTGTGCCTGGGCAACAACACCTGACACAGGGGTCCCTCCACTCCCGAACCCCACGCAGCTGCTTCCCAGTGCCCCCCCGCAAGGACCAGGACCAGGGCTGTGTCCCACACCGGGGCCCGCGTGGGGCAGCCAGGGGACAGCGGCCGGGTAGGTGTCCTGCTCGCCAGGGCCCGACTCACGATTCTCTCCGAGCTCGTCGTCAGCAGGTCCTTGGTGCAGAAGTCCATGGGGTCGGGATTGAGCACGGCTCTGGCCAGCTGGTTCCGGCCACTCAGCAGAGACATGGCCTTCAGCTTCCTCTGCGTGGTCACCAGGGAGCTGATGACCAGACAGCGCACGGCCTGGTTGACGTGCAGGGGCAGCCGGTCCTGCGTCTGGATGGAGAGGCAGCACTCGGACCTGCCGCCGTGTGCTGGCGGGGAGAAGGGCGGTCTCAGCGTCCGGCCAACCGAGGCATCGGCCGGTGATCACCGGGGGCTGGGCCCAGTGCCTGTGCGGCGCCTCCCACTGGCTCCCCGCGCCCCCTGGCGAGGACGCGGGACCGACACCCCTCCCCACGGGCACCGGAGCACCGCCTGGGAGCCCCCAGACGGAACAGGGCGGTCCCGCCCCCCGGAAGGGCCCAGGAGCTGCGGCGGCCAGGCCTCAGGCTGCGGCTCACTCACTGGCGGAGGTGCGGCGGAATTTCTGGACGAAGCCGCAGTAGTGCTCCTGCGCCTCCAGCGCGCGCTTCCGCTCAGCTTCGTGCCTCTCCCGGCCCCGTCTCTCGGGGACCAGAAACACCAAATCGTTTTCCTTCGGGTGGAGCTGTTTGGCCAGTTCGTTTTCGTCCAGATGAACTGCAAAGCAGTGTTGAGGCCACGTCAGCGATGGGGCCGTGCGTGACCTCCCGCCTGCCGCCCCCAACGCCAAGAGAACACAGAGGCCCTGTCCAGGCATTGGGGCCACACGCGGCCATGCTCAGGGCGGACTCCCGGCTCTGTGCTCAGGGCTCCCCCCGGTGGGGCTCAGCCCTGGGACGGAGCAGAGTCAGCCACACGCGGAACAAGCGCTGAAGCCCTGCAGCATCTCTCTGACCCTCCCCGCAGGCTCCACGTGCTTAAGTGAAATGAAAGAAAATCATTCAACAAAGAACAGAATCATACCCATTACAGACATGACCCCCCGCCCGCCCTGCCCGCCCACCAAGTCACCCTCCTTCACGCACCCTCGCCCCCACCCCAGCACCTGCTCTGACACTTGGGCCTGCACCATCTCATCAGAGGCTAAAGCCATCAACTACCTAGTCCTGCTGTTTCATCCGGGTTTGAGTTTGGGGCCACACCCAGCAGTGCTCAGGGCTGACTCCTGGCTCTGCACTCAGGAATCACTCCTGCAGGTGCTCAGGGGACCCTATGGGATGCTGAGAATCGAACCTGGGCCGGCCGTGTGCAAGGCCAACGTCCTCCCCGCTGTGCTATCGCTCCAGCCCCTCCACCCCCATTCTTGGTAGTTCTGGCGAACCAATTGGGATGCCAGGGGGCAAGCCCAGGTCAGTCATATGTGAGATTGGTGCTCTACCCGCTGTCCTATCACTCAGGCAAAGCCACTTTTTTTTTTTGCTTTTTGGGTCACACCCGGCAATGCACAGGGGTTGCTCCTGGCTCTGCACTCAGGAATTACTCCTGGTGGTACTCGGGGGACTATATGGGATGCTGGGATTTGAACCTGGGTCGGCCAAGTGCAAGACAAAATGCCCTCCCCACTGTGCTATCGCTCCAGCCCCAAAATCACGTATTCTTAACTAATTCTTCTCATCAAGAAGAATTCTCAAACACTCACGGCTAAAAGGCGCAACTGAGCCTAGGGGTGAGAAAGTCTAAGTGCCGGTGCTCCTCCTGAGAGACGCGGCTCGCAGGCCGAGGGCCGGCGGGAAGAACTCACCCACAAACTCCCAGTGTTTCTTATAGTCTGCAGGGAATTTCCGGAACAGCAACGAATAGGATTTATCCGAGGAGTTGCTCCAGTCCTGTGCCACCTGTGCGGAACAGCCCAGAACGTGCCACAGTCACTCCCAGACTTCCAGCCCCGGTCGGTGGGAACTCCCAGGCCGGAGGGCTGGAGGCAGGTAAGGCGCCGCCTTGCAGCCCCTCTCCCAGATCTGACCCCTGGGACTGCCGGGGGTCCTCTCTCAGAGCAGCAGGGTGTGGCCCCACAGCAAAGCCCTTCGACGGTCAGCTGAGGCCCTGCCTGCATGCGACCAGTCCCATGCTCAATCCTGGGCACCACCAGGTCTCATCCTGAGCCCAGATCCCCTGAGCACTGTCGGGAGGAGCCAGACCCACCCCCAAAGCCCCTCTGCACATCACCGACAAGGAGCGGTACACAGATGAGAAGGGAGGTGACTGTTCACGGATAAAGCGCAAAGTAACTGAAAAAAGCACCCTCAACTAGCTACTGAGTCACCAGGCAAGAGAACAGCCCGTGTCCAACACGGTAGCAGTGGCCGGGGAGAGAGTGACGCTGACCACACCTGCCCACTGACTCCACACCCTCTCAGAGAAGGTCACGACCTTTAGCCGCCACTTCGTACACACTGGGCACCTTGGCGCCCTCTCTGCTCTGCGTCCCCGGCCTTCCCTCCTGGGCACACGCCTCTGCTCCCCGCTGTTGGGCCTCCCCCACACCCGTCCCGCGCTCACACCCACGGCCCTCT
Organism: Sorex araneus; assembly: GCF_027595985.1. Classification (NCBI taxonomy): domain Eukaryota; kingdom Metazoa; phylum Chordata; class Mammalia; order Eulipotyphla; family Soricidae; genus Sorex; species Sorex araneus. The sequence goes on along the minus strand of NC_073302.1, from coordinate 2,227,807 downwards.
CTACACGGCCTTGTCTGTCTGCTCTGCCATTCCATCCGTCACACACACCAGGCCCCGAGCACGTGTGAAGGAACGTGCGCCCCCATGTCCTCGGCCCTTCTGCTTTTCTAAGCGTCTTATTGCACACTCAGGTTTTTGTGGGAAACTCAACACCTTGAGAAAGTGCAGCGGGGCAACAGTCCAGTGGGTAGGGCACTTGCTTTGCATGCAGCCGGCCCGGGTTCCATCCCCAGCGTCCCATCGGGTCCCCCAAGCCCCACCAGGGGTGATCCCTGAGCACAGAGCCAGGAGTCAACCCTGAGTTGTCTCCCGAAAACCAAACAATGAAAACACGGAAATGCACTTACCGTTTCAAAAGTATTCAGTATCACCAGCGGGAAGAAAACGTTGAAGTACTCGCCCGAGTCCTGGAAGCACACGGGCACGTGCCTCGTGATGGCCTGGCACAGGCTCTCAGGCGGCCCGCACTGGCTGAAGTTCACGAACATGTCGAGCTTCCACTTTAAGACCTCTTTGATGAAGGCGTCGGAGATGGCCTGCGAGGACAGGAGGACGCTGGCCGGGGAGACCGTGGACAGGGACCTGTTCTCGGCAAAGGTCGGCCTGAACACGGGCCTGGAGGCCGCAGCGGGCGCCGAGAAGAGGACGCTCAAGGGGCCCCTGGCCTCGGGCAGCGCAGGGGCCAGGGCAGGCTTGGGCGGGGGCGGGGGTGGGGGTGGGGGCGGGGGCGAGGTGGCCTTCGGTGGCGGGGGTGGGGGGGCGGCCTTGGGCCCGGGCGGCGCCCCGCTGGCCTTGCTCCTGGCGGGGCGCGGGGGCGCAGGGCTGCTCTCCAGAGACCTGGAGAGGCTCGCCAGGCGCGAGGTGTGGCTGGAGCTGAAGACTTTGGTGTTGGTGGGCCGAGGCCTGGGCCCAGGGGGCGGCACGGCGGGCTTGAGGAACACGGTGGCGGCGGCCTTGGGCGCGTCCCGGGCCCTGGCGGTCTCCTCGCTGTCCCTGTGGTCACACCTGGGGCCCTGGCCCTGCGCGGCGGTTTCGGGGTCACTCTCCACCTGGGAGCACAAGTCCATGTCCTGCGGGTCGTGCTGGGTGAGGAACAGACTCTCGCACTCAGGGTCGCTGTCGGAGTCCGGCTCTGGCTGCGGGCCGGCGGCCGCCCCCACGTGTCGCTCGGGCCCCCCAGAGGCCACCACGGCCGTGTCTGCCCGCTTGGCGCCCCCGTCTGACACACTGGGCCCGGCTCTGGCTCCCCCGGGGCCGGTCTTGAGGAAGGGCTTCCCCAGGCCCTCAGCGAAGACATCGGGGCCTGCTCTGCCGTCGGCAGCTGCCAGCTCTGGGCCCCCGGCCTCGGTCCCCTGCTGGGGGCGCTGCACCCCCTTCCTGGCACCTGGCCTGCTCTTGGGGCCGCGGGCCGGCATCTGCCTCCGCCCAAGGTGCGGCTGCTGCATGGTCAGCAGCTTCTTGTTATTTCTGACCGAGAGCATCTGGGGCGCGATTAATTTGGTCTTTTTCTGGGTATCAACCGCCCCGGCCACCTTGCCGTAGTCCCGGAGCTCCGAGATGCTGTCGCGCGACCTCTGGGACAGGTCGATGGCCCTGCGAGGCGCCTTCTTCAGTCCCAGCCGCTCCACCGTCGACGTGGGCTCGGGAAACTGGCGGATCTTCTTGGGCGGGACGACGGCGGGTGCGGCCCGACACTTGAGGTACTGGGTCTTCGGGGGCCCCTTCCGGGGCTCCGCCTGCGCCTTCTTGGCGCCCTTGGCCGCCGGGCCCTGGCCGCTGGGTGCGAAGTAAGCGCGGGCTCCGGAAGGCGCCTTCTTCGTGGCCCTGGGAGCAGCGGGCGCAGCGGGGGCCGCCTGCCCTGCCGGCGGGGGGCCGCCAGGCTGCTCCCCACTTGGTGCAGGGGCGGGCGGCTCTCGGGACGTCTCAGCACTCGGCTGCTCCAAGCGTTTCCGCTTCCGTTTCTTCACCTTGATTTCACAGATCTCCTCGGCGGAAATGCTCGCCCCTGGCTCTGCCGGCCCCCGGCTGCCCATGGGCCCCTCCGTGGCGGCCCTTCCCGGCATGGCGTCACCGGCCCGGCCCTGCTCCTCGGCGGCTCCCGAGCCACGGGGCACAGAGGAGCCTTCCTCGCCCTCCCAGTCTGAATGCTTGTCTTGCTTCTGATCTTGCCAAACAGAAAACACTTCGCACGGGGTCTCAAACTCGAAAAACTGAGAGTCCGAGTCTTCGAACTCCAGCAGGCGCTTTGTCTGCTCCTCCTTCAAGGTCTCGTCGTCCACACTCGAGTCCGCCACGGAAACCACCTGCTCCGCCTCCGCCAGGCCCGCGGGCTCCGCCTTCGAGCGCTGCCCCGCACTCAGAGTCCCGTCCTCCTCTTCATCGGAATCGTAGATGACAATGACCTGGCTGGGGCGGGCGTCCCTGGTGTTGGTCGCCTTGGTCTCGAAGCCCCTCCTGTCCTCCCGGACCTTCCTCTGCAGCTGGCAGGGGCTCTGCTGCGAGGACTCGGAGGGGAACTTACTTGCGCTGGCCTGAGCCAGCAGCGACAGGTCGTAGAGATCCTGGTCTATCTGAGAGTCCGTCAGGGAGTCAGGCCTGGGGCTGAGGCTGAGGGGCTGATCCCGGTCATCCGCCAGGGCCCCTCTGCTCATCTTGCCGGTCACCTCTTGAGAGCCCGGGATGGTCTCCGGCTCCTCGGAGGGAGAGGTCTTCCTGGCGAAGCTGCCGGTCGCCTCTATGAGCGAGACCAGGGCTCTATCGTGCTCACGTTTCCGGGCGTGGCGGCTGCTTTCCTGGGAGACGGTACCGAGCACGTCGGTCTGCACCTGCCTCTTCTCCAGCACTGAGGCGCCGGCACCCGCCGGGTCCCCGCTGCTCTCGCCCAGAACGCTGTGCGGGCCGACACAGAGACCGTGCAAGAAGCCGCCGTCCCCTCCTGCGTCCCCGGCGCCTTTCCTCGAGCAGAGGCTCTCGACGCCGGACGTGGTCGGGGTCTCCTCCCCACTCACCCCGCTGCTGACCAGGGGACTCTTCCGGTGCTGCTGCTTTATCATGTGCGACAACTTGGCGCAAAACTCATCTTTCTGCGCCTTGGTCTTGACCCTTCCACTTCTGCCGAGAGCCCCGTCCTTCAGAGCCGAGTCCTCGCCCTGCGGGGCCTCCTGGGCCGGGCCGTGCGAGCTGCAGCCCGCGGAGAGCGCGGCTGTGGCGATTCCTCCGTCTGGCTCCCCTGCGGGGCCTCTGCTCGGCGCGCGGCTCGTGGGCGTGCAGGGAGGACGGTCGCCCAGAGCCCTCTGCCCCTGGGCACCGCCGTGGCCCGGCTCGGGCCCGCCATCGGGAAGGTCCTCGCGGCACTGCTGGCAGGCAGACGTGGGCGCGAGGGGCCCCCCCGGCCGGGAGCCTCCCGGCTCAGGCTCCTCGGCAGCTTTCGGGGCTCTCCCCGCCGCCCCTTCGTGCTCCCGGCCGCCGCCCGCTCTCGCAGGCTGTTTAGGGGGCGCGGGGCTGGAACTCTCCGGGCGGGGCCCGTCTTTCTCCTCGCTCCCCCGGGGGTTTTTGCACGGAGGCGGCAGCCCCGCGAGCGTGCTGCTCTGAGGGCCCTTGACCTTGATGTTCCGGATAATCTGCTTCAGACACATCTGGAGCTCCTGGGTCTCCTGCGCGGTCAGCTGCCAGCCCAGGGACAGGTTGCCCCTGAGGAACAGGTTCAGCTTGTCCCAGAAGCGCTTGCACAGGGTCTGCTGGCCCAGCTGGTAGCCCTCCTTGAGCAGGCTCCTGATGAGCTGCACGCAGGCCAGCTGCACCGAGTTGGCCTGCGCCGTGTGCAGGGACAGCGTGGAGAAGACCGGGGAGCCCCGGGGGCCGCTGGCGGCCGACTTCTCGGCGCTGCGTGCGAAGGCGCTGGTCGGGAGCTTGGCGCACTTGACCACCGCCTCGACCCACTGCTGCGAGCTCACCCACAGCAGGTGCAGGCACCTCTTGTTCCTGTGCAGCTCCACCACCGACACCAGGATGAGCAGGAAGAACTCGGTGACCTTGTCACACATGGCGTTGGCCTGGTTGAGGACGTCCCTGACCTCCGAGTGCAGGTGGTGGATGACCTCCAGGATGTAGGCCACGCCCAGGTCCTTGAGGTCCATGAGCGACTGGACGAAGGGGATGAACCACAGGAAGGTGCTGTTGTGCACGCGCATGTCCTGCCCGATGTCCGACTGCAGCACGCTGGCCAGCGTCTCCATCTCCTCGTACATGTTGGGGCAGTAATCCGGGCAGATGGCCGAGCGCCAGCCTGGGTCCTACAACGGGAAACACCGAAAGACAAACCCATGGGGCACAGCGGGGAGGGCTGGGTTCGATTCCCAGCATCCCCTAGGGTCCCCCCAGCACTGCCAGGAGTAGTTCCTGAGTGCAGAGCCAGGAGTAACCCCCGTGCATCGCCGGGTGTGACCCAAAAAGGGAAAAAAAAAAGACTGTTGGTATACAACATCCCATAATCTCAGGCCTAGCTAGGCCTGGATGTCAACAGTTTATGTTTTGGTTACTGTAACTTTAAATGGCGGTTACTGTTTCCGTTGGTTGATTTGCATACTCGCCTATGTGGCTGAATATGATTGGTTTGTATGTTAATTTAATAAATAAAAAGAGGTTGAACAGGCAGCTCTCCTGCAGGCCGTAACACAAAACCTCTAGAGGCAGTCCTGTGATCCTCCCCCCAAAATGCATATTTCTTCTGCGAGTAAAGTGCCTTTGACTCTCCGGTAAAATTGCAACATTGTTGCAACAAAGACAAACCATGCAGAGGAGCTGCTGAGACCCACGAGCACCAGGCACGCAGGGCAATGGGCAGGCCTGTCCCCACTGCCCCCCTGCCCATCCTCGGCTCTTCTTGCAGACGGACCCCAAGAAACCGACTCAGTCAGCCCCCCTGAACAGGCCGTCTCCCTGCCCGCAGAGCCCGTCTAGGGTCCTTCCAGCCCCGGCCCTCCCCACGCCTCCTGAGCACAGTCACCGGCCCCAGGAGCGCATACGGCAGTCAGACTCCGTCAGGCCTCAGGGGACACAGAGAACCCCACCAGAGTCAGGAGGAAGCGAGCCATGTGACCGACCAGCCGAGACCACAGAGGCCGGCAGCGCCTGGGTCCCACCGTCCCCATACCTTCTTGGTCTTCTCAGGGTTGAAGTTGTACACGATCTGGCTACAAGTCACCATGTCAGCCATGTACGGCTCCGGCTCGAACTTGGGCCTAAATATTTAGAATAAACAAAAATGAAAGAAATGGAAAAAAAGAAAGATAAAGCAAAAAAGCAAGATAGAAAGAACAAGAGAGGGAGGGAGAGCGAGAGAGAGAGAGAGAGAAGCATCCCAATCCCCATCACCAAGTACATGCCAGCACGCTTCCGCACAGGGGGGTGGGGGGCTGGGCTCTGGGGTCTCTGGGTGGCTCCCGCATCAGACACACACAGACACGGAGCTGGCGGGCGGGAGTCCCGGCTGGCCCCGCTCACCTCACAGAGCTCTTCCGAATGGTCTGGATCTCTCTGTTGTAGCTCACGTTGTTAATGATGGTTTGAAACGCCTCGATCGGATCGATGAGCTGGCCCCAGACCTTTGACCCCAGGCGGTCCAAGATCACCATGAAACAATGTAAGGCTGGCCAGAAAGGGTCCATGCTGTCATCTGAAACACAGGACGCGACGCTGAAACCAAAGCTCCCACGAGACACACAGAAAGACAGATCGCCGTGCCAGGGCCGCCCCGGGGTGCCCCAGGGAGACGGGAGCAAACTGAGCACGTGCAGGTCAGTGGTTCTGAACGGATCCCGCACCCACGGGCCAGCACTCGGGACTTCCCTGCCTGGCCCACACGACAAGCCCCCAGCGCAGCGCCACTCCCCCGAGCTCGGGCGCTGGCAAACGCAAGAGAAGGCAGGAGTGGTCGGGAGCGAGTGGTCAGGAGCGAGTGGTCAGGAGCGAGGCCTGCGGCTGCCTCGTGTCCTCCAAGGAAGCCCAATGTGCTCCAGCAGTTGGAAGTTCTCAGCACACTTTCTGGGGCCACACGCGGCGATGCTCAGGTACGCCTGGCCCTGCACTCAGGAACGACTCCTCACGGTGCTCAGGGGACTAGACGGAGCGCGGGGGTCAAGGCCGAGTCGGGTGCGTACAAGGCAAGCACCCGCCCTGCTGTGCCATCGCTCCGGCCCCTCTACTCTATTTTTCTGCTAGTTTTCCTACTCTGAAGGTGAAGCCCTATCTCCAGCACAGACAGACGGCCTTTCCCAGACGGCGACAGGGATGCCTCCCTCGGTGCTTAATGGGGCTCCCCCAACGAGCAAACAGCTTCGACGCGCCCCGGCAGCGGCTCGGGCTGTGGCCGTGTCCGAGGCCCGGCCGCTGCATGCACACTGCTGGCTACACGACTGGCCGAGCAGGCGGGGGCACGGGAGGGAAACTGGGGCACTGTCGGAAGGTAGTGGGCACTGGGGAAGGGACGGGTGTTGGAACAATGCACGCCTGGAACTCAACCGTAAATACCTGTGTAGCTTTGTAATTCATGGGGATTTAATAAAAATAAACGAAAAGGGGGAAGTATTGGGGCCAGAGCAATAGAATAGAGGGGAGGGCTCTTGCCTTGCATGCAGCTGGCCTGGGTTCAATCCCGGGCACCCCTTGTGGACCCCCCAAGCCTTCGGGGAGTAACCCCTGAGCACCACTGATATGACCCGAGAAGCAAGACAAAACCCCACACACACACAAAATGGCAAACGAATAATAACCTTAAGAATAATCTAGGGAGGGGCTGGAGAGATAGCACAGCGGGTAGGGCGTTTGCCTTGCACGCGGCGGACCCGGGTTCAAATCCCAGCATCCCATATGGTCCCCTGAGCACGGCCAGGGGTAATTCCTGAGTGCAGAGCCAGGAGTAACCCCTGTGCATCGCCAGGTGTGACCCAAAAAGCAAAAAAAAAAAAAAAAAAAAAAAAGAATAATCTAGGGAGAAAATATGACACCCTCCCACCCCCACCATGAACCTGTTTGGGACCACAGCCTGCAGTGGCTCAGGGGTCACTCCTGGTGGGGCTCGCAGCTCGGGGGACACCAGGGGGGGCCGGGGAACACACCCAGAGCAGCCGAGAGCGAGGCAACTGCCTACCCGCTTACTCTCTATCCAACCCGAACCTATTTCTTTTGCAATTGCAAACTTCGCACTTAGGGTGCCAAGGAAGCGAAGGGCAGAGATGATGCTCTCGGAGCCCGGCACGACGGGTCTCCACTGATCCGCTTCTTCAATGAGACTAGAGAACACTCCATCACACACCCTCCCGTCAGGACTGCCCCTGGGGGTCCCTGAGCGGGAGGTGGGGGTGGGACGGGCGCTGAGGGCCTGGGGAGGCGAGTCCGGCCGCGGCGCTCACCCTCGGCGGGCCTCTCCATGGTGTGCAGGATGGACTGCATGAAGTCGTTCTGCTTGTCGGAGCCGAGCAGCAGCGAGTCCATGGCCTGCTCCTCCAGGATGGTCAGCAGCATGCAGATCCCTGCGGACACACGGCTCAGCCCCACGCGCCGGCCGGGGCCTGTCCCGACTCGCCACCGCTCACCCGGGAGTGCCAGTGACGGCGTGAGGGAAACCCTGCCCAGGCCACCGCCGCAGACAGGCGCCAGAGCCACCGTGTGGCAAAGCAGAGTCACACAGAAATCTCCAGACTCGGACTCAGGGGAGCCGGCGACAGCCGGTGTGTGTCACAGAGAAGCCGAGCCCCAGCCCGAAGGGGCGTGTCTGGCAGAGCATCTGACAGGGGCGGCGGCAGACCACCCTCCTCAACGGCTGCCAGTACGGTGACATCCAGGCACCGCTTTCACCGCTCGCCGTCACGGCAACACTCACCTAGCCAATAGTTCTTGTAATTCGTGACGTCATACATGTGCGCGGGCAGGAGGATCAGTTTGCCCTTCTCGAGGACAGAGGAGGTGTAAATGTCTGGGCTCTCCAGCAGCCCCAGTTCAATCACTTTAAACAGGCACGTCAGAACCTCCTGCAAGTCGTAATAATCATCTCTGTCCACTTTCCCCAAGCTCTTGGCAGTCAGGATGGCCCAACGCCTGACCTGAAAGCAAAACCGATTCCTTACGTCATTCCCCAATTCCCCACTCATCTCCATAAACCACGAACCTACTTAAGAAAACAGGACTCAGGCTGGCGCGATAGCACAGCGGGGAGGGCGTTTGCCTTGCACGCAGCCAACTCAGGGTCGAATCCCAGCATCCCATATGGTCCCCTGAGCACTGCCAGGGGTAATTCCTGAGTGCAGAGCCAGGAGTAACCCCTGAGCATCGCCGGGTGTGACCCAAAAAGGGAAAAAAAAAATCAGGATTCTTAAAAAAGACGATTCTTAGCATGAATAGTCTGTGGCACTGCACTGTCTGCAGCGCTGTCGTCCCGTTGTTCATTGATTTGCTCGAGCGGGCACCAGTAACGTCTCCATTGTGAGACTTGTTGTTACTGTCTTTAGCATATCGAATACGCCACGGGGAGCTTGCCAGGCTCTGCCATGCGTGAATAGTCAGACAAATTCCAGATTCATCTGCAGAGCTCAGCTGCAGAATATAGGGAAACACGGGGATTAAAGAAAATGAGCCCTGAGTGGTGGTAATGACCTAGAAGGTGGCTAAGGGGCGGGAAGGGGAAGGGGCGTGGGACGCTGGGGAGAAACTGGCTCAGCACCTCAAGAGTAAAACAATGGCCCCAACACTAGTGTACCTGCGATGCTGTGGTGTCCGAATGACAGTACGGCAGGTGGGCGCTGCCTTGCAAAGGTGCACAAGTTTGATCCCTGGCACCCCATATGGTCCCCCTAAGCCCTGCCAGGACTAACTTCTGAGCACAGAGCCAGGAGTATCCCAAGCATGCCAAGAGACCCAAAAACAAAACAAACAAAAACTGAGACAATAGAAAAAAAAACAAAACATAAAAACTTAAGTTAAAGGGCTAGAGAGACAGTACCCTGAGTAGGGAGCTTGCCTCGCACAGAGCCCACCGGGGTTCACGCCCTGGCACCCAGGGGGTCCCCTGAAGCTCAGCAGGAGTAATTCCTGAGTGCAGAGTCAGGAGTGAGCCCCGAGTACTGTCCGTGTGAACACAAAACAGCAAGAAAAAGAAGACTGCCCAAGTCACAAGCAACACGCAACACGGTGCAAGATCCCGTGACAGGAGTGCCGGCGCTTCCCAGCAGTGCCAGGGGAAGGATGCCCTCCCTGACACGCCCACGGCCCCCAGAGCACAGCACGCGCCCTTCGTGCTGACACGCTACTCACCATCTCGTTGGGGTGAACCAGGAACAAGTAGATGCCGGGGTGCTTCTCGAACACCTGGAAGGAGCAGTTTGCCTGCTCCATGCGGCACAGCGCCTCCACACACAGCTCATCTGCAGAGAGAACCAACCTCACCGCCGGGCACAGCCGCTGCCTGGCTCTCTGGCTGAAGGAGAAGGACTTTTAACTGAGGCAAAAAATACCCATCATTGAATATAAACGCGGGAACAGTCCATACCTGCAGGCTAACAGGCGGATCATACTGTTCTATGAATTACTCAAACTAACACACAGCATGGCGTGTGTGTGTGTGTGTGTGTGTGTGTGTGTGTGTGTGTGTGTTGGTAAGGTATCAGATATCTGTATCTTGGGTCCAACTCCATCAGCCTTCCACACTGTGACCCGCAGGGCCTCTTCTGAGGAGCCAGCAATGGCTATTTCATCCTCTCATCTACTGAAAAGTCCAGTTTCCCCACTGGCTTGAGGAGTGATCCAGCCTTAAGTCCCCAAATACGCTTGTTTCAACTCCCAACACTGTCCTCCCTACGCCCGTTCTTACTCCTGCTGCTACAGGCGACACGGTGGCTGCACCACCTGGGGGAGGGCTGGCAGCCGGCGGGCAGACCAGGGATGCGCTCCATTCTACAATGGAGCAGAATGACCTCCCCCGAATCACCTCCCCCGAAACGTCACTGGTGTCACATCTGAGAAGCCACTAGACACGTCAGAAGAATAAAGAGGAATGGGAGAGGTAACTGAGGAACCCTCAGCACAAGCCGACGGCCGTGGGGGATGTGACACACAGTGCTGGAGTCACATGTCCTCGTGCCTGGGAATGCTGGCACAGAGGTGGGCGATGTGGGGCAGGGCGTTTGTACACTCGGGCAAACAAACCTTCAGTCACAATGAGCCGTGACCACCTGGCTGCTTACTGACGTGGCCACGTAAGATACAGCTGACGCGGCCTGGGAGATACTGACGTGGTCAGGGAAGGTGCTCCCTGACGTGGCCGTGAGACACTGGCGTGGGCACGCAAGATACTCACTGACACGCTCGTGTAAGAGCAGATACGGGAACTTTAGGATCTCCAGAAGCGGCACGCGGAGCTTGTTCTCGAAGTCCTGGCCGGCGAAGTCAAACAGCTGCGCCTCTCCGTTCATGTCCACGATGTACAGCTCGTCGTCATCATCAATTTCCGCACTCATGGATTTCTCAAAATGGTTTGTGAGCCGTACAATTTCTAATTCCCATAAAACCTACGGGGAAAGAAGGGCCAACGTGCTCCGTCTCTTATCGACAAGACACACTGGCTGCAGGCTCGGAACATTTTCCTAAGAACGTTTTCCTAAAGGTAAAATATGAAACAGAAGTTTCTAGAAGCACTAGACATCCTGCTCTCAGCAGCTACGGCACCTCACGGGACGGAACTATGACACGAGACCACAGGGGGCGCCAACACTGCCCGTTCAGCATCTCACCCCTGCTCCCTGTGCCGAGCCTCAGCCACAGGACAGCGGCCGGAGGGAGGAGGGGCCGAGGGGCCGGCCTGCAGGTGGCCCAGCTCAATCCCAGCACCGCCTGGCGGAACTCGAAGCTTGCGCCACACGGCTTCTAACCGAGCGCCGGTCTCTGCCACGCCGAGGCCCCGAGGCTGGAGTTCCGAGTCTGCGCCCACGCGTGGCGGGAATACAGCAGGGTTCAAAGCCCACGCTGAGAACTGTCGGCTGCCCTTGGCTTCCGGGCCCCAACGCTGCCGCGTGGCCCTGGGGCCCAGTCACGCCACCGGACAGGGAGCGGGGCCTGGCAGCACAGGGACAGAGCCCCCGCCCACGCCCGAGCCAAGAGCGCTTCCCTGAAGAGCCCCGAAGACACGCCGTCCCATCGGATCCTTTCCCGTCACGGAACGGTCTGGGATCCCGAGTGAGACACGAGAGAGACGAGCCTGCCCCGGGTTCCGAGTGCGGGGGCCCGCGGGCGGGGACCCACCTCGTGGAAGAGCGGCAGCTCGTCCCGCGCCTTGTGGTACTCCACCACGCACTCCAGGCAGTAGCAGAGGTCCTCGTTGGCTGTCTGGAACTCGCTGCACTGGGCCGGCTGCGCCGCATAGCGCTTCAGGAAGTCGACGGTGGAGGTGCCGCCCGGGGTGCACCAGCAGCACGTGCTCATCCTGCACCTGCCGCCAGGGGGAGGGGCGTCAGAGGGCCGAGGGGAAGGGCGCGCAGCCCGCAGCCCCCGTGCTCAGACAGAATCATCGCCACCCGAACGCCGGTACCGAGGCCCCGATGACGTCCTGACATGGGGGCCGGGGACATGGCTGCGCTGAGCATGCGGAGACCTGAGTTCCATCCCGACGCTACCTGGTCCCTGATACCACTGGGAGTGGCCCCAAACAGAAACACTGACACAAGAGACCGGAAACCTGTTGTTTGATGCTTGATCTGACACTCACATACACAAAAAACCCACAGCCCACATGCAAACCAGGGCTGAGGCTGTGGCTGACGCAGGAGAGGGGTGGGGGGGTGGCACACGCCCGGCGGGGGTGACATCCTGGGTTTGAGCACCGGTGCTCACGTGACCCACACCCCCCACCAAAGCACCACGAGGTGTGGTCCAAGCAGTGACAAAAACAAACAACTTTGAAACGTGAAAAGTGATAATGAAACAAAAGCTTTTTGGTAGGAAACAAATCACTGTAGGATAACGTGCAGCTGCCTGGTAAGAGGGTGGCCACACAGCATGTTGGGAAACAGACGAAATTAGCCACATGCTCAAAGAACAGATTCTGAGGCATCCCATGAAAGGAGACAAGTAACCTTTCCACTCTTAGAAACTCCCAGAAACAGAAAAATCTATGAAAGGGCCTGGGGCCTAAAAGCTGCCTTACAAGCTAGAAGCTAGGTGCTTTTCTGGAGGGTCTGGGCGGGGGGGACATTCAGCAGTGCATGGGGCCAATTCCAGGCTCTGTGCTCAGGAGTCAGTCCTGCAGGGTCAGGGGGCTGAGTTTGATGCCTGTGTCCCACGTCCGGTGCCTCTCCTCTCTGGGGTGCCGGGCCCGGAACAGAGAGCAAGGCCCCTGCCCTCGCGCCAGCAGCACCTCAGCAAGGGTGTGCACGCAGCACTGCCGTGTGTCACCCGGGCAGCACCCAAGGGAGGGAGAGAAACAACAGAACACTTTCTAGAATCATGTCAGTCCACACCGAGTACAAGAACTCAGGCCAGAACAAAACTACAGGGGGCAGGGCGCCGGCCTTACATATGGTCCTCGGCACCCCATACGGTTCCCTGAGCAGAGCCAGGAGTCAGCCCTGAGCACCACTGGGAGTGGCCCAAAAAGAAAGACGACAAGGACAAAAAATACAAGGAGAAAAAGATTAGAAGACAGGGGCTGGAGCGATAGCACAGCGGTAGGGCGTTTGCCTTGCACGCGGCCGACCCGGGTCCCATTCCCAGCATCCCGTATGGTCCCCTGAGCACCACCAGGGGTGATTCTTGAGTGCAGAGCCAGGAGTAACGCCTGTGCACTGACATGTGTGACCCCAAAAAAGCAAAGAAAAAGATTAGAAGACAAATCACAACTGTTCCACAAGACAGCGTCACCGAGTCCTGCAGCCAAGGCGGAGGGCGCTGCCTGAATGCCGGCCCTGCCCAAGGGCTCGGAACTAGGGAACGCCCCCAAAGCACCGCAGGTCTCTGCTGAGTATAAAGTTAATTTATTCAAGAGCCTCTTCCACCTGCCTAAGGGCCAGCACCACCCTACAAAGTGAACGCTGGCGGAGCTCCGAGGAAGTGCAGAGTGAATCCGGACCACTCAGGGGCCCCGGCCTCGCCCCCCACACCACATGCCCCCTAGCACTGCCTTGGGCAGCTCTGGAGTGGAGGAGCCGCGGAGGCCCCAGTCCCACGGCGCCAGGCAGTGCGTACCCCCAGCCCGCCAGGAAACCACGAGTGAGTGCACGTCCACACTCCAGAAAGTTCAGGCTCAGTTTTCAGTTTTCTCAGCCTTTTTCCACTCTTTTTTTTTTTTTTTTTTGCTTTTTGGGTCACACCCGGCAATGCACAGGGGTCATTCCTGGCTCTACACTCAAGAATGACCCCTGGCGGTGCTCAGGGGACCATATGGGACGCTGGGAATCGAACCCGGGTCGGCCGCGTGCAAGGCAAACGCCCTACCCGCTGTGCTATCACTCCAGCCCCCCTTTTTCCACTCTGGACAAGCCCGGGGTCTTTTCCTGAACATGTGTCCCTCACTCCCCTCACCTCTCTCCAAGTTAACTTATTTAAATAAAACTCTCTGATCCCCGGCCAGAGACGGTACAGCAGGTAGGATGCTCGCCTTGCACATGGTACCCAAGCACTGCTGGGTGTGGCCAGATGAAAAAAATAATTTCACACACACAATGACTAAATATTCTCAAGTAGATGGAAACTACTGTCATACAACTGCCAAGTGCCAGAGAATCTAGACTCTGCGAAACATGCTACACACACGGACTGCATCAGCCTCATCTCACAGCTGCTCTGGAGGGCCACAGGGCCAGACAGCACACTGGGTCGGGCACCACCAGGCCAACGGCCAGCCCAGGTTCAATCCCAGGCACCACATGGTCCATCCCCTCCAAACCCCCCCAGGAGGAAGCCCTAAGCACTGCAGGTGTGGCCCCAAAACAAAAGCAAAGCAACCAAAACAAAACAAAACATCAAAGGACCATAATGTGTGTGGCTGTGTTGCCAAATCTAAATTACTGGCCTGAGCTCGGCCCAAGAAACACATACTACACACATACAACACAGAGAAGTAGCTGGGGCCTCCCCAAAGCTATGTCCAGCGACCTGGGGCCACTCCAGAGCCCATGACCAGATGCTCATGTGGTTCCATGCTCGGACTCCACCATGGGGCCTGCTGGGGCTTGAGCAGAGCTCTAGTCTCTACCTCCCGCCCGTGGGAAGTGTTCCCGGAGACTGGGACCCCGGGCTGGGCAAGGTTGTAGCAAGTTAGAGCTGCGGCAAGTGTCAATTTCACCATTTCACCGGAATGTCTCTCTCAACACTTAAGTGCCTCGGGGCTCCTCCAAACTCCACTAGCTTTGTGAGTGCCGCAGAATGCAGCCAGGACAGAGGAATGCGGGAACTTTCCCTGAAAGTTCAAGCTGTGGAAGGAAGTTGTGAGTTCCTTCCACCCTCCCCAGGCTAACTTCCTCACAGGCCACCGCGGGCGCTGCGTTCCGCGTCTCCCACTCCCCTCTGCATCCCCCTCTGCTGATGCCCACACTGACGTCCTGGGTGAGGGCTCCCCAAGGCTCCGCTCCCCACCTTCCCCGCTCGCCCGAGAACGCTGCCCAGGGACCCAGCGAGCGCCAGGCTGGTCAGCTGCCCGGGCTCCAGACACACAATTGCTCTCCAGCGGCACCCACCAAATCTGGACCCGCAGAACAAACAGCGGAGCAGAGCGGGCAGAGCGGGCACTCCTCGGGAACCTGCTCTCCCGGGGCCTTCTCTGTCACTGACCCGCCTCAGGTGCCCGCCTGGGAACCATCCCAGGGCCCCGCCCCTCGGCCTCCTCCTGCTCCCGAGGAGAGCCTGATTAACTCCAGGGGACCGCCACACCTTTAAGACTTTCACAGTTTAGAAACCTAAACAAAGCTACCAAAGAAAGGCTAATCACTGCATCTGTAACACCATCATCCCGCTGCTCACTGATTTGCTCAAGTGGGCACCAGTAAGGTCCGCTAATGCCAAAAGAAAAGAGGAAATGGAAAGTAAAAGTGACTCCTCCAGCTGGCAGCTAAACTTCAAACTCTAGGCCCGGCTCTGGCGGGAGATTAGTGCCTTCGGACGCTCCCGGGGCTGCGCACGGCCCCTGCACGCTCGCCGGGCCACCTAGGGATGCCACACTGAGCCCCACGCAGTAAATGGAATAAAAAGCCAGGCCTGACAACCGCCTCCCGGGACGCGCTTATCCCTAAGAGCCCTGTGCTGGAGACCATGTGCCTGTGTCCCTGAGTCTCTACCACACCCCCTAGGGACCCACCTGGGTGTGGCTTCCTCCCGCCGCCCTCCCCACTTCCTGGCCGCGGATGCGCCTGGCTGGGTCTAGGGTCTTCCGCTCCGAGCCGGGCAGTGGGGGGGCTGAGAAAGGTCGCGTCTGTGATTCTGCGGGGTTACCTGGGCTCCAGGGCTGGAGGCTGATGCTGTCAGCCCAGACTCCTGGGCTCACCCGTGAACCGGCAAGGACTTGCACTCAACTGGACCCCGACTCCGGCCCGGGAAGGACATCTCTGAAAGCAGAAAGAGAGGCCACTGTCGCGGGCTCCGCGCGCCGCTCCCGGCTGCACGTCCCGGGCAGGGCGGCTGCGGGCCGGGGCGGGCGGGCCTGCCCGAGGGTCGGGGCGTGCAGAACTGCCGCCCCTTCCCCCGCCCCGCGGTTCCGATCCACTGGGGTCGGGGGCAGCTTCGCGGGCTGCGAGGCACCTGGCTCTGAGCGCTATTCCCGCGAGCGAGGGCCGAGGCCCGCCGGTCGCCGACGGCGCGGGGTCCCCTCGCGCCCGCGCCCGCCGCCGAGGCGGGGGTCGCGGGGGCCGGGCCCACCGCGCCGGGAGGCCGGGAGCGGGCGCGGGGCGTCGCGCCCGGGCCCAGGCGGCCGCGGCGCACGGCCGGGCGGACGTGGCCGGGGAGGGGCGCCCCGCGCGCCGCGCCCGCTCCTCGACGAGGGGCCGCGCGGCCGCCCGCGCCCCGGCTGTCCGCGGCCCGGCCCGGCCCGCTGCCCACCTCCATGCCCCAGCTCGGCGGCCGGCCCCGGGCGGGCGGAAGTGCGGCGCGCACCGGCCGCCGCGGCCCGACCCGGCCACCCAACCGCGAGCGCCGCGAGCCGGGCCCGCCCCCCGCCGACGTCACCGGACGCGGGCCCCGCCCCCGGCGTCCCCGGGGCGGGGCGCGCGAGGGGCGGGACGGGGAGAGGCGGCCCCAGTCCCCGCGGGCGCCCCGGCGCCTGTGTAACGTCACTTCCGCGGGTCCGACCAATCAGGGGAGGCGGACACGAGCCCGCCGGGCGGGGGCGGGGCGTGGGGCGGGGTGGGCGGGGCTTAGAGTGGCGGGGGCGGGGCAGGTCGGCCCCGAGCGACCCCGGCCCGGCCCCTCCCGCCGCGCCGTCGGGGTGCCCGAGCCCCCTGCGCCCGCCCCGGCGACTTACCCGCGGGCCTTTTCCGTTTTGTCCCCTGCTTACCCCGGGCCTCCCCGGCCCGAGCCAAGGCCTGTCACCAGCAGCCCAGAGATCTCTGTCCCTCTCGGCGTCCTTCGAAAACCTGCGGGTAGCGGGCCAGGCGTCAGTCCCGGGAGGCGGGGGGCGCGCCTGCAGAGTCCAGCTCCTGGGGCCGGCCGTGTCTGTCCCCTGGGCCCCGCGTGAGAGGGGCAGGGAGGTGGGTCAAAGGCTGCGGCGCGGGCTCGGGGGAGGAGGCGCGGGGACGCACGCACAGCCCCTGCCCCAGACAAAACCCACCCAAGTATCCCAGCCCACCCCACCCTGCTAGGTTTGGCTCATCCCACACCCAAAATGAAAAAAAAAAAAAACAGAAAAAAAAAGGAAAAACAGGCAAGAAAAAAGGGGGAAAATCAGACAGGGCCCGAGCGGGGTGGCTCAGGGCATCCCTGCGGGGCACCGCACACGCACAAAGTAAAAAAGAAATAAGGCGGAGGGGATAAAAATCCAGGGGCGCGGGGCTGCGGCGTCGCCACTGATTCCACCCCCCCACACACACCCCCGCAGCGCCCCAAATGCCCACTGCCCACCCGAGGCACCACCAAGTGACTTGAACCAACACAGCGTCGAAGAGACGGGAACTTAAAAAAAAAAAAAGAAGAACCCTATGCTGTGCCCACGAGAAACAATGAGAAAAAAAATAACGGTGACACCCCCCCAGCCCAGAACCAGAACCCCCCTGGCCCCCCAACGCCCACTCCCACCCGTTGAAGGCGAGGCATCACTAGTTCCCACCCACCCAACGGACACAATCGCCCACCCAGAACACGTCTTACCCCGGAGAACCTCGAGAGAAGACTGAGGCCCCGCCAGCTACCGGCGGGGAAACACGCTCGAGGAAGGTTCCAGAAGGAGGCGTGGCCAGGAGGACGGTTGCGGGGTGTTAACGGCCTCGGTGGTCGTTATTTCCGTTGCGTGCGTCCGTTGGAAGGTGCCCCCCGCAGCCCCCCAGCCCGGGGACGGTGTGCAGGGAACGCGGCCGTATGGGCGGGACTCCCGCCGCCTTCTCGAAGATTCTTGCAGTGGGGAGGAAGTCTCCGGGCCCCCAGATGAGCCGTCCCCCCCATCCCCGCCCCGCTTTGCAGCCCCCTGGCTTTTAGCTATAAGGAGCACGCCAGGCCAGGCTGGTCCCCGGCGGGGGGACCCCCAACGGCCCGCCAGTCGGACCTGGGGGCTGGGGGGTCGGTGACTGTGACCGTCTCTGTGCCAACTCGGCCCTACGATGCGGTTTGGGTTTTCCTCCGTGTGTCCGAGGAGGAAAGGGCCGGCGACGAGTGGTACCCAGAGCGCGGGGAAACCATTTCATCCTGCCTCCAAGCCCGCTGTGACCGAGGGGGCCTTTGCCTTACCCCGGGACAGCCCGGGTTCAATTCCTGGCCCGCCGTGGGGTGCCCTGAGCCCCACCAGGAGTGATCCCTGGGCACTGCCGGGTGTGGCCCACCCCCCTGAAAAAAATTATTAAGTTTGCGTGTGTTTTCTTCGTTTGTTTGTGTTTGCTTTTGGGTCACACCCTGTGATGCTCAGGGGTTCCTCCTGGCTCTGCACTCAGGAATTACTCCTGGCGGTGCTGGGGGACCCTAAGGGATGCCCGGGATTGAACTCGGGTGGGCCGCATGAAAGGCAGATGCCCTCCCCACTGTGCTATCGCTCCGGCCCCAACGTGCTTTTAACTTTATGATATTCTACTGAACATTTTGCTCACATTTCTCCTTAGACTCAACATACTTTCCTAAGATTTATTGATTCAAAATACATTTCAAGAGCTGTAAGACTCCAAACATTGCACAATTTAGGGATCCTTAATATAATTGCAACATAATTTGCAGTTGACATTATTTAGTATAACTTGCCCTTGTGAAATAGACAAAACCCACTTAAATCCAGTATGACACTACAGTATTAAACAGCAAACACAACTCCATAAAAATTACATGTTTTGGCTCCCTACAGTTTACCTCAATAATGAGCTTGGGGGGGCTGGAGCGATAGTACAGCGGGTAGGGCGTTTGCCTTGCACGCGGCCGACCCGGGTTCGATCCCCGGCATCCCATATGGTCCCCCAAGCACCGCCAGGAGTAATTCCTGAGTGCAAAGCCAGGAGTAACCCCTGAGCATTGCTGGGTGTGACCCAAAAAGCAAAAAAAAAAAAAAAAAAATAATGAGCTTGGGGGCCATTAGCTATACATAGGACACAAAGATAATTCAATCTTTTTTCTGATAAGGTTGATAAAATCTTATTGAGGATTTATAACAGTTTATTTCAGATTAATTATTGAGCTTGATAAGGACAGGTAATTTAGAATTATCAAAAACTTTTCTATCAAGCCTTCATGGATTCTATATGGTCCCCAAGCCAGGAGTAAGCCCTGAGCATCGCTTGGTACGGCTCCCCCAAAAAATTAGAATCTAAATACTAAGTATTAGATATTCCCATTTTTAGATCCACAGCATATATCTCATATTAGTCTTTTACGTCACAAATGAACAAAATGTCAGTACTCTATTTATGTGGTCCAGTCCTGACTAATTTTTTCCATTTTATTTATTTACAAAGTTGTTCATGATGATTTGTTACATTCAATCTTCCAACACCAATCCCACCACCATTGCAACTTATTAAGCCTGCCCCCATAGCAGGCCTTCAATAATTGATTTTATGTTGCTTGTTATAAATAATTTGCTAAAAGAATAATCAAAAAGTTTTCTTAGAAGAAAGTCAATGAAAACTGTTGTGCTAAGCTGGAGCCATTAAGCCCTTGTATAAGAGATCACTAACATGTAGTTACAGGTAAGCCTTGTGTGTTTATATTTTGTTTATCGAGATAGGGTGCCTTCATTACATCCTAAGCAATCTGGAGTGCTACCCCTGGCTTATCAGCATTGTAGAGTTTGAGATGTTGCAAAATTACTTTTTAATATTGTTTTAGGAGTCAGAGATATAGTGCAAGAATTAGGGATTAAAGTACCCGCCTTTTAAAAAAAAATAGGTTTTCCTTTTTAAAACTTACTATTTCGAGTATTTTTGTAAGTGCATTTGGGATTTTGTTTTATTTCGGTCCACACCCGGCAGTGCCCACAGGACTTACTCCCGGCTCCGTGCTCACAGATCACTCCTGGTGGGCTCAGGGGGACCATATGGGTTGCTAAGGGATTGAACCCAGGCAAGTACCCTACCTGCCGCACTATCTCTCTGGTCCCTGTATTTAGGATTTTAATTTAATATGGGCAATTTTTTTCTGTTGTTATTTATTTGTCTTTTTCTTTGCCTTTTTATTGTTTTGTTTGGGGGGGGGGCTTTGGAGACATCTCACTGATGCTCAGGGCCACTCCTGCCTGCACTCAGGGGCCACTCCTGGCAGTTCCTGGGGGACCATGTGGGATGCCAGCCATCGAGGCAGGCACCTTACCCGCTACACTGTCTTCCTGGGCCCCTCTTTCTTTGCTTTCAAGGGTGCTTGACTTTCATGCTGCCGACCCTGGTTCAATCCCGGCACCCCGTACGGCCCCTAAATCTCACCAGGAGTGACCCTGAGCAGAGTCAGGAGTAAGCCCTGAGCACAGCCAGGTGTGACTCAAAAGACACTCCCCTCCCCCCCAGAAAATACTGCTGTAGGACTTGAGAAAGGAAGTGACTGACTGGGTTTCTATTCCTGCCACCATACGGCCCCGAGCACTGCTGAGAGCAGTGGGCCCCAGAGCAGATCCAGGAGTAGCCCAGGAGCACTGCCGTGTGGCCCACAAATCAACCCCCCAAAAGGACACTTATTTCTTGGGGGGCACATGGTGGCCCTGCAGCCCTGCTCGGGGGTCACTGCTGGCAGGCGAGGGGTGAGAGGACCACGCGGGATGCCAGAGATCAAGCCACGTCGGCCTCGTGCAGGGCAAGTGCCCCCCCCCCCGAGCTGCTGCTCTGGCCCTCACACTTTTCTTTTCTTTCTTTTTTTTTTTTTTTTGCTTTTTTTGGGTCACACCCAGCGATGCTCAGGGGTTACTCCTGGCTTTGCACTCAGGAATTACTCCTGGCGGTGCTTGGGGGACCATATGGGATGCCGGGGATCGAACCCAGGTCGGCCGCGTGCAAGGCAAACGCCCTCCCCGCTGTGCTATCGCTCCGGCCCCCTGGCCCTCACACTTTCCCTTCTTCCTTCATGTTCTGCAGTTTGTTGTGATGCTGGACGGAGCCCAGGCTGGGCCAGATTCCCGGGCAGAGCCCACCTTGCTCGAGTGCGTTTCACATCCCCCCTCAAGCCCGCGTGCAGTGGCCTTGGGACTCTCCCCCTCCCCTCCTTGGCACTGTTTGGCTGGAGGCACTGCCGCCTGCCGCATGTGCTCCCGGACCCTGCTCTGGGCGGGGTGTACTGGGGGGACCCACCCGAGTTCCCAGGCCCGTGAAGCCGGCGTGTTGGCCCTGAGCTAGCCCTGGACCCTGGATGGATCTTTTCTTTTGTTTCCATTTGGGGGCACACCTAGCGGTGCTCAGGGCTTACTCCTGACTCGGTGCTTGGGAATGTCTCCTGGTAGGACTTGGGGGACCAAGTGGGGCGCTGGGGATCAAATCCAGGTCAGCCACTCGCCAGGCAGTCGCCTACCCACTGTGCCATCTCTCCAGCCCCATGCCTGGACGTTTTCTTAAGGAGTCACCAAGGGGTCTGTTGTAAGCTGTTGATTCCATGATCGTTTCTCACTCCTTTTTGCCCCCTGTTCTTGTACCCCCTGCCAACAGTTATCATTCCATACTATTGTGAACAATAAAACACAGAGATGCGGAGTATGCTGGAAATGGGTTGTTTTGTTTCTGTTTTCTTTGGGGGTGGATGTTTGGAGGGGTCAACTCAGCTGTGCTCAGGACGGACTCCTGACTCCGTGCTCCGGGGACATACCTGGCTGTGCTTGGGGGACCGTACACGGGACGAGGCCAACACCTCCCTGCTGAAGTATCTCTCCAGCCGCTGGTGTGAGGAGTCTAAAGAGTCTATACTCTGGGGGGCCTGGGAGACAGTACAGTGGGTAGGGCACTTGCCTTGCACACAACTGACACAGGTTTGCTTGTTTGTTTTGGGGGCTGGAGGCTGGCTTTTAGGGTCACACCCGGCGATGCTCAGGGGTTACTCCCGGCTCAGCACTCAGTAATTGCTCCTGGCGGTGCTCAGGGGACCATATGGGATGCCATGGATCGAACCCAGGTTGTCCATATGCAAGGCAAAGGCCTTACTATGGCTCCGCCCCTCAGCCTCCCTAACCACCCACTCACCCACCCAGGTTCTGTCCCCGGCATCCCATGGGATCCCCCAAGCACCGCCAGGAGTGATTCCTGAGTGTAGAGCCAGGAGTGACTCCCGAACATCATCGGGTGTGACCCCCCAAAAAAGAGATAGTAAAGCAGGTAGGGCGTCTGCCTTGTACACAGCTGACCTGGGTTTGATCCCCTGCAGCCTATTTGTCTCCATATGATACCACCAGGAGTAATTTTTGAGTGCAAGGCCAGGAGTCACCCCTGAGCAGGCTGGGTGTGGCCCCCAAACCATCCAACCAACCAAATAAGGCTTTTCTGTAGGGGTCTCCAAAAATGCCAGCCTTCTGGGGCAGAGTAAAGGCATTTGCCCTGCGTGTGGTCACTCCAGTCTCATCCTGGGCACCAAGTCAGAAATAAGCCTTGACCTCTCTGCTCTCTGCCCCCGGCCAGGGAGCGAAGTCAGACCACTTTAAGCGTGATTCCCAGAACCATGTGAATGTTTGCACTGTGGGGGTGGCCTCAGCACTGTGGGGGTGGCCCCTATTGGAGAAAAGGGACCTCAGGCCAAGAGCTGCCTCAGAAAGTTCCACCTGGGGGCTGGAGTAATAGCACAGTGGGGAGGGCATTTGCCGTGCATGCGGCTGACCTGGGTTCAATCTCCGGCATCCCTTAGGGTCCCTCGAGCACCACCAGGAGTGATTCCTGAGTGCATGAGCCAGGAGTGACCCCTGAGCATCGCCGGGTGTGATCCAAAAAGCGGAAGCCTGGGGTTTGGCCCCAACACGGCCCTGCACTGCCCTGGACAAAACGCTCTTTTCCCTGCGTGGAGCAGCCTCACCCCTGCCCGCTCTGTGTGTGGCTGCTGTTTCTGGGAGGCCCCGAGTCCACACACACGGCTGTGCACCTGTTCTGGGGGCGGGGTGGCCCACATCCACAGCCTCAGTGCTCACACACGCAGGTGAGGCGTTCCTGGGGCTGGAGCGACGGCGCGGCAGGTGAAGTGCTCCCCTGACACGCAGTTGACACGGGTCTGATCCCCGCCACTCCGTGTGGCCCCCCAGCCCCGCCAGCAGTGACAGCAGGGATCCTCGAGTCCAGCGCCCGGAGTCAGCCTGGAGCACCACGGGGTGTGGCCCCCAAGTGAAAGCAAACAAACGGAAGGAAAAGGGTGCGCATTTGGCCATGACACTGAGGGTGCCAAATGGCAGAACCGCCAGGCTGGCACTGGGGCAGGGGTCGGACCCGCAGCCTCACGCGGCAGCTGCTTCTGCACCCTCTGTCCCGGCACCCAAGGACAGTGCGGGCTGTGGTGGGGATTGGTCTAGCCTTGAGTGCATTTTCTTTTCTTTTCTTTTTTCTTTTTTGGGTCACACCCGGCAATGCACAGAGGTTACTCCTGGCTCTGTACTCAGGAATCACCCCTGGCGATGCTCAGGGGACCCTATGGGATGCTGGGAATCGAACCCGGGTCGGCTGCGTGCAAGGCAAACGCCCTCCCCGCTGTGCTATACCTCCAGCCCCGTCGAGTGCATTTTCTTCTTTCTTTTCTTTCTGGGTTTTTGGGTAATATCTGGTTACCTCCTCAGGGCTTACTCCTGGCTCCGTCTCGGGAATTACTCCGGGAGGTACTCGGGGGACCATACGGGATGCTGGGGATCGAGGCCAAATTGGCTGTGTGCAAGGCAAGTGCCCTCCACGCCCCAGCCCAGTGCCGGGCACTTTGGGGGTGGAGAGGTCCGAGACCATAGACATCAGCCCTGCCTCCACGACAATGAGCAAATCATTACGTGGCTGCAATTCCCTGCTTCTCCTCCCTTTATTGCCGTTGTCCTGAATGGGGTGACGCCCCTGGGCTGGGGTGACTTGAGCCAGTGAGACCTGGGGTGTACGGGCAGCTCCGGGGATGGATGTCACAGTCTCACAGCTGCAAACAGGTGTCTGGCACTGAGCAGTCCTTGGACTCTGGCAGTGGACTCCGTCGTAAAGTCGGACAGTTTCCCTGCCTGGTCATCAAGCATTGACACCTGCCCGCGTGCGGGCGGTCACGTGTCCAGCCTTAGTGATTCATGGTGTAGTTTGGTGGTACCCTAGCCCGTTAGAGACAGAAATAATATCGGATCGGTAAAGAGAAGTTCATCCACGTACTGTTGGCCAAGCAAGGGTTAAGAATTTGTCCTTGAGGGCCTGGGCTCTGCCAGCCACCACCTGCGCGGCCCCTGATAAGTTGTGGGAGAGCACAGTGACCCTGAGCAGCAGAAAGAAGCAATTTTCTCCCTTTCCCATCACATCTTGTTCCCCTCCAATCCCGCCGCGCTTTAATTGACGCTTTGTTTGGCTACAGACTGGAATGCAGTTTTAGGGGATAAATGATGATAGCTCTCGAGTGCCTGTCAAGGCCTCCTGGCTCCCTGCGGTGAACAGGAGATGAATAAAGCTTCTTGTCCATCTATTTGGTTTCAGTGGCTGAGCAGAGGAAAACTTGGGTGCAACAGTATCACTTTTTTTTTGCAGGGATGGATGGAGTGGGGTGTTGGGGAGTGCATGGGGGGGGTGTGACCCTGGCAGTGCTCAGGAGCTACTCCAGCTTGGTGTGTAGGGAGTCACCCAGCGATGCTTCGGGGACCCTGCCCTGCTGGCCGTCAGAGCTGGAGCGTTTGCACAGCCGCTGGGATCAGCCGGAGAGCCTGCATTTTGGATACAGTACCCAAGGGCTGTAACAAAGTTACTAGGAAAACCTAGACCCCAAAGCTCTCACTGCAAGTACAATTTTTTTTTTCCTTTTTGGGTCACACCTGGCGATGCACAGGGGTTACTCCTGGCTCTGCACTCAGGAATTACTCCTGGCGGTGCTCGGGGGACCATATGGGATGCTGGGAATCGAACCCGGGTCGGCCGCGTGCAAGGAAAATGCCCTCCCCGCTGTGCTATCGCTCCAGCCCTGCAAGTACAAATTCTGCCTGGCAGGGACCTGTCCCATAGTTTCATTCACGTTTTTTGAGGGGGGTCGGGCGGGGAGGAGGGATTGAGGGTGGTTGAGTTGCACCCAGCTCAGGATTTACTCCTGGCTCTGTGCTCAGGGATCACTCCTGGTGAGGTTCAGGTCACATCAGGTCACATGGGGTGCCAGGGACTGAAATAGACTCAGCCACTTCCAGTGACTTAATCTCCACACCATCTCTAAGGCCTCATCGGCTTCCTATTTTGATTTTTCTGACTTTAGTATTACTGAAGTGAGAAAGTGA
The DNA here is from genome assembly GCF_027595985.1 of Sorex araneus. Taxonomy (NCBI): domain Eukaryota; kingdom Metazoa; phylum Chordata; class Mammalia; order Eulipotyphla; family Soricidae; genus Sorex; species Sorex araneus. The sequence goes on along the minus strand of NC_073302.1, from coordinate 2,202,774 downwards.
GAAGTGGGAAATAAGAGGCCAGACGATGAGTGGGCAGAGACAAACGGGTCAGAAGCCACCAAGTGTCACCCAGAACGGGAGAGCACAGACTGAGCAGGGAGGGGGGCGGGGGGGGGACAGGGAGCAAGTGCCTCCAGAGACCCAAGCCCCATCCTGCAGCCCACACGTACAGGTCAGCAACCACTGTGCACTGGATGGGAGACGCCTCACCTAGGCCAGAGCTACAATCCAGCAGGCGGGCACTCGCCTTGCACGGGACGACCCAGACCCTATATGGTCCCCGGGGGCCCAAGACTGATCCTGAGCAAGAGCCAGGAATAAGCTCTGAGCACTGTCCAGCGAGGCCTCAACACTTGAGCTCCAGTACTTGCTTAGGGCTGGAAGTGACGCTGTGGGTCCCAGAACACGCACGTTCAAGGCCGTGACGTTTCATCAGCTCACTCCGGCGGGGTGCCGGGCTGCAGGGGATCCCACCCTCCAGACCAAGCGTCTGCTGAGCGGGCGTCGCTGTCCAGGGCTCAGCTGTCCCGGGTGGGTGCCAGTGTCTGGCGTACAGCCGCCCGAGCTGTGTACCCTTGCGTCTGGGGCACGGGCACCCTGAGGGGGGCCGCCGTGTGTGCGCTCTCGCCCGGGCTGCTCTTCTGATTCTTCCTTCTCCCGCTGAGAATCTGTCCAGCCCTGTGGCTGCATCAAGCGTGTGACCCACGTTCTCACATGGCATGGGGGGAGCACCAGGGACACTGCGGCAGCCTCCTGCCACGGCGGGACCCTCACCAGTGGGTACTAGAGCCCACCCGCTCCTTCCCTCAGCTGCAGTGCTGGCGAGAGGCTGCCAGGGGCACCCCTGGGTGTCCTAGGAGGTGGAGGCTGCTGTGTTCGAGGGGTCACGCGGAGAAGGGCCAGGAGAGGCCTCAGGGCAAGTGGGAGCAGAGGACTGGAGCAGGGGCCCGAGTGTGCGGGGGAGAAGAGCCCTGAGCATGCGGGGGAGCAGGGGCCCGAGTGTGCGGGGGAGCAGGGGCCCGAGTGTGCGGGGGAGCAGGGCCCAGTCTCTGGGGGCTGCAGCCACTACCTCAGCCCCCTTACTGGGCGACCACCTGCCCCCCCCCAGCTTCACCCCTTTCGCCAGCCTCAGTCGTGTGACCTGTGACCCAGGCAGAGGGGCTACATGTTAAGAAGTTGCCGGAAAGGGATGATGAAGGAAATGCAAACCATAACGAGCACATGGACGTGTGAGCCAGACGTTCATGGAAAGTGCTAGAACGGCATCAGTGGGCAGACCACGCAGCGCTCGGCGCTGGGGGAGTGGCATGGTGTGTTCCCCACGGCAGGACGGAACTCAGGACCCACCTGAATGAGAGACGCTGTCAGAGACGTCCGTGCACCCGATGTTAACTGCAGTTCACGGGCAGCAGAGACGGGCGCCCCCAAAGGTCCCTCTCGGGCTCCAGGAAAGCGGAAACGTCGCCACTTACAACAAAATGGGAGGGAGTGACAGGAGCAGGCAGGCAAGACCTTCAGACAGGGACAGACAGACCACGGGTGGCTTCACTGACTGTGTAAGGAAACCCCAGAGATAAACGGACGAGACAAAGGAGAAATAAACCGGACACAGCCCAGCCGAGGCCGCCCTGGGAAGAGGCGAGGCGGGAACAAGGCCGGAGCCTGCGGGCTGCAGGCCATGCGCCAAACCACTGACCGCTGGTCTGGCCAAAACAAAACAAAACTGACGTTCAACAAATAAGCCAGGTCCAGGGGTCCACTCTGGCCACAGTGAGCCGGGGGACACAGGCTGCCAGGGACGCGGGCCTCACGCAGTGGCACACCGGGCCGGGTGGAGACAGAGTGAACACCTGACCCGACACTCTCCCAGGAGCTACAAAATTTGTTTTATTTTTATTATTTTGGGCCACACCTGGCGGTGCTCAGGGATCGGTCCTGGCAGGCTCGGGGGACCAAGCCGGACGCCGGGGATCAAACCAGGTCAGCCGCGTGCAAGGCGAGTGCCCTCCCTGCCGTACTCTCCCTCCTATAAATGTATTTTCATTAAAAAATAAAATCTCTGCAGCCGTGGTAGGTGTCAGCCGCTCCCGAGACCCCCGTGTCTCACGAGGATGAAAGCGGCCCACTGCCCTACAGCGGCGGACGGGCAGGCTGGCGCGGCGGCAGCTGCTCTGTGCTGGGGCAGGTCAACTCGGCGAGTGCGTCCGGAGACCAGGCAGCGTGCAGACGCACCTCTGCAGCCAGCGTCCACTGAGGGAGACGGTGGACACAGGGGGCAGGCGGCACACACGAGCTTCACCCACACCTTCCCTGGCCAGAGGGTGCGTGCAGGACACTTCCAGGACACAGAAGTGCCACCCTGCGTGCCCGGCCCCGTGTGCCCCGTGCCTGCCGAGGGGGCAGAGCTCAGGCCCGGGAGGCCGTGCGGAGAGCGGGCTCGGGTGCCCGGCTGGTCAGCACCATCGGCTGCGGCCATCTGCAAGCGGAAGCCGACAGCGCTGTCTTCTTCCCGTTCGGCCCAAGCCGGGCGCGCGCTGCTCCGAGCAAGGCACTTGTGGCCCCTGAAGGGTCTCCGGGAAGCGCCGTGAGGGGCGCTGTGCAGCCTCAGCGGCCCTCGCTCTCCTCGCCGCCCTCGCTGTCGTCGTCGTCGGCACAGAAGATGTCCCGGAACAGGAAGGCCGGCTTGGGCGCCGCGGGGGCTTGAATCTCGCTGCCCCTCTTCTCCACCAGCTTCTCCAGCTTCTCCTTCAGCAGGGGGAGGGTGACCTCGTACAGGTGGTCTATGATCTCTGCCAGACAGACAGACAGACCGGCCCTCAGAAGCCACGCCAGCAGCTCCCGCCCGCCCCGCCGCCCCAGGCCCGCCGAGTCGGCAGCCGGAGGCGGGTCCAGAGGCAGCCCGGGCCCAGGGACGCCCCCGGCCTGCGGCCCGCGGAGCAGCTCCCCAGACCCTGCGGACTGGAGTTTGGAAACGGCTCTGGGAGCGGGGATGGCTGTGCAGCAGGGGTCCCCAGGACACACGCGTGACCACCACGGGCCGGCAGGAAGCGGGGATGCCCCCCACATGGCATTCGCCACAGGCCCGACAACACTGACCTGGAAACGTTTTCTTCTGCCAAAAGGGCACACAGGTGGCTTTGAGCCTGTAGAACTTGGTTTGAACGTACGACGGAGGGACGTCGCTTTAGGAGAGAAAAGCAGAGGCGGGTCAAGGGCTCAGATACTGCCACAGGAGGTACCGGGGACACTGGTGAAGGTGGGGTCCGAGACGCGGGGGTGCGACGGACAAGGCGCACGAGGCGCCTCCAATCTAGCAGCCATCCACACTGACATGTGTGTGCGTGTGCCTGCACACACCTGCACATGCGCCTAGAACTGGTCAGATATCCTGGAACCACAAGGGGGGCTTCGGGTTCTTCTCCTCGCCCTGGAGGCGGGGAAACTGAGGCACAAATCATTCAAGAGCTCACAGTGGAATGGGGCGGGGTGGGGGTTAGGACTCCAAGAGGCAGTTTTGGTGCTCCTAAATCCCACTGTTGCGGCTGCAGAGATAGTGCAGAGGGGAAGGAGCTGGCCGTGCAAACTTGGGTTTGACCCACACCCCACATGGTCCCCTGAGAGACAGTACAGAGGGGAGGGGTTGGTTGTGCAATTGAGTAGTTTTTTTTTTGCTTTTTTTTGGGTCGCACCCAGTGATGCACAGGGGTCACTCCTGGCTCTGCACTCAGGAATCACCCCTGGTGGTGCTCAGGGGACCATATGGGATGCTGGGAACTGAACCCAGGTTGGCCGCATGGAAGGCAAACGCCCTCCCCGCTGTGCTGTTGCTCCAGCCCCTGCACAAGCAGGTTTGACTCCACACCACACAGGAATTCTTAAGAATAATAAAATAAAGACCCATTTCCAGAACCACCACATGCAGGGCAGATGCATGCTTGCAACATGCCAACACGGAGGTGCCCCACTGTTTGTCAAGTCATACTTACATTTCACTTTATTTATTTATTTATTTATTTATTTAATTTATTTTTTTTTTGGTCACACCCGGCAATGCAAAGGGGTTACTCCTGGCGGTGCTTGGGAGACTATAAGGGAATCAAACCCAGGTCGGCCTCGTGCAAGGCAAAGGCCCTACTCGCTATGCTATCGTGCCAGCCCCATTTTACATTTTTTAGGTTTTTTTTCTTTTTGGGTCACACCCAGTGATGGACAGGGGTTACTCCTGGCTCGTGCACTCAGGAATTACTCCTGGCGGTGCTCAAGGGACCATCTGGGATGCTGGGAATTAAACTCAGGTCGACCATGTATAAGGCAAACGCCCTACCCTCTGTGCTATCACTCCAGCCCCATTTTACATTTTTTTATTTTTTCTTTTTTTTGGGTCACACATGGCAATGCACAGGGGTTACTCCTGGCTGTACACTCAGGAATTACTCCTGGTGGTGCTCAGGGGACCATATGGGATTCTGGGAATAGAACCCGGGTCAGCCTCGTGCAAGGCAAAGGCCCTCCCCGCTGTGCTGTTGCTCCAGCCTCATTTTACATTTTTTAATTTTTTTTTTCTTTTTGGGTCACACCCAGTGATGGACAAGGGTTACTCCTGGCGGTGCTCAGGGGACCATATGGGATGCTGGGAATCGAACTCAGGTCGACCATGTATAAGGCAAATGCCCTACCCTCTGTGCTATCACTCCAGCCCCATTTTTTTTTCTTTTTGGGTCACACCCGGCAATGCACAGGGGTTACTCCTGGCTTTGCACTCAGGAAGTACTCCTGGAAGTGCTCAGGGGACCATATGGGATTCTGGGAATAGAACCCGGGTCAGCTGTGTGCAAGGCAAACGCCCTACTTGCTGTGCTATTGCTCCAGCCTCTTTTTACATTTTTTAAAGGGCATCTGTCCAAGGGATCGTTTACTATGCCGGGGCCCAAATTAGCATCAGCAGGTTCAAGGCCACACCCGCGCCCTGACCCCCGACCGAGCTCTCCTGCCCTCTAGTATCCAAAGTTCCTTCCCTAAGGCTGCTAATTCCTGGAGAAATTTCCTCACTCTGTAGCAGCCTAACTTGGCTTTCTGGTAAAAATGATGAATTTTAACAAAACACCACCTAAACAAAAATTCACATGCAGCCTGGATTTCAGCCCTGCGATGTAAAGTCAAGGAAAGAATCCTTTATCAAAAATTTAGTGGGAGGGGCTGGAGCAATAGCACAGCGGATACGGTGTTTGCCTTGCACGCAGCTGACCTGGGTTCGATTTCCAGCATCCAATATGGTCTGCCAGGAGTGATTCCTGAGTGCAGAGCCAGGAGGAACCCCTGAGCATCTCTGGGTGTGACCCAAAAAACAATAAAAAAAAAAAAATTTGGTGAGCCCAGAAAGATAGTACAATGGGTAGGGCACTAGCCTTGCCTGAGGCCATCCCAGATTTGATCCTGGGCACCACATAGGGTTCCCCGAGCATCACTAGTAGTGACCCCTGAGCACAGAGCCAGGAGTCAGCCCCGAGCACTGTCCCCCAGAACCCACCCCTGAAGAAAAGAGGCTGAGAGATAGTCAGCAGGCAAGGTGCTTGCCTTGCACACGGCCAACCCAGGACCATTCCCCGGCATATAATCCCCCGAGCCCTACCCGGAAGGAGGTCAAGAGTCAGCCCTGAGCACCCCCGGGCCGCCACCCCCAAGAAAGGGCTCTAATCGGATGCTGTTAATAGCAAACTCGGCTCACCCGATGGCACCAGCAAGATCCTCCCAGTCGATTTCATTGGCATCTTCCACATTGATTTCATACAATCTAGAAGAAGGAATTTGAAAAGTGTTGCGGGGGGGCTACCCCCTCCACTCGGCAGGCGTGGGCCTTGGGGACTGTGCGGTGGTGACCTGAAACTGAGCAACCACCAGACCTCCTACAGAACACGGTCTATAGTGTGTGTGTGTGTGTGTGTGTGTGTGTGTGTGTGTGTGTGTGTGTGTGTGTGTGTGTGTGAGAGAGAGAGAGAGAGACAGACAGACAGACAGATAGACAGACAGACACCGCCCCAGAGGTGCTGACAGCTCACTCCTGGCTTTGTGGCCGGGGACTGGTCCTGACGGCCCCTCCCCACTCAGGCCTGTCTTACCTTTCAATGAGGTTGACTTTGGCCTGCAGCGCGTTGACCCCGCGGTACACGTGCCGCCCGTTTGTCATCCTCCTGGTGAGGATTTCCATCCTGAGTTGAAAGGGGAAACGTAGTTCAAGTTCCAGGATTTCCTGAGGAATTCCCTGGGCTTGTCTCGCCTCGGTTTCCCCCAGAGCCACCCTCTGCCTTCTGTCGCTCACTGCCCTCAAGAACAGGCGCGAGCACCAGACAGTGGAGAGGATGAAACGACACCAGGGGCTGGAGAGACGGGACAGAGGGGCGGCCGCTGGCCTGGCACATGCCTGGCCCGGGTGCCATCCCCGGTGTCCCACGGGGTCGCCCAAGCTCTGCCAGGACTAATTCCTGAGGGCAGAGCCAGAAGTCAGCTCTGAGCACTGCCAGGTGTGGCCCCCAAGCCAAAATAAAATAAAATACAGATGAAAAGCTCTGGTTGGCTGGGTAGGACAGCAGAGTGGGCAGGCCCTGCCAGCACACGGCTGACCCGGGTTCAGCTCCCACATGGCTCCAGGGCACTGAGCACTGCTCCATGCAGCCCCCCGAAGTAAGTTAATACTCTGCAACAGAAGCGTCAGGGACGGGCCCGAGGTGTGCAGGAGGGTCCCAGGCCTGACAGACAGCCCAGGGCGCCATAGGGCGAGCGAGTGCCGCCTCCAGTACCGCCCCTGGAAGACCACCGGGGGCTCAGCCCCTGCGGTCACCGTGTTCCGGGACAGCTGGGACGGTTTAAGGTGGTTTGGGGGTTATTTGGGGATCTGTTTCTTTTTCCCTTTGCTCCCCTCGGTTATTCAGACACACCCAGCGGTGCTCAGGGCTTCCTGCTGACCCGGCACTCAGGGGTCACCCCTGGAGGGGCTCAGGGGACCAGACGGGATGGTGTGGGCCCAGGTGGGGCCGGCCGTGCGCACGGCAGACACTAAACCCGATGTGTCAGCACTCCTGCATGAATTTTCTTCTTCTAATTCTGTTTTCTTTCAGGGTCACACCTGGCGGTGCTCTGGGGTTCCTCCTGGCTCTGCACTCAGGAATCATCACTCCTGGCTTGGGGGACCGTATGGGATCCCAGGAATGGAACCCGGGTTGACCGCATGCAAGACAAGAGCCCTCCCGGCTGTGCCATGGCTCTGGCCTCGGGAGGGAGCTTATCTATCAAGTACCTTCGAGGGGCCCCGGGACGTGGGAGTGTGGGCGCGGGTCTCCCATGCCCGAGAACCTCGGGGCGCCTCCGTCCTGCCTCCACCCACCCCAACAACAAACACTTCTGCGAAATAAAGATCTACCCACACCATAACCAACGTGTGTCCCCAAACACCGCAATACAACAGCAAAGTAGTCAGACAGATGACACGGGGGCTAAGGCGCCTGCCTCGGATAGGGCTGAGCCTCATCTGGTCCCCAGCACCTCACGTGGTCCCTGGCCACGGCCAGGTGTGGTCCCGATACCCAGACACTCTCCACATCACCATCAAAAAGGAAAAAAGGTCCCGGCTGCTTATGAGTAACGGTCCACAGGCTCGGGATCGGGGTAACAAGCCGGAAGCGACGTCTGTGGGCAGGGCTCGGGCACAAGGCACCCTCGACGGGCCTCCTGGGGGTCCCCAGCCTCGGGACCCGCCCCCTCCGAGGAGCCTGAAAACTTACCACTTACTTTTGCACTGCATCCAGTTCCTGGTCTCCACGCGCGCCTCCACCTCCACCCAGGAGATGCCCTTGTAGAGCCGCTCCCGCACGATGGACAGGCGCTGCTCGGGGTGCGCCTGCAGCTTCGCGTCCACCTCGCTCAGCCTCCGGGGAGACAGCTTCTTCAGGATCACCTCCTCCACCGCCTTGGTCAGCTTCTGCGTCTCCGCCTTGCTCCACGCACCGCGGTTTCTCTCTGGAGGCACGGGAGGGCGGAGGCTGTTGGGCGTCGCGCCTCCGCCCTCCCACGGAGCCTTCAGACCAAAGCCTGCAGCGGCCGCCGCAGCCACAGCACAGCGGGGAGGGCGCTCGCCCGACGCTCGGTGGACCTGGGTTCGAACCCCGGTGTCCCTCAGGGCCCCCAGAGCCCCACCAGGAGTGATTCCTGAGTGCAGGGCCAGGAGGAAGCCCTGAGCATCACTGGGTGTGACCCAAAAGCAAAAACAAAAACCAAACAAAACACAGAACTCACGGGAAACCTACAGTCACCACCACACGGGGTCGCTGAGCATACGTGTCACCACCACACAGGGTCGCCGAGCATACGTGTCATGAGACACACGCCCCACCTCGAGTGGGCGTGAGGCGAGACGGGACTCAGAGCAGAGCGGCTGCCTGCACGCACGAGGCCCGGCCTCAGGGTCCCAGGACCGCCCAAACCCAACAGTGCCCTGAAGTGAAGCACGGGCTCTGGGGCACAGGGGGGGGTGTGGGGTCTCAGCCACACGGGAGGGGCTCGATGGGAAATCTGTCACGTGACTTTCTTTTCTTTTCCCCCTTTCCAGTTCTTTTATCTTTTAAAAAATTTTTCATGGGGGGCCGGAGCGATAGCACAGCGGGTAGGGCGTTTGCCTTGCACGTGGCCGACCCGGGTTCGATCCCCGGCATCCCATATGGTCCCCCAAGCACCGCCAGGAGTAATTCCTGAGTGCAAAGCCAGGAGTAACCCCTGAGCATCGCTGGGTGTGACCCAAAAAGCAAAAAAAAAAAAAAATTTCATGGGGGCTGGAGCAATAGCACAGCGGGGAGGGCGTTTTCCTTGCATGCGGCCGACCCGGGTTTGATTCCCAGCATCCCATATGGTCCCCTGAGTACTGCCCTCCAGCCCCCGAAAAGAGGCGCAGTCCTGGCAAGCCCACCGTGCCAGCCCCACAGGTGCCCCCAGCTGACACGACAAAGCTAAGACCTGCTCTGAACGTGGCCACAGGTGTCTGACTGGTTCGAGAGCCGGGTGTGCAGGGCGGCCGCCTGCAGGCAGCTGGCCCGGGCGTGATCCCTGGCACCCTCGTCCCCAGCAGCACTGGCTGCGGCCTCACACCCAACCCCATGAAGCACGGGCCCCAGGAAACTGCTGAGTGGAGAATGGAGGGGCCGGCACCTGGGATTCTGGACCCCTCTAACCCCTGAGTGCGAGGGCCATTTCTAAGTGCTCAGGGGACCAAGGGGCTCGGCCCCGTCCTCGGAGCCAACTCCCAGGCCAGCAGTGCTGGCGGGGAGAAACCTCTGCTGAACAGGCCGGTCACACCGCCTCCCTCCCTCCCTCCCTCCCTCCCTCCCTCCCAGGCTCGCTCCTGCCCAGGGGCTGGGGACCCTTCGCCCAGTGCTCCTCTCAGGGGCTTCCCAGGGGCGTGGGCAGTGCAAGGGCTGTGGGAAGCCACTGCACGGGGTGGACGCGAGCAGGCGTAGGTGGTCTGTTTGGGCTTTTGGGTCACACCACGATGCTGAGGGCTGACTCCTGGCTCTGTGCTTTGGGATCACACCTGGTGGTGCTCGGGGACCGCGCGGGAGGTCAAACCCCGGCGGGCCGCGAGCAGGCAAGCACCTCCCCGCTGGGCCATCACTCGAGCCTGCGGCCCCGTCCTGTGAGGAAAGGCTGGCGGCCTCCTCAGACACGAGAGGAAAGGACGTGGACGCGCACGCTGCCCTGTGCTCGCTCTGGCCCGCGCCCGGCGGTGTCGGGGCTGGCGCCCGGCCCTCCGCTCAGGGAGCACTCCTGGTCGATCCCGGGACCCCCGCACGCAGAGTCTGCGCTCAGACCGCTGAGCCGCGTGTCGGCCCCGTGACGGGCTCGGGCCCCACTCACCGCAGCTGATCTGGGAGTACTTGAGGGCCACGGAGAGGCTGCTGCGCGCCACCATCTCCCCGATCTTCTTCCAGTCGTTCCCGTGCAGGGAGTGGTAGGCCTTCAGCTTCTCCTCCTCTCCCGGGCTGTACCTGCGGGGTCGGGAGGAGTGCTAGGACTGTGCTCTGGGGCCAGCCATGCCAACGACCAGGCTCCCCACCCAGTGCTCACCCCAGGCCACTCCCCGTCAGGGCTCAGGCCCCTGCAGTGCTCACCGCCCCCTCCACCTCTATGGAAAGCCCAGAGCTCTGGGTTCGGCGGAGCCGGCTCGGAGAAGGAGGCTGAGGCTCCCGGGAGCCCGGTGCCGGGCTGAGTGAGGCGCGCTGAGCCCACGACAGGCCCGGGGCAGCCCTGAAGCCACCCGGGCTCTCTCCCGAGCGCTCTCCGCCCTCCACGCCTGTCGGGCCTATCCCCCCTGCGGGTGCGCCCCAGAGGGACGGACTCGAGACACCTACCTGCCCTTGTAGTTATTGACGTCGAACATCTTCTTCGCGCGATAGTACACGAGCTTCCAGGGCCGGGCAATGCCTTTCCCTGGAGCGGGCGGGAAGACGGTGAGGGCGACACGGAGCAGGGGAGGAGGTGCAGAGCCACGGCACAGCGGGCTCGGGAGGCGCCCCTGGCCCACTCCTCACAGCTCTGCGGGTCTGAGTGACACAAGGTCCCTCCCGGGCTTTTGAGTGATCGAAGTTGGGCGAAAGGGTGCTGGGCTGCAGAGACTGGGCAGCCGCGGGGCACGAGCCTTGCACACAGCCAGCCCAGGTTCAATCCCTGGCACCCGAGTGGTGGCTCTGCTCGCTTCCCCACCATGACCACCAGCCCTCCCTCAGAGGGCCCCCTCTCGTCCTCGGTGCTCTCCAGGGCCCTAAACAGCCATCCTCTCCGAAGAGGCAGTCTCTGTTCAGATCAAGCGCCCGACCTCTGGGGGTCCCGGCACAAAGCTCCCACCTGGCTGCAGGGACAGCGCGGGAGCTGATGCACAGAGTGGGGGGGGGGGGGTAAAACGCGGGGAGGGGCTGGTCCTGCCTGCAGCAGACCCGGCTGGATCCCGGGCACCCCCTACGGTCCCTTGAGAAGGCCCAGGGCTCAGCTCTGAGCACAGAGCCAGGCGCAGCCCCTGAGCACTGCTGGATATGGCCCATCCCCGCCCGCACGGAACAAGACTGTGCAGTGCCACGGGAGCACAGCACACTCCAGCAAAGACAGGCTCCAGTGGCCATAAAGGCTGGAGGCGCGAAGACAATCCAAATCCCCCAGTGCAGGCGGGCACGGCGGCAGCGTACACGGTGGTCTACATGGACGCACGTCCCGGGTCGGGGTTCTCACTCCAGTTCATCCAAGGACGTGGGGGGCTGAGCGTGGGTGGGGCCCAGTGGTACTTGCACACCCAGAGGGGTGGGGCGTGGCCAGGGCTGGGCTGAACGTACCAATGTGCACCCAGAAGGGGTGGGGCGCGGCCAAGGCCAGGCTGAACGCACCAATGTGCACCCAGGGGGGGCGGGGCGGGGCTGAACGCACCAATGTGCACCCAGAAGGGGCAGGGCGTGGCAAGGGCCAGGCTCAACACACCAATGTGCACCCAGAAAGGGTGGGGGCGTGGCCAGGGCGGGCTGAACGCACCAATGTGCACCCAGGAGGGGCAGGGGTGTGGCCAGGGCGGGCTGAACCCACCAATGTGCACCCAGGAGGGGCGGGGGCGTGGCCAGGGCCGGGCTGAAAGTACCTATGTGCACCCAGGAGGGGCAGGGGCGTGGCCAGGGCGGGCTGAACGCACCAATGTGCACCCAGGAGGGGCGTGGTGTGGCCAGGGCCGGGCTGAACGCACCAATGTGCACCCAGGAGGGGCATGGTGTGGCCAGGGCCGGGCTGAAAGTACCAATGTGCACCCAGGAGGGGCAGGGGCGTGGCCAGGGCGGGCTGAACGCACCAATGTGCACCCAGGAGGGGCGTGGTGTGGCCAGGGCCGGGCTGAACGCACCAATGTGCACCCGGGGGGGGGCGTGGCCAGGGCCAGGCTGAACGCACCAATGTGCACCCAGGAGGGGCGGGGCGTGGCCAGGGCCAGGCTGAATGTACCAATGTGCACCCAGGAGGGGCGGGGCGTGGCCAGGGCGGGCTGAACGTACCAATGTGCACCCAGGAGGGGTGGGGGCGTGGCCAGGGCGGGCTGAACGCACCAATGTGCACCCAGGAGGGGCGTGGTGTGGCCAGGGCCAGGCTGAATGTACCAATGTGCACCCAGGAGGGGCGTGGTGTGGCCAGGGCCGGGCTGAAAGCACCAGTGTGCACCCAGGGGGGGTGGGGCGTGGCGAGGGCGGGCTGAACGCACCAGTGTGCACCCAGGAGGGGCGTGGTGTGGCCAGGGCCGGGCTGAACGCACCAATGTGCACCCAGGAGGGGCGGGGCATGGCCAGGGCCGGGCTGAACGCACCAATGTGCACCCAGGAGGGGCGGGGCGTGGCCAGGGCCGGGCTGAACGCACCAATGTGCACCCAGGAGGGGCGGGGGCGTGGCCAGGGTGGGCTGAACGCACCAATGTGCACCCAGGAGGGGCGGGGGCGTGGCCAGGGCTGGCTGACCGCACCAATGTGCACCCTGTAAGGGTGGGGCGTGGCCAGGGCCGGGCTGAACGCACCAATGTGCACCCAGAGGGGTGGGGCGTGACCAGGGCCGGGCTGAATGTACCAATGTGCACCCATGGGGGGCGGGGCGTGGCCAGGGCCGGGCTGAACGCACCAATGTGCACCCTGTAAGGGGTGGGGCGTGGCCAGGGCCGGGCTGAACGCACCAATGTGCACCCAGAGGGGCGGGGCGTGGCCAGGGCCGGGCTGAACGCACCAATGTGCACCCATGGGGGGCGGGGCGTGGCCAGGGCCAGGCTGAACGCACCAATGTGCACCCTGTAAGGGGTGGGGCGTGGCCAGGGCCGGGCTGAACGCACCAATGTGCACCCAGAGGGGCGGGGCGTGGCCAGGGCCGGGCTGAACGCACCAATGTGCACCCATGGGGGGCGGGGCGTGGCCAGGGCCAGGCTGAACGCACCAATGTGCATCCTGTAAGGGGTGGGGCGTGGCCAGGGCCGGGCTGAACGCACCAATGTGCACCCAGAGGGGCGGGGCGTGGCCAGGGCCGGGCTGAACGCACCAATGTGCACCCAGGAGGGGCGTGGTGTGGCCAGGGCCGGGCTGAACCCACCAATGTGCACCCAGGGGGTAGGGCGTGGCCAGGGCGGGCTGAACGCACCAATGTGCACCCAGGGGGGGCGGGGTGTGGCCAGGGCCGGGCTGAACGCACCAATGTGCACCCAGGAGGGGCGTGGTGTGGCCAGGGCCGGGCTGAACGTACCAGTGTGCACCCAGGAGGGGCGTGGTGTGGCCAGGGCCGGGCTGAACGCACCAATGTGCACCCAGGAGGGGCGGGGCGTGGCCAGGGCCGGGCTGAACGCACCAATGTGCACCCAGGAGGGGCGGGGCGTGGCCAGGGCCGGGCTGAACGCACCAATGTGCACCCAGGAGGGGCGGGGGCGTGGCCAGGGTGGGCTGAACGCACCAATGTGCACCCAGGAGGGGCGGGGGCGTGGCCAGGGCTGGCTGACCGCACCAATGTGCACCCTGTAAGGAGTGGGGCGTGGCCAGGGCTGGCTGACCGCACCAATGTGCACCCTGTAAGGGTGGGCGTGGCCAGGGCCGGGCTGAACGCACCAATGTGCACCCATGGGGGGCGGGGCGTGGCCAGGGCCAGGCTGACCGCACCAATGTGCACCCTGTAAGGGTGGGGCGTGGCCAGGGCCGGGCTGAACGCACCAATGTGCACCCAGAGGGGTGGGGCGTGACCAGGGCCGGCCTGAACGCACCAATGTGCACCCATGGGGGGCGGGGCGTGGCCAGGGCCAGGCTGAACCCACCAATGTGCACCCAGGGGGCAGGGCGTGGCCAGGGCGGGCTGAACGCACCAATGTGCACCCAGGGGGGGCGGGGTGTGGCCAGGGCCGGGCTGAACGCACCAATGTGCACCCAGGGGGGGCGGGGCGTGGTTGGGATGAGGGCGGAGCAGAGCTCACCTATGTGCACGCGGAAGGAGTATTTCCTTTTCAGGTCGGTAATCGCGGCCTTTTCCTCCGGGTACCTGTCCGTGTACAGGAGCTTGTCTGCGCTCTCAATGCCCGTCAGCGCCAGGAACTCGTGCACGTTTTGCTCCAGCTGCTTATTTTCCTTGACAGAGAACTTGCCAAATTTGATAGTGACACCTGGGAGGGCGGGGTGGGGGGCCGAGGGGAGAAGCAAGTGTCGGGTCAACACGGAACCAGACCCACGCGCCACCCTTCGGCGTGGCTCCAAGGCACCCCTCTGCCCATCTCCCATCACCCCATCCCGGGGCCCTTGTGTGGCACAGCCCTCTCCTGATGGCGGCAGTTTTCCATATTCAGAGTCGCCTGCCCCTCGTGACTGAACGGCCAGGCGCGGTGAGCTGGCATCAGCAACACCCCGAGCCCCGGGGAACCGCGGCCCCTGCCTTGTCCGCTCTTTGCTCTGCACCGTGGGCTGACTGCACGGGCATCTCGTTTTTCGTTTATTTTCTTTTCTTGTTTGTGGGGACGCTGGGGACCAATCCGGGTTCCTTGCATCCAAGTGCTTCGCCACCGAGCCACACCCCTGGTACTTACCTCCGTTTTTGGTAAAAATTTCAACTTAAGGCTGTAACAGGGAAAACAGGCTCCTCTACAGACCCTGCACTAGCAACTGGGGGGTGGGGCCACACCTGACAGTGTTCAGGGTTTACTCCTGATGGGGCTGGGGGGACAGGAGTGGGGCCAGGGCAGCCTGGACCAGCCCCAGGCAAGGCAAGTGCTTCCCTGCTGGCCTGCCCCTCCTCCCACCCCGGGGTTTGTTACTGGCGGTGGGGGGGATCGGACCCCCACACTGGGGCGCATTCCAACACACACAGCTCGGTCTCGTAAAACTGCTCCACTAGATGAATCTCATGGGGCTTTTCCCCGTGACCAGGGGTGCAGACCCGCGCAGGTGCAGGTGGAAAGTGCTCCTTCACTCCTGATCCCATCAGCCTGCGGGGAGGCTCGTGTGGCAGTGACGTCCGGGAGGCGCCAGGTGGCGGGCTGCCCTGCCTGCGTTCCCGGGAGCTGCCACCACCTCCCCGGTTCCCTCTGACTCCACGCCCCGCGCCTCCCGCAGTCCCACTGCCCCCCCCCCAGGGGGGAGCCGCGCCTGCCCGGTGACGCTCACCCTGAGCTTTGAACTCCTGGAAGCGCTGTAGGTCGTCCCGGTACATGCGCCTGATGGTGGTGGCGGCGCGGGCGCGGATGTTGGGGATGAACTCCTGCAGCTGCCTCACGGCCGCGCCCAGGTCCACGTCCGAGTCGCCCGAGTCCTCGGGACCTTCCGACGGGCATCTGGTCTCGGCATCTCGGGCCGGGTCCTTGGTGCTCGCGCTCTCGTCTGGAAGCTGAGACCTGCGGGTGCGGAGGGCGGCGGGGACAGTCCCCGTGAGCGTCTCGAGGCCCGAGGAGCTCTGACGCTCTCCACGTGAGTCTCGCTCAGCCCGACGGACGCTCCAGCCAGTTAGTCTGTCCTAGCTGGACTCCTATATTACTCGTTCTTAATTTTCGTTCCTGGTTACACCTTGAGGTGCTCGGGGCTCACTCCTGACTCTGTGCTCAGGAAACCATCTGGGGTGCCGGGATAAACATGGGTCGCTGGGTGCAAGGCCCCCGGGTGTCGCTGTCACTCTAGGCCCCCAAAATGCAACCTGGCCAACTCGAAATTACCTCCAAGGCTGCACAGAAAGTAAAAATGACTCCTGAGCCCTGAATTCCACCAGGCCTTTTTTTCTTTTCCCATTTTAGATTTTTTTTTTTTTTTTTTTGCTTTTTCTGGGTCACACCCGACGATGCTCAGGGGTTTACTCCTGGCTCTGCACTCAGGAATTACTCCTGAGTTTTTGGCTTGCATCTTGCCTTCTCACGTCCAAGAACCAGGCCAAACCCTGCCTCGCTTCTGAGATCAGACGAGATCGGGCGCGGGAAGAGGGAAGGAAGGAGGGAGGGAAGGAGGGGTAAGAGGGAAGGAGGGAGGGAGGGAAGGAGGGGTAAGAGGAAAGGAGGGAAGGAGGGAAGGAGGGCGGCAGAGGGGAGGGGCAGACCCGGCTTGGCAGGCCCTGCCCGGCTGGGGCCGTCACTGCATCCCAGACGGGGGACCAGACGGCGGACAGAGCGCTCACCCTGTGCGTCCCCTGGGCCGCTCCTCCGTGTCTGGGGTCTCTGGGATCTCGCTCTCCGCCACCCCCGCGGTGGTCCTGACGCCTTCCTCGGGCTCTGCGAGCGGGTCCTGATGCCCGGGGCTCCCATGGGGTGCAGTCCCCAGCACCCCAGCTCTCGGCTGCCTTTTCTTGGTCTTCTTCCTGCTGCCCGGCTCAGCACCGCGTCCCGTGGCGGCCTCCGGGGTCCCGCTCCCTGTGGACTCGGGGGACACGGTGGCCGGGGCCTTGGGGTCCCAGCTCCCCAAAAGCTCCCTCTTCTTTTTCTTGGCTTTCTTCCTGTGCCCCTGTCCCGGCGGGGGAGCGGGCGGGGTTTCGGGCACGGGGCAGGCCCTCAGCTGCGAGGGGCTGGGTGTGCGCGGGCTCTCCCACTCGGCACCCCACGGCCCGTGGCGGGGCGTCCCCCGCGGGCTGTGCTGCGCCCCGTCACTGTCCCGGGGTGTGGGCCCAGGGCTGCCGGGCCCTGTGTCCCGAGGCCGTTTCTTCTTCTTCTTCTTGGCAGGACTCTGCTCCTCGGGCTGGTTCTGAGGGGAACCCTCAGCCGCCGAGGGCTCGGGGGCCCCGGGCTCGGGGGCGGCCCCTTGGACCTTGCTCACGTCCACGTACACGATATCGACGTCCCTCCATAAGTCCTTGGCCTCGTTCTCGCTGTCCTCTCTGTCCACCAGGACATACGCGACCCCCGTTTCCTCGTCCACTCCCAAGGCACTTCCCTTCCGCTTCTTCCCGCGGGGGCCCACGGGCTCGGGCCCGGCAGCCTCGGGGCTGAGCAGGACTTGAGGGGGCGAGAGGGGCCGAGCCTCCCTCCTCCGCTTCTTCCCCTTCGCTCCCCGGGGCTGCTCCTCGGCCGGAGCGGGGTCCTCGGAGTCCCCGAGGCCCGCGTGCGCCAGTGGCCCTGGGCTCTCCCGGCCCCGGGAGTCCGGCTGCCGCTGCTTCTTCTTCTTTTTCTTCTTCTTCTTGTCAAACCTGGGACTGAGCCCTTCCGGGCCGCCTGGGTCACCTTCCATTCTGCACCTGGGGGGACAGGGAGGACGATGGCTGACTCGGCCAGCACGTCAGCCCCGTCACCGTTACCCGGTGCCTGGGGATCGAACCCAGGTCTCACACCTGCCTGGCCACGTACCCACCCCTTGCATCTTCAACATCCGCCTCAGAAAAAAGAGAAATAAACCTCGGAGGAAACTGAAAGTGCCCACCAGGACATACGCGACCCGTTTCCTCGTCCACTCCTGAGGCACTTCTCTTGTCCAAGGGACAAGCAGCCCCGCCCCAACCCAAGTGCCCGGATGTGCCACCACGCAGCCTGGTCCCAGGGCCTTTGCAGCCCACCCGGCCTCACCCCCCATCCCACAAGGGCCCTTCCAGGAAACAGGCCACGTTTTTCCTGACTTAGGGACACGGAGACTAGGATTTTCTCGGCTTCCTCCTCACAACTTCCAGTCCTCAGCTTGGATAGTAATGTTTTGGTTTTTGGGCCACACCTGGCAGTGCTCAGATCTTACTCCTGGTTCTGGGATCACTCCTGCGGGGGGCTTGGTGGACCCCCCACGGGCACCCAGAGTTGGACCCAGGTTGGCCGTGTGCAAAGCGAGCGCCTTACCCCCTACGCTCCCGCTCTGGCCCCCAGATGTCATTCCTTCAGGCAGATTTCCTGACCGCTCTGCCTGGGCCTGTTCCCCAGACGACAAGGGATGCGGAGGTCACCCCAGCAGTGCTCGGGGACCGCTGAGCAGACTGCAGCGAGTAGCGCTGACCCCCGAGCCCCACTTGCAACCGAAACCTGAGTCCCAGCAAGGCCCACAGCCGAGATGCGGCCACCCTCGGGCTGTGACCCGGACACGCCACAACCAGACTGAGTGTGGCCCCTTACTGCAGTGATGGTGGGGAGGGGATGCGGGCGGAATCGGGGGGCTCAGGCCGTCCTCTAACGTTCAGACAGCACAAGGGGCACAAGAACTGCCCTGCGGCGTATGCCCCCCGGGCACAGAGCACCACAGTCCTGACGGTCCCCTCCCGAGTGGCCGCAAGCTGTCCTGTGTGTGTGTTACTCCAACCCTCCTCCACCTTCTTAGAGCACTGCAGTGGCCGTGCCTCCCGGCAGCCCCGGGCTGCCCCCCAGCCTACCAGGCGTGACCCTCAGTCCAGAGCCAGGCGTCAGTCTGGGTATGGCCTCAAGGCCAAAACAGAACAAAACACCACACAGTGATCTCTTGCAAAACCCCGAGGTTTAGGCCACCCACACGCAGAGGCCTAAATCCTCGCAGGTCTCCTGACAGGGCACGTGCAAAGCAGCTCCTGCCCCCGCATTTTTTTTTTCTTTTTGGGTCACACCCGGTGATGCACAGGGGTTACTCCTGGCTCTGCACTCAGGAATCGGTGCTCAGGGGACCATATGGGATGCTGGGAATCGAACCCGGGTGGGCTGCATGCAAGGAAAACGCCCTCCCCGCTATGCTATTGCTCCAGCCCCTGGCCGGCTCCTTCCCGCCAGCAATCTGGTCTCTTCCCCTGCCCTGGGCAAAAACCTCCAGCACATGAACCCGCCACCCGCCCCTCCCCACGCTGGAACCAAGGATCGCAGCCTAGCGGGCCAGGTGTCGTAAGGGGCTCAGGGTCGGGCCACCCCGGACGGACGGAGCTCTCACCCGGCATGTCCCCAGGCAGCGGCCACCCCAGCGAGCCCCCACCCACTGCCCCCAGTGTCGCCCCCACCCACTGCCCCCAGCGTCTCCCCCGCGTCCCTCGCTCCCTCATGTCCCTCCCTGTGTCCCCCCGTGTCCCCCGCTCCCCTTGATTCCGTGTCCCCCGCTCCCCCGTGTCCCCCCGTGTCCCTCCCCGTGTCCCCCGCTCCCCCATGCCTCCCATCCCGTGTCCCCCACTCCCCCGTGTCCCTCCCCGTGTCCCTCCCCGTGTCCCCCGCTCCCCCGTGCCCCCCATCCCGTGTCCCCCGCTCCCCTGTGCCCCCATCCCGTGTCCCCCGCTCCCCCGTGTCCCTCCCCATGTCCCTCGCTCCCCCGTGTCCCCCGCTCCCTCATGTCCCCCCCGTGTCCCTCCCCGTGTCCCCCGCTCCCCCATGCCTCCCATCCCGTGTCCCCCACTCCCCCGTGTCCCTCCCCGTGTCCCCCGTGCCCCCCATCCCGTGTCCCCCGCTCTCCCGTGTCCCTCCCCATGTCCCTCGCTCCCCCGTGTCCCCCGCTCCCTCGTGTCCCCCCCGTGTCCCTCCGTGTCCCCCACTCCCCCGTGCCCCCCGATCCCGTGTCCCCCGCTCCCCCGGGTCCCCCCCGTGTCCCTCGCTCCCTCGTGTCCCCCGCCCGTCCCAGGCCCGCGCGTATTCAGGGCGCCAGAGCGCCCGGCCCGGACTCTGGGGCGCGCGTCCCGGGGGGAAGCACAGGGAGCCACGCGCCCAGCCTGGACTGTCCAGGGCCAGGGCCGGGGTCGCGCCCAGGCCGCCCCGAGCCGCGCCGCCCGCCGAGGCGCCGCCACTCACCGTCCCCCGCGCCGCCGGCCGCACCCGGAAGTCCGACGCCGGGAGCCGGAAGTCGCGCGACGTCACTTCCGAGTCTCCGCACGCGGCGCGCTGCCATGGCAACGGGCACGCCTCGGCGTGGTGGCGGAGCGGTGGGCGGCGCGGAGAGCGAGGCGGGGGCCTGGGGGTGAGAGGTGGCGGGCCAGCCCAGGTCCCGCCGAGGGCTCGGGTGGGGCCGAGGGTCGCGGGTCAGCGAGAGGCTCCCGTGTCCGCCCACCCAGGCTCCGCAGCTCCCTGCCCTGCCCGCCGGGACCTGGGGGGCGGCGGAACGGGCGGGGGGGGGCAACGCTGCCATGGAGGCCTGGGGGCCGGTGATGGGGGCGGCCTCGCTCCAGAGCAGGAGGGGAGAGCAGCGCACTCGCAGCCCCGGAACGCGCCTTCCCCTCGAGCCTGGCCCCCCTGGTGCTGTGGCTGCTGGGGCAGACACCCCTCGTGGGACAGAACCCTGGGGCACAGTTAGGCTGAGCCGGGTCAGCTGTCTACCCAGGCAGGGTCCAACCCGTGCGACCATGCCCCTGCCTCCTCCCCACGCCCCCACAGAGGCTGGGGGGGCGAGCATGAGACCCAGTGCTCCCCGGGTGCTCCCTGCCCCCCAGCGCTCCGCCACAGGGCACTCCCCCTCTCGCTGTCTTTTGGTGTGTGGGGGGGGTACAGACTGGGCCACACTTAGCAGTACTCAGGGGCTATTCCGGGGGCAGAGGGAGACCCTTGCCCGGCAGTGCTCGGGGGTTATTCCTGTCTCTGGCTCAAAAGACCATATGGGATGCCGGGGGATTGACCCAGGTTGCTGCATGCAAGGCAAACGCTTGTGGTTCTGTGCTTGGCACTGGCCCGTGGCACTTCCTGTGGGCCGAGCGATCACTGTCCTCTATCCTGGTTTCTTTTTCCTTTTTGGTTTTGGGCCTCATCCATGGTGCTCAGGGCTTGTTCCTGGCTCCAGGCTCAGGGATCACTCCTGCTGGCGCTTGGGGACCGTATGGGGCACCAGGGATCGAACCTGGGTCGGCGGCGTGCAAGGCAAACACCCCACCTGCTGTCCTATCACTCTGGCCCAGGCTCTTCCTTTCCTATGAATATCTCTTAAGTTCCCCAGGAATTTGTAAAGTTAGCACAACTTTTTTTTTTTCTTTTTGGGTCACACCCAGCAATGCTCAGGGGTTACTCCTGGCTCTGCACTCAGGAATTACTCCTGGCGGTGCTCTGGGAACCATATGGGATGCCAGGGACCGAACCCGGGTCGGCCGTGTGCAAGGCAAACGTCCTACCCGCTGAACTATATCACTCTGGCCCCAGTTAGCACAACTTTTTATTTCATTTTACTTTTTCTGGACTGGAGCAATAGCACAGCGGGTAGGGAGTTTGCCTTGCACGCAACCAACCTGGGTTCGATCCCTCCGTCCCTCTCGGAGGAGCCCGGCAAGCTACCGAGAGTATCCCGCCCGCTCGGCAGAGCCTGGCAAGCTGCCCGTGGTGTATTTGATATGCCAAAAACAGTAACAGCAAGTCTCACAATGGAGACCTTACTGGTGCCCGCTTGAGCAGGTCGATGAAGAAGGGGACGACAGTGCTCCAGTGCTTTTACTTTTCCAGGTTGGGGGCCGCATCAGCAGTGCTCAGGGATCATCCCCGGGCCAGGACGGGGGGAGCCGCCGCGGTGCCCCCCGTGCAAGGCGAGGCCCGGGCTGCTTTGCAAACGCCTGAGCGAGTGTGTTTCCGGGAGCCCAGCAAGCCCGAGTCCTTCCGGAGCTACCGGGAGGCTCTTCCCGCGGGGATCAAACCACCCCCCGCGGGGCTGCGGTCTCGCCCCTCTGCTCGGAGACCCCCGGGGCTCCGGCCAGGCGTCTGTCCCCGCCTCCGGGGGCTGCAGGCTCCCCTCAGTCCCCATCTGAGTGAGGCGACCTCGCTTTTCCGACTTTGCTGTCGCCTCTGGGGCTGGGCAGGGTGGCCTCAGCCTGGGTCAGAGGGTCAGAGGGTCAGAGGGTCAGAGGGTCAGCCTCACCCCGAGGGCGGGGGCTGCGGGGCCGGGAAGGCGCCCCCACCCACCCTCGGCCCCGCCCCGGAAGCCCCTGAGCGTCATTTCCGGTCCCCGCTGCCATGGCAACGCGACGCTTCCCGGTTTCCCGCGCCTTCTGGCCGCGCGTCTGCTGGGCGGGAGACGGTGGCGGCTCTGCTCGGGGGTCTCCGCTCTGCTCGGGGGTCTCCGCGGCGGGCCTCGGCGAGCAGCGCCCGGCGCCGTCTCCAGCCCAGACCCGGCCCCGGGGACCCGCGACAGCGGAGGGACCCCGGGCGGGAGAATAGGACAGGCCGGTGGCACAGGGTCGGGAACATCTGCGGGGGCGGTGGGTTCCTAGGTGGATCTGGTCTGTCCTGTCCTGACTGACTGGGGGTCCCAAATCAAGACCCTCGGAGAGCAGCCCCGGCAGGAAGGCAGGGTCGTGACAGGACATGACGCAGACCACTCAAAGCTCCAGCTGTCCCCTGCCCTCACCAAAGCAGTGGGCTCAAAAGGCCACATGGGGGCAGCTGGGGAGGAGCCCTGTGACACCAACTGGCAAAGGCGGGTCAGGGAATCCAGCAGGGAATGCCTGTGCCACCCAGACCCAGGAGCGGCCCCCTGTAGGATAACTTCGGTTTGTCCTTTCTGCCTTGCCACAGCGAGCTTATTGTATTGGGTTACTCCCATCACAGTGCTCCCTTTACTCTGTGTTTGCTTGTGACCTCTTTGTTCCCCAACCAGCCAATCACCTTTATCTCCTAATCAGACTCTGTTAGCTTGTAGATATTGCTTCTCTTCTCCTCAAGTCCTTTTTGTGTAGACACAGACAGACAGTTAATGCTGCTTTTGTAACTTGGTAGTTAATTGACTCCAAATGATCTTAGCTCCTGGGCATCTGTTCTCTCAACATAAGCCTCAGTTGCCCTTACTTCCTAGCACCCCAAAAGCGGGGTCCGGATGAGGGACTGGATGGACCCAAGGAAAGCTGCAAGCTACCCTGGCATCGAATACTTAGCTGTAAGTTAAGAGCACGGTCATGGACAAGTTCTGTCATGATCCAAAAAGTAACAACTGGATTAAGACCCTGCTAGGATTAGGAAAGATTAATCTGGCCTGAGCACTGTAGTCTGAGATCTCTAGCGAGATGTCCCCAGGAGAGCCACCCTCCAAGCTTAATGTATCTCTTACTGTGTCCATGCAAAATAATACTAGGCAGTAGAATTAAGATGTTAATTAAGTCACTGGACTAAGGAGAGGAGAATCACCCCTAAGTGGCATTTTGCCCTTGAGTGCAAGAAGGGCTTTATATGTTGATTGTGTGACAGACAGGTGTGGTGGCTCCCCAAAGCCAGGAGATGGGGAGAGAGGAGAGACCAAGGCAGCGAGTGGGAGCACAGAGAGAGGAGAAGAGACAGGAGGAGACGGGAATGGGGCGCAGTGTGAGATGGGAATGGGGGGAGTGTGAGACGGGAATGGGGGGAGTGTGAGACTGGAATGGGGGGAGTGTGAGACGGGAATGGGGGGAGTGTGAGATGGGAATGGGGGGAGTGTGAGACGGGAATGGGGGGAGTGTGAGACTGGAATGGGGGGAGTGTGAGATGGGAATGGGGGAGTGTGAGACTGGAATGGGGGGAGTGTGAGACGGGAATGGGGGAGTGTGAGACTGGAATGGGGGGAGTGTGAGACTGGAATGGGGGGAGTGTGAGACTGGAATGGGGGGAGTGTGAGACGGGAATGGGGGAGTGTGAGACTGGAATGGGGGGAGTGTGAGACGGGAATGGGGGGGAGTGTGAGACTGGAATGGGGGAGTGTGAGACGGGAATGGGGGGAGTGTGAGACTGGAATGGGGGGAGTGTGAGAGGGGAATGGGGGAGTGTGAGACGGGAATGGGGGGAGTGTGAGACGGGAATGGGGGGAGTGTGAGACTGGAATGGGGGGAGTGTGAGATGGGAATGGGGGGAGTGTGAGACTGGAATGGGGGGAGTGTGAGATGGAATGGGGGAGTGTGAGACGGGAATGGGGGGAGTGTGAGACGGGAATGGGGGAGTGTGAGATGGGAATGGGGGAGTGTGAGACGGGAATGGGGGAGTGTGAGAGGGGAATGGGGGAGTGTGAGATGGGAATGGGGGGAGTGTGAGACGGGAATGGGGGAGTGTGAGATGGGAATGGGGGAGTGTGAGACTGGAATGGGGGGAGTGTGAGATGGGAATGGGGGGAGTGTGAGACTGGAATGGGGGGAGTGTGAGACGGGAATGGGGGGAGTGTGAGACGGGAATGGGGGGAGTGTGAGATGAGAATGGGGGGAGTGTGAGATGGGAATGGGGGGAGTGTGAGAGGGGAATGGGGGGAGTGTGAGACGGGAATGGGGAGTGTGAGACGGGAATGGGGGAGTGTGAGACGGGAATGGGGGAGTGTGAGACGGGAATGGGGGAGTGTGAGACGGGAATGGGGGAGTGTGAGACGGGAATGGGGGGGCTGTGAGACTGGAGCAGGCACGCGGGAGAATGGAATAACCGGCAACTGGCCACCAACCCGCCTGGCCCTCGTCTCCTCCTCTGCCCCGCCCTTGGCACCGGCTGCTCCGATGGCCATCGAATGAATGCAGGCGTCAGAGCCGTGGGGTCTTCCCAGCCGCCAGGTGCTCGCACACCCCGCTCTTGGGTCTCCAGGTTGGCACCTTGGTACAACGTGGTAGTTAACACGTTAACTGGTCAGTGACTGTGCGTGATCGGTGTGAAGGAGGAAACGTGTCATGTCATTTACAGTAATAGGACAGTTGCCTTATTAGTAGGATTTTTTTTGCTCATGGAAAGTATATAACCTCTGATGATTTGGAATAATGACGCTCATGCCGGGCGTGTCGCGGTCTGTCCCTTCCTGAGCTCACTGCGTCGTCCCAGGTCCTGTGTCCACTTGAGACTCGGCCTGGGCCTCCCCATTCTGGAGCTCACTCCCTCTCTCTCCTCGCTCTCTCTCCCTCTCTGTCTCCTCTGCCCCCCTTCCCTCCCTCCCCCCTCTCTCTCTCTCCCTCCTCCCTCTCTCTCTCTCTCTCTCTCCTCCCTCCCTCTCCCTCTCCTCTCTCTGTCTCCTCTCTCTCACTCTCCCCTCTCTCTCTCACTGTCCCTCTCTCACTGTCCCTCTCTCTCCCTCTCTGTCTCCTCTCTCTCCCCTCTCTCTCTCCCTCTCTCTCCTCTCTCCCCTCTCCCTCCCTCCCTCTCTCTCTCTCTCTCTCCTCCCTCCCTCTCCCTCTCCTCTCTCTGTCTCCTCTCTCTCACTCTCCCCTCTCTCTCTCACTGTCCCTCTCTCACTGTCCCTCTCTCTCTCCCTCTCTCTCCTCTCTCTCCCCTCTCTCTCCCTCTCTCTCCTCTCTCCCCTCTCCCTCCCTCCCTCTCTCTCTCCCTCTCTCTCTCCCTCTCTCTCCTCTGTCTCCTCTCTCTCCCCTCTCCATCCCTCCCTCTCTCTCCCTTTCTCTCCCTCTCCCTCTCTCTCCCCCTCCCTCCCTCTCTCTCCTCTCTCCCCTCTCCCTCCCTCCCTCTCTCTTCCTCTCTCTCTCATTCTCCCTTCCTCTCTCTCCCTCTGTCTCCTCTCTCTCCCCCCTCTCTCTCCCTCTCTCCCTCTCTCCTCTCTCTGTCTCCTCTCTCTCCCTCCCTTTCTCTCTCTCCCTCTCTCTCATTCTCCCTCCCTCCCTCCCTCTCTCCTCTCTCCCCTCTCCCTTCCTCCCTCTCTCTCTCTCTCTCCCCACCTCTTCTTTTTCAAATCTGTAAATAAAGGAGCTTTTCTTCACTATTCGTCTCCTCCTGAAATTCTCTTTTTTTGGGGGGGTGGCCATACCTGGTGATGCTTAGGGGTTATTCTGGTCTGCACTCAGGATTCACTCCTGGGGGGCCCTATGGGATGCCTCGGGTGGAACCCGGGTCAGCTCGTGCAAAGCAAGCACCTCACCCGCTGTATTGCCCTGGCCCTTCCTCTTCAAGCTCTTTTCTGTGATGAGCCCCAGGCCTGGTTCCGCCTAGGACTGACTGTCCCTTCCTGCACAGAGCCGCTCCCAGAGGGTGGTGGGGCTCTCCCACCCCTGCAGAACAGGGGGGCTGTGGGTGCAGCTTGCCGGCTGCGGGGGCTGGGGAGGTGTGAGGTCGCACTATGCGGGGGCTCAGAGCGGGCTTTTACCACTGCCAGGAGCACAGAGCCCGGACTGAACCCAGAGCACCGCCAGAGAATAGATGTGCTTGCATGTGCTAGGTGCTGTTCTTGGTGTCGGGGATCGAGACAGGTGGGCCGCAGGCAAAACGCTCTCCCCACAGTGCTCTCACTCCAGCCCCTCTTTTCGCCTCTATTTCTGTCTACTTTCTTTCCTTCCCCATCGGGGTGCCAAAAGTCACCGGCTGCCCTGTGCCGTCCCCAGATGGCCATGCTCCAGGCTCTGCACGCACACGCCTGCCTCATTTCTTTGTTCTTTGCTTTTTGGGTCACACCCAGCAGTGCTCAGGGGTTACTCCTGGCTCTGCACTCCTGGTGGCGCTGGGGGGACCATATGGGATGCCGGAGATCGGGCCAGGTGAGCTGCGTGCAACGCCGTGCCTGCTGTCCTTTGCTCCGGCCCCCGTCTTGCTTCTTACGCCCCGAAGGACCCCCTTCGACCGTCGTCCCCAGCCAACACCGCGCCTCAGAGCCAACAGCCCCCTCAACGTTAGCTCCTCCCAGAGCTGGACAACCTGACGTGGGGGTGTCTGCGACAGGCGTGACCAGATGCCCCTCGTAGAGGAGAAAACTCGGGGCGCAGCCCACCTGTGCTGGGCGAGTTCTCGGGTCCGCCTGGGTGCAGTCATGAGACCCCAGGCCGCTGTCCCCACTCCCTTCCTCTGAGAGCTGCCCGCTGGCCTGGCTCTCGCTAGTGAGGGGGCGCCCTGGGCCCTGGGTGTGTGTGGTGCGGCAGGCCAGAAGCCAGGAAGACGCTGGCCAGGCCCTGCGGGCTGCCCCTGCTCTTGAAGCGGCCATTGAAAGTGGGCCTGGGCCGTCTGGGCCGGGGAGGGGTGCCCTCCCAGCACCGCCCACGGCTAATGGAGGGAGAGAGAAGGTCCGCCCGCAAAGGGCAGAATAATCCAGCCACATCTTCCCGGAGCCTGAGCACTTGGACCAGAGCCGTAGGAAGTGGGGAGGGCGCTTGCCTTGCACTCAGCTGACCTGGGCTCGATCCCCAGCATCCCAGATGGTCTCCAGAACCTTCCAGGAGTGACCCCCAGAGTGCAGAGCGAGGAGTAAGCCCTGAGCACAGCTGGGTGTGGCTGAATAAACAAACTCTGGGGACCTGTTACTCACCCACAGTCTGCACAGCCCCACGGGAGGCTCCTGCAGTGACCTCGGGGAGGGCAAGGCGGCTCACTGCTCGTGGAGGTCCGCTCTGTGGATGGTCACGTAAGATGTGTTCTGCAGGAATTTCCAGAGGGATTTGCACGCACTCACGCAGAAATCCAGAGTGACAAACCCTAAGTCAGGGAGCTGAGGAAGAGGCCCTGCTCGGCCCACACACGGGCTCACAGTGAGAGCAGAGGGCAGGACCCGCCAAGCCGGCCGCGTCGGGGGACCTGACATGACCTTAGTCTCACCTTGGTAACCTGGGAATGTACGCTTTAAAATAAATTTTATTAATTTTTTTTGTTTGTTTTGGGGCCACACCTGGTGGTGCTCAGGGGTTAGTCCTGGCTCTGCACATGGGGATTTCTCCTTGCGGTGCTCAGGGGACCGTACGAGATGCCAGGACTGCACCTGGGTTGGCACGTGCAAGGCAAATGCCCTCCCCGCTGGACTACCACTCCGGCCCCTGGGAATGGTCTTGGGGCCACATCCAGTGACGCTCAGGGCTTGCTCCTGGCTCTGCATTCAGGAATCACGCCTGGCGGTTGCTCAGGGGACAGTGTGGGATGCCAGGGATGAAACCCAGGTTAGCTATGTGCCAGGCAAACGCCCTCCCCGCAGTGCCGTCGCTCCGGCCCCTGGGGAAGTACTCTTCAGTGCGCTCCTGTCCTTGAGGGGGTGCAGACCTGCTTCCGTCGGGGAGTCCAGCTTCTGTGCTCTCCCGCCAGCTGCCCGCAGTGCCCGCCCCCACCAGCTACTCTGGGAGTGGAGTCGGCTTCGTTCAGGGCCGTTCTGGAGCATGCGCTCAGCGGGGCTGCCGGTGTACCGCGCGTCTTTCAAGCACTTCCCGAGGGTGCTGCTTGGTTAGCGCTGGCCTCCGCTGGGGATGTCTGCAACCAGGCGAGACAGGTCAGGCCAAACAAGGTTCATCATTCTGGCCGTCCACACTGTACAGCTGAGCTTCCACAGTCGCAGAATCACTGTCACTGTCATCCCGTTGCTCACTGATTTGCTCAAGCGGGCACCAGTAACGTCTCCATTGTGAGACTTGTTGTTACTGGTTTGGGCGTATTGAAAATGCCACGGGGAGCTTGCCAGGCTCTGCAAGGATGCGGGCAGGATGCTCTCAGTAGCTTGCTGGGCTCTCCGAGAGGAACGCAGGAATCGAACCCGAGTTGGCCGCATGCTAGGAAAACACCCTACCCACGGTGCTATCGCTCCAGCCTAGTGAAAGAAATTTTTTTCTTTCCTTTTACTTTTTTTTCTCGTTTCCTTCCTCCCTCCCTCCTTTTCTTTCTCTCTCCTTCCTTCCTTTCTTCCTCCCTTCTTTCTTTCTTTTTCTTTTTTTATCATCTCTTCTTCCTCCCTTCTTTCCTTCCTTCCTTTCTTCCCCCTTCCTTCCCTCCCTCCCTCCCCACGCAGCTGTGCTCAGGGCTTCCCTCTGGTCCTCTGCCAGGGATCATTCCTGATGGCTCCAGGGACCACACAGGGTGCCAGAGATTGAACCCAGGTTGTGGGCGTGCAGGGCAAGTGCCCTACCCACTGTACTATCCCCTCTGGACCCAGAGCGAGAGTTTAACGGGGGTCTCCAGGTCCTGTTTCAGCCGCTCTGCTCCCGGGAGGCAGTTTTTAATTTCCCCTAAGTGCTCCCGAAGGCAGATCGCTAGGGATCTCGCGCCGCCCCTCCACACCATTTCATTTTCTTTCTCCGGGGAGGGGGTGGGCCCCACTCAGCGGTCTTCAGGGCTTACTCCTGGCTCTGCGCCTAGGAGTGGAGCACTTCCCCAGGGTCTCGGGGGACCCCCTGGGCGCAGGGGTGCTCCCAGCCTGAATGGGCTGTGCAGGGCCAGGGCCTTCACCCCGCGGACCGCCCCTCAGCACGGCTCATAGAAGTTAAAAATTAAGGGTCCCAGAGAGCGAGACCCCCAACATCCGGCGGCGGACCTGCAGTCCCCGGGCTGGGGGGAGCACCGAGAGGCGGGTGCAGGAAGGGCCGTCGGGGTGAGGCAGCGGGGGTGGGGGGGTCGCGTCTGTGCTCCAGGTCCGGTGCGCAGGACCCCCTGCACCCGTCCCGGTGCGCCTGAGAAAGTTGGCGGCGGGCGCGCGTCCCGCTGCTCGCCGTTGGCGTCCCGTCGCCATGGAGACGGGCCGCACCACCGTCCCCGAGGGGGCGTCCGGCACGGTCCCTGCGGGCCCAGGGCGGCGCACCGCGCGGGGGCCCGTCTGGGGGCGTCCCGGGCTCCGTGGGGCTGGGGGCTGCCCGCCGCCGAGGAGGCGTTGCCGGGGGCTCGGCGGCCCCGCCGTCGGGGAACCCGGCGCCGCGCGCCCACCCCCGGGCCCGCGTGGTGCGGCCGAGGGGCGCGGCCGGCGCCGCCCAGCTCCCCCGGCAGCCCGAGGCCGCCGGACCCCCGCGATGCCCGCCGCCCAGAGCCCCCGGGAGCAGCCCAAGCCCTGGAAGAAGCCCCCGCCGCCGCGCCGCACCGTCAGCCAGATCTGCCCGCCGCCGCGGAGACCCCTGACCGTGGCCGACATCCGGCCGGGCATGGAGAACGAGCGGCTGGGGGTCGTGCGGGACTCGATGCTGCAGAACCCGCTCATCGTCAAGGTGAGACCCCCGCCCCTCGGGCGAGCGCGGCTCTCCGGGACGGACCAGGGTGGGCCGCGCTCCGGGGCTGCCCCTGCGCCCGTCCGGTCCCCGGCCCCGGCCCCGCGCCCACCCAGCCCCCCACCCCGAGGAGCAGACTCGAAGGCGGCCTGCGGGGGGTCCGCTGAGAAACCCTCCGGGACCCCGGAGCCCCCCGCGAGGGCAGGCGCGGCGGCTGCGGGTCCACCGCGCGCCGCTGGGGGGCAGCGTCCCCCCAGAAATGCGGCCACGGCGCTGGGATTCGCCGCACCCCGCGCCCCTCCCCTCGGCCCCGTCCCCTGCGCGCCCCCCAGCGCGAAGAGCGCCTTCACGTAGTTCTCCGGGGGTCACGCTGCAGATGCGCGGGCTTCCTGCGGGCCGCGCTCAGGGGCCACTCCGGGCGGGGGGCTCACGGGGTGCCGGACGCGACCCCCGCGTGGCCCCACCCCCCGTCACTTATCTCTTTCCTTCTCTTTTCTTTTGGGGGGGGCACACCGAGACGCTCGGGGCTCACTCCCGGCTCCGTGCTCAGGGATCACTCCTGGCGGTGCCCGGGACCATGCGGGGTGTCGGGGATCGAACCCGGGTCCCCCGCAAGAAGGCACCGCTGTTCTCTCTCCCCCCAGCGGGTTCCGCCGACGGTGGGCTTCACCCTTCCGGGGTCGGGGAGGCATCGAAGCCCCTTTCGAACAGAGGCGCAGGAGGGTGGGCTCGGCTCGCGCGCGCCGCACACGCACACCTGTCGCCGCGCGTGGCACTCACAGCGGCCGCGCCCGCACGCGTCTCCGGCCCCGCGTGGCTTTGTTTGGGGCCGCACCGCGCCGTGCACGGGGGGCGGCGCCGGGCCCGCGGGGGTCGAGGGCGCAAACGCCCCAACTCCCGTTTCTCCGCCCGCCTGCTCCCGCCGGCGGCCGCTGGGTGGCGCTAGCGGACAGTTCCCGCGGGCTTGGCCCCCCGCGCCCTGCCTGCGCCTGGGTCCGGGCGGACGCCCACGTGGGCCGGGGTGGTCACAGGCACGTGGAGAGGGGCTAGGGAAGAGGAGGGCCAGCGCCTTCCCGCCCGCGCGGCCCCGCGGCCGTGTTGCGGGGTCCCGAGTCTCCCTGGGCTCGTCTGCAGGGCTGGGCGCCCTCCGTGGCAGGCTGAGTACGGGGTGCCCGCCGCCTGGGGGTTCCTCCCTCCTCCCCTTCCCTCCCCCTTCCTTCCTTCCTTCCCCCCTCCTTCCCTTCCTTCCCCCCTTCTTCCCTTCCTTCCCTCCCTTCCTTATTCTCTTCCTTTCCTTCCTCCCCTCTTTCCCTCTGTGCTTTTCTCTTTCCCTCCTCCCTTTTCTTTTCCTTCCTTCCTTCCTTCCTTCCTTCCTTCCTTCCTTCCTTCCTTCCTTCCTTCCTTCCTTCCTTCCTTCCTTCCTCCCTCCCTCCCTCCCTCCTTCCTTCCTTCCTTTCCTCCTTCCTTCCTTCCTCCCTCCCTCCTTCCTCCTTCCTTCCTTTTTTCCTTCCTCCTTCCTTCCTTCCTTCCTCCCTCCTCCCTTCCTCCCTCCTTCCTTCCTTCCTCCTTCCTTCTTTCCTTCCTTCCTTCCTTCCTTCCCTCCTCCTTCCTTCCTTCCTTCCTTCCTTCCCTCCTTTCTCCTTCCTTCCTTCCTTCCTTCCTCCCTTCCTCCCTCCTCCCTTCCTCCCTCCCTCCTTCCTTCCTCCTTCCTTCTTTCTTCCTCCTTCCTTCCTTCCGTCCCTCTTCCTTCCTTCCTTCCTTCCGTCCTTCCTTCCTTCCTTCCTTCCTTCCTTCCTTCCTTCCTTCCCTCCTTTCTCCTTCCTTCCTTCCTTCCTTTCTTCCTTCCTTCTTCCTTCCTTCCTTCTTCCTTCCTCCTTCCTTCCTTTCTTCCTTCCTTCCTCCTTCCCTCCCTTTCTTCCTTCCTTCCTTCCTTTCTGGCCACATCCATTACTGCTCGGGGCTACTCCTGGTCAGTGCTGAGAGCTGGGGACAGGGCTTGGGCCTCGTGGGTGCAGAGACTGTGTCCAGTGCCGTATGGTGTCTTTGGGGTGTGGGGTTTACGCTACAAGTTTGTCTGACTCGAAACCCGCCCGTGGCCTGGGGACTGGGTGTCGCTCAGGCCTTAGAAATGCTCCTTCCAGGGCTGGAGCGACAGCACAGCGGGGAGGGCGTTTGCCTGGCACGCGGCCAACCCGGGTTCGATTCCCAGCATCCCATAGGGTCCCCCAAGCACCACCAGGAGTGATTCCTGAGTGCAGAGCCAGGAGCCACCCCTGAGTATTGAGTACTGCTGGGTGTGACCCCCCCTCCCAGAAAGAAATGCTGGTTCCTTGGGCCGGGGTGGGGTTGGGGGGCGGCCGCCCTCTGAGGCGGCAGGAACAGGATTAGGCTTTGGGGTCTAAGATAGAGGCAGGCACTGGCCTGAAGGGGCCGGCTCCTCTGCACGCCCCTGGGAGCACTGTGAGCGCTCACACCTGCGTGTCCTGTGCGGTGCCAGGCGGGCCCCTCCCCCGTGACTCCCAGGAAGGAGCAGAGGAGCGCGCAGCCTGCTCCCGCCCGCCCCGGCTCGTCTCCTCCCGTCGGATCAGCGTGCGGGAGCCTTCAAGGCCCGTCACGGGGCTGTCACCGCGCAGCCTTCCCACCTGTCAGTACAATTACCGGCGGCGGCGCGGGGCTTGCTCGGCTGACAGCCCGTCTTGTCGCCCGGAGAGGCAGCGCCACGCCCGGGCGAGATGCAGAGCCCCGCACGCGCCTCGAAAGCACCGGTTTCTCCATAATTTATTGCTGACTTTGTTTCTCTGTGGGGGCTTATGTCACAAGTAAGCCGTGCATGCATTCTGAACTAGAGCTGCGCTCCCGCGAGGGCACACCGGCCGTGCCCAGCGCTTACTCCTGGCTCTGCCCTCAGGACTCACTCCTGGCAACCTCGGGGGACCCCATGGGGTGCCGGGGATCGAACCCGGGTTGGCTGCACGCAAGGCAAGCACCCTACCCGCTGTGCTCTCTGGCCTCTGTGTTTTGGTTCTGGTTTTGGCTGTCTGGGCCACGCCCGGTGGTGCTTGGCGGTTACTCTGGGCTCCTGGAGCACTCAGAATTGACTCCTGCAAGTGCTCAGGGGAGCGTATGGGATGCCAGGGGTCGAACCCGGATGGGCTGCGTGCGAGGAAAACGCCCTTGAGGCCCCCAGCAGTCATACTCAAGTCACACTCGGTCTTCCGGCCCCAAGCACAGTTGGTTAACAATCGACAGCCGGCCCGAGCCCGCGGGGAGGCGCTGCCCACGGCTCCTGCTCAGACCCGCCCGCTGCCCACACGCGCTGGACACCTGCTCCGGGCCCGGGAACAGCCCCAAGCCCGGGCTTAGAACTCAGCCACTCTTGCAAGATCCAAATGTCCAGCCAGTAAGCATCTATGTTTGTGCATGTATGTGCGCATATGTTAAACATGTGTGTTGCCAAGTACACACCTGCATTAACCAAGCTCTCAGGCACTGGCTGTTGTTTTTTTTATTATTATTATTTACTTTGTTTCTTTTTTGGGGGTAGGGGTAGGGGGTTAGGGCTAGGTTGGGGGTTAGGGTTAGGTTCAGGGTTGGGTTAGGGTTAGGGTCAAGGTCAGGGTTAGGGTCAGGGTCAGGGTTAGGGTTAGGCTCAGGGTTGGGTTGGGTTAGGGTTAGGCTCAGGGTCAGGGTTAGGGTCAGGGTCAGGGTTGGGGTTAGGGTTAGGTCAGGGTCAGGGTTAGGGTTAGGTCAGGGTTGGGTTGGGTTGGGTTAGGGTTGGGTTAGGGTTCTTCCATTGTTTTTGGACCACACCTAGCAGCGGGGTCTGCGCCCGGCTCTGTGCTCACCCGGCGCCCCCTTAGGTGCTCAGGGCTCGTGCAGTGCCAGGATGGCCCGGGGGCTCCTCCCCGGAGCCTCGCCCGCAGCCTGAGGTCCTGTCTGGTGATAGAAGCTCTTCTTTGTTTTGGATTTTGTGTCTCACCCAGCGATGCGCAGGGGTTACTCCTGGCTCAGCCCTCAGAATTACTCCTGGCGGCACTCGGCGGACTATATGGATGCCGGGGATCGAACCCAGGTCGGGTCTGTGAGAGGCAAACGCCCTCCCCATTGTGCCATCGCTCTGGCCCAGTTATTTTAGTTCTGACACTCGCGTACACACAGCCCGTGCCCGTAGTTACTGCTGTGAATTTTAAGTGGCTGCCACGACCAGGCAGAGCCTGGCAAGCTCCCCGTGGCGTATTCGATATGCCAGAAACAGTAACAACTAGTCTCGCAATGGAGACATTACTGGTGCCCGCTCGAGCAAATCGATGAGCAGCTGGACGACGGTGCCACAGTGCCGTGACCAGGAAGGCTGTGGGCTGGCCGGAAGGACACTAGCAGGGCTCAGACTTCCTGGGGCCAGGGGTGGGCAGAGCCTGGGCCGGGGACGCAGACCGAGGCTAGGAGGACTGGGACGGGCCCAGCTCTCCGGGGCCCAGGAATGCTGGTCCCCTTTGACCCTAGGAGTCTGTCGGTTCCCCCCAAACCCTGTTCCTGGTCAGGAAACAGGTGGCTGCTGTTCGGGCCATCGTCATTATACCGCGAGGACGCGTTTATCCAGGGCCAGCGTGGTCCAACCCGAGGTGCCACTGAACGAGGCGGCCAGGCTCTGCGCCACTAGCAGCTACAGGGCTGTGACAAACCCTGACGCCGTGACAGGAGCAGAGGCAGGCGAGCACAGAGACGGCCGCAGACGGGCACGGGGCACCCACGCCCAGCAGGAGTGAGGAGCACCGCTCAGCGTTCCTGCCCAAGAGAACAGCTGGCTGCACGCATACGTCTACACTCAGTGATAAGGTCACGATCACTGCCATCCCGTTGTTCGTCGATGTACTCGAGCGGGCACCAGTAACGGCTCTAGCCCTGAGATTTTAGCAGCCTCTCCTTACTCGTCTTTCCCAACGATTGGAGGCTCTCTCAGGGTCAGGGGAATGAGGCCTGTCATTGTTTCTGTCTTTGGCATATCGAATACGCCACGGGGAGCTTGCCAGGCTCTGCCGTGCGGGCGGGATGCTCTCGGCAGCTTGCCGGGCTCTCCGAGATGGGTGTATATATCTGTGACTGACAAGGTAATAGGGGAATAAAAACCCAGGCTTCCACCCTAACGCCCTGGCTTGGCTGCCTGGTGGGTAGAGAGGGAAGTGCTTGTCTGGCCTCGTAGCCCTCTTCCCTCCCCCTCCCTCTCTCCCCCTCCCCCTCCCCCTCTCTCCCTCCCCCTCCCTCTCTCCCCCTCCCCCTCCCTCTCTCCCCCTCCCCCTCCCTCTCTCCCCCTCCCCCTCCCTCTCTCCCCCTCCCTCTCCCTCTCTCCCCCTCCCTCTCCCTCTCTCCCCCTCCCTCTCCCTCTCTCCCCCTCCCCCCTCCCTCTCTCCCCCTCCCTCTCCCTCTCTCCCTCCCTTTTCCCTCTTTCTTTCCCCCTCTCTCTTTTCCCTTTTTTCTGCTTTTCCTTTTCCCTCCGACATCAAAACCTCCTCTGTCCTGTGCCCCGTGACACCCCTGGGTAAGTGCTGAGCACGACAGTCGCCCCGGCCAGCCCCGTGGCCATGTGGGAACAGACCTGCTGGCTGTGGGCTTGGTGGCAGGGCCGCGGGGCCGCCTCGGGGGCGCCCGTGCCGCCTCCCGCTCTGTTCCTCGGGGCGCTCCGGCTTTGAGGCGGTAATGAAGACAGGCCTGGGGATTTGGCTTCTCTCGAGGAACCTGCCACCTGTCACCTTGCGGATGGTGTGACCGTGACCGGCAGGGCTGCTCCCCAGGGAGGGTCAGCCCGCCCCGCCACACTGCGCCGCGGGTCCCTGGGTGAGGCAGGCACGTTCCTGTCCCCGACAAGCCGCGCTTGCGTTCCTGCTGTTTGGCTTCTGGGTCTAACCCGCCGTGATCTTCCTCGCTGCTGGGGGCGCAGAGGGGTGTGGGGGGGCTGGCCGCAGGGCAGGTGCCTTCCCCGCCGTCCTCTCTCCACACAGCACGGCCTCGCCTAGTAACTCACCCTGCAGACACGTCTCAAAACCCCTTTCTTCTGGTCCTGGTCAGGGGTCTGCTAAAATGACTGATTCGAGGGACATTTATTTATTTATTTATTTATTTATTTATTTATTTATTTATTTATTTGCTTTTTGGGTCACACCTGGCTCTGCACAGGGGTTACTCCTGGCTCTGCACTCAGGAATTACCCCTGGCGGTGCTCAGGGGACCATATGGGATGCTGGGATTTGAACCCGGGTCGGCCGCGTGCAAGGCAAATGCCATACCCGCTGTGCTATCTCTCCAGCCCCCGGGACATTTATTTTTGTTTGGGGCCACACCCGGCAGTGCTCAGGGCTTACTTCTGGCTCTGTGCTCAGGGATCACTCCTGGTGGCAATTGGGGGACCACTCGGGGTGCTGGGGTCAAGCTGGGGCTCAGCGCGCGCAAGGCTGCTGCCTTCTCTGCCCTCTCTGGTGCCAAGGGGCCCGGGACAGGGGGCCCTGGGCAGGAGGCCTCAGAGCTGGCCGCTCTGTCGTGACCTTCCTCACTCATGACGTCGGGGCTCCAGCCGCCTCGCCACCGCCCAAGGCTGGAGAGGACCAATGTGTCAGGGGGACACCATCTTTATTGGGGCCCAACCCAGCTGGGCTCAGGGCTGGGGCGTTGCGGGGACCCAGCCGAGTTATGCATTAGCCCGCGGGGCACCTTCCCGGCCAGGCATGATCACCAGGAGAGACGATGGCCACCTAGAATGGGAGCAGGGGTCCCCATTCCCCGAGGGTCCCCGTCCCCGGTGGGTCCCCATCCCCATTGGGTCCCCATCCCCGGTGGGTCCCCATCCCCGGTGGGTCCCCGTCCCCGGCGGGTCCCCATCCCCGGTGGGTCCCCATCCCCGGTGGGTCCCCGTCCCCGGCGGGTCCCGCGCCTGGGTCTGCTCTGCTCTTCCTGGCCCTGTGTGGGGCAGTATTGGTGACACCCTGGGGAAGGAGTGGGACCAGCTCCTCAGGCTGGAAGCAGGTGCCGAGGGTCCGAGTGTCCGACGGTGACCTCCTCCTCCCCAGACGCCCACCGTGCCCAGACGCCCGGAGCGCGGGGGACGTGCAGGGGCCCCTGCGACCTGCACGGCGACGAGAGGTCGTGTCTGAGCTGTTTCTCTGCCCAGGGCTGCTGCAGCCCCCTCGGCCCCAGCCCCGCGGGATGCAGACCCCCGCCCTCCAGACGGTCCCTGAGTCTGCGGCCGCTCCTCTGGGCTTGTCTGTCTCCACCCTGACCCGCCTTGTGGTTTCAGAACCCGAAAAGCCTTCACGGTGGCCCCATGGCGAGGCCCGGCCAGTCCCCGGGGACGAGTGGCCGGCACAGGTGCTGGCTTCGGGCTCATCCAGCCCTCAGGACGCAGGTGCGGCTTCCATGCCCGGGGGGTGGGGCGCGGGTCTGGCAGCGGGTTCTCACGCCTGGGTCCCCCTCAGAGTCCAGGTGGGGTGGCCTGGCCATGAAGCCCCCCAGTCTGTCCTAGGGAAAAGGCAGCTGGGGCTGCAGGACAGGCTGCATCAAGGGGCGGTGAGGCCGGGGAGGAACTCGGCGTTTCAACCACTCGACCTGTGAGCACTGGAGGGGGGAGGGGCACAGCCTCACCCGGGCCCAGAGCGAGCGTCTGCCAGGCTCAGGCCAGGACAAAGGGCAGAGGCACCTGGACGAGGAGAGACTCAAGATGGAAGGTTTAGTAACTCGGGCCACACGCAGTGCTCAGGGTCCACTCCTGAGGGCTCAGAGACGCTCTGGGCGGCCGGAATCAAGCCCAGGTCTCCTGCCCCAGGCCAGGCCCGCCCCCCTCCCCTCCGCCCCGCTCCAGCCTCCTCGCAGGCCGGCCGGATTGTTGGAGGGGGATTTGACACGGATCAGAAAGGGTAAAAGAGAGAGCAAGCGAGAGAGAGAGAGAGAGAGAGAGAGAGAGAGAGCGAACGAGAGTGAGAGCGAGAGAAAGCGAGAGAGTGAGAGAGAGAGAGAGAGAGAGAGAGAGAAACTGGCAAGGTGGGAACAGAGTGGATCCAGTTTTGCGTGGCCTGGAGCTTATTAATTTCGAGGTTCCTTTAAGAAACACAGGGGAAAGGTCTACCTCTGCCCTCCCCCGTCATCCGTCCTGTCACTCATCATCCTGTCATCCCCTTACCACATACGCAGCCAGCCACATGCCCACCATCCACCCACCCATCCGCCGCCCACCTCCACCTCTGTCCATGTACCACCCGCCCGCCCGTGCAGCATTCACCCACATCCACCCACTCATCTCCCGTTCATCCTGTTACACCCCCGCACCATCCACTGTCCCTCCCTTTACCATCCGTCCACCCCTCCGTTCGCCAGCTACCATTCGTCCAGCCACCCAGCAACCTCCATCTGCCTCGTCATCCATCCGTGCATCACCCACCATGCCCATTAATCCACTCACCATCGCCCTTCCGTCACTCGTCCGTCACTCACCATCCAACACACACCATCCACCACCCTCCCTTCACCACTCACCCATCTGCCCACTCATCCTCCATCCAGCCATGTGTCTGCCGTCCGTCCACCTGCCATCCATCCAACAACCAACCGTCCATCCACCATCCATCCATCCATCCATCCATCCATCCACCTGCCATCCATCCACCTGCCATCCATCCATCCATCCGCCATCCATCCATCCACCATCCATCCATCCACCATGCATCCATCCATCCACCATGCATCCATCCACCATGCATCCACCATGCATCCACCATCCATCCACCATCCATCCATCTGCCATCCATCCATCTGCCATCCATCCACCTGCCATCCATCCACCATGCATCCATCCACCATCCATCCACCATGCATCCACCATCCATCCACCATCCATCCACCTGCCATCCATCCACCTGCCATCCATCCATCCATCCACCATCCATCCACCTGCCATCCATCCATCCTTCTGCCACTCATCCCTTTACCATCCACTTATCCACACACCATCCGCCCATCATCCACCACCCACCCACTGATATACCATCCATTCATCATCCATCCATGCACCCATCACCCATCACCCATCACCCATCAGTCCATCCACTCACTCCATCCACCATCCATCCATCATCCATCCATCTACCACCCATCCACCATCAATCCACCCACTCACACTCCATCATCCATCCAACATCCATCTATTCACAGTTCATCACCCACCCATTGTCCACCCACCCACCCGCTCACACCCCACCCATCAGCCACCCACCCACCCGCTCACACCCCACCCATCAGCCACCCACCCACCCGCTCACACCCCACCCATCAGCCACCCAGCCACCACGCGTGACACTCCCCCCGTGGACCAGGAGCCTCGGGCCCCAGGCTCCTCTGCACAGACACGGGCTGCGATGTCTCAGCAGACCCCTTGCTGCCTCTAACCCGGCCTCCGCGCTCCTCAGAGGCCCCCCAGCCCCCTCCGTCCCCCGGACCAGGAGCCCAGCCTCCATCTGCTCATTCTTCCACTTGCAAGACGCTGGGGGGCTGTTAGGCGCCCGGCCGAGCGTGGGGTCCTGCGGGCCCTGTGGCCGCACCTCCTGCCCTCAGGCAGCACGGGGGGGGCAGGCGCCGGTGACCCCCCCGGGCAGCAGCACTGGTGCCAGATGCGTGCACGGATGGGGACGACAGGACTTGGGAAGGACAGACGGACGCGGGGGCAGGATGCTGGGTTTGGGCCCGAGGCAGCGGCCCACCGTGGGGGCGCAGGCTGGGGGTCTCCGCACGCTGGTCCCCGCAGGCCGATGCCGCTGTGTCGGGCTGGCACCCATGTCATGCCGCCTCTTGCCCGCTGCAGCTCGACTGAGGGTCCGTCCCCAGGGCCGGGCGGCCCCCCCTGCCTCCACCTCTGTGGTCCTCCCTGGGCGGTGCTCCGTTGGCGCCAGGGCAGAGCCCAGAGCTCCGAGCCACGCGGGGGTGACGCGCGTGCCGTTTCCGAGAACCGCCTGCAAGCTGCCCGCTTCCCTGGCCGGCCCGCGCAGGGCTGCAGGCGGGCGGTGTGGCCTGGGTGGCTTCCAGACACGTGCGGCGCTGAGCCTCGGGTCAGCTGAGCTGCCGCCACCTGCCGGCCGGCCACCCACTGCCGGGCACCCAGCGGGCAGGCCCCACGCCGGCCCCTCAGGGCCTTTCCCCGAAACCCGCCGTGCCCGAGGGCCGGGTGCCCGACCGCCCGGCAGGGCCCAGGGCAGGCTGGGACGAGAGCCTGGGCCGTCCGCGTGCAGGAGGCCACCAAGGGCCCGTGTCCCGCACTGGCCCGCTCAGGTTCAGTGACCGCCCACGGGGTCGGGGCTGGGTCGGGTGCGTGGCGGGTGGCGGGAGGCCTGGTCCTGCGGCACCGAGGAGGCCCGTCTGTCCCGTCCACCCCACTGCGCTCTGCCCTCAAGAGGCTGGTGGGTCGGGGGTGGTGCGGCCACCCAGGCACACACCCCGAGCACCTCTGGGCGGAGCCTGGATCTGCAGGAGGAAGCTGCAGAAAAACGGCTAGACGAGGTGAGCACTGCAGCCTGAGCCCAGGGGGAGAGGGCCACTGGCCTCAGGGAGGGGGTCGGCTGTGCGGTGCTTAAGGGACTTGCAGCTCTGTTGAATGTTTTTCTTTTCTTTTTGGGGTCACACCCGGAGGCGCTCAGGGCTCACTCCTGGGGGAGCTCAGGGGCCACTGGGGATGTCGGGCATCGAACCTGGGTGGGCTGCCCGCAAGGCAGTTGCCACCCTCGCTGGGCTCCGGCTCCGGCCCCAGCTCTGTTTGATTTTCATGGCCACACCTGGTGGAGCTCGGAGGCTACTCCTGGCTCAGTGCTCGGAGGTGCTCCCGGTGGTGCTTGGGGGTCCACATGCGCCAGGGCCTCTGGCCTGCGCACACCAGCCCTCGAACCTACCCCTTACCGGGCACACCACCTGGCTCCGGAGGGGAGACAGGGTCCCCCAGGGAAGGAGCAGCTGGATTTGCCAGGGAAGATGGACGGTGTCACCCCAAAACCTGGGTCCGCGGGAGGGATCGAGGGCCCGGCTGGGCTGGCCGGGGTCCGGACCCTCCCGGGGGCTGCCTGGTCGGCTTCACTCTCTCAAAGGGAGGGTGTCCCCCCACCCCTGCACCCCCAGGCCCCCTCCCCTCCCGCCGCCCTAATCAGAGAGAGCAAATTGTTATCAGATTAGCGGCAGCATGAAAAGCGCATCCCCGCACCCGGGTACTTTGCATTTAGATGGGCCGGGCCGGGCCACACAATAGGCATCAAAGCCCGCCCGGCTCGGAGGGATTAATTTCCTTAACCAACAGCCCCCGCGGAGCCCCGCTCGTTACCCTGCCCGGCCGGTCTGCGTGTGGACGTGATTGAAGATTAGGCCACTTAGGGCCCTCGCTCGGGCCGAGCGCGGCCACTGCGCGGCCTCGCCCAGCCGCAGCACCCGGGGCCTGAGGTTCTAATTCTGCTTCATTTAAACTTCATCAACTTTTCCAATCAAGTGGAAGGATCCGAAATAGGCTCTGCGAGCAGAAAGGGCCTCATCCCTTTGTCAGATAATTTATTCCGGCTCCTCCGCGCCCCTCGCCGCTCCTTTCTCTCCCGAATTCTCCCCGCCACCCGCCTGCGCGGGGCTTTCTTCCCCCTCTCCTCAGCCGATGCTGAAAATGAGATTACAGTATTTAAATGACTATGATAATCAATCCAGGGACCCCGAGCTGAGATTGAGGTTAATTTTTCTTAGCAGAACAAAGAAGCGGGATGCCTTCGGGGACAGGCGGGGCGACCTGCGGTCCCTGTCCCCTCCCCCCGGCAGCCTCAGGAGTCTCCTCTTGTTCCTGACCAGGCTCCGGGTGTGATGCTCACTGCGGCAGCCCCTCAGAGAGCAGAAACATAATTTTGAGCTGATAAACAGCTAACAGGTCTTCAATCAACAACCTTAATAGCAGGGGAAAAAAAAAGTCGCTTATCGGCTATGAGGCGCGGAGCTAATGAGAGGGTGATCATTTCCCTTATTTATTTTCAGCATGTCCCATCCCCACCGTGTAGGGACTCATAATTCTCATAATTACAGCTGCGTGCCCCGCCCCCGTTTGGAAAGAAGGGGTCTGTCACTGAGGTGGGCTTCTTCCAGGCTTTGAAAGTTGAGATTTTTGTCATGTTTGGGCTAATTGGAAATAAGGTCACGATGCCATTGAAAACCGACACGAAAGTAACTTGTTCCGTCGCGGTCCCCAGAGCGTTCACAAGCTGGCCAGTCACCGCGGCGGGGGAGGGGAGGGGGGGCGGGCAGCGCCCACCCTGCGTTCTAAACAACGGGCTCCAGATAAGAATATTTCTTTCCTCCCTTTGCTACATTGTCAGAGCTGTTTTACATGCTGCCACCCGATGTTATCTTTTATTTGTGTCAGGAGAAGGGATTTGACAAGTTCAGTATACAACGTTCATTTGGCAAGGCAAATTTTTCATCCCA
Organism: Sorex araneus; assembly: GCF_027595985.1. Taxonomy (NCBI): domain Eukaryota; kingdom Metazoa; phylum Chordata; class Mammalia; order Eulipotyphla; family Soricidae; genus Sorex; species Sorex araneus. The sequence continues at coordinate 2,160,618 of NC_073302.1, read as the reverse complement.
ATTTTGAGTAGGAAAATGAAACTATCTTTCAACAGAACGAGCAACATCATTTTTGGACAAACCTATTATGAGACCGAGGCTGCAGAACTTTATTTCCTTGCAGGATCCTGAGCCACCGAATGCAATTTTTTTTTTTTTTTGTAAGAAAGCAGGATGGGTTTCTGCAGGAAGCCGGGCAGGGGGTGGGAACGCCACACTCCCGTCTTTCGAATATCCCTCTCCCCCACATAGTTCAGAGGCCGCATAGACGGCTCCTCCCTACCTTAGAGCGAGTTTGCTTTAGACTCTTCAGACTGGCCTGAGGTTTATCCGTACTCGAGAAGCACAATATTTCATCCCCACCGTTGTCTGAAGGAAACCCCCCACCAAAAAAAAAAAAAAAAAAGAAGGAACAAATTCTATTTGTGACGGGTACGGCCCCCACCCATTTGCTTCCTGTCACTGTTTATTTGCTGGTTGAGGGTTATTTGCTGGTGACATTTTTCTTTCTTAAAGCAAATATTGCCTCACCATGGGGAAATTAAAACTCCATTAGACATTGCCACTTGGTCGAGGCCGCGTAGGCAGTGGAGCTGCTGTTAATTGGTTTCCTCCTCAGGAATAATTCAGGGAGGGCAGAGGGAAAGGGAAAAGGAAGCGCAGGATCCAGCCCGTCATTTCTTAAGCGACTCCCTCTCCCTCTTCGTGAGCCGCCAGGAAGCGGTGGGCCGTGGAGGCACCGGGTGGGGCCCGGCCACCCACAGAGGGCGAGCAGGCGCCAGGCAGCCCTGGGGTACCCCCCGCAGAGGGCGAGCAGGCAGCCCTGGGGTACTATCGGGGTATTTTTACATACTTGTTTGGGGGTGGGGGTCACACCTGGCGAGGCTCAGGGAGCCCTCCTGGCACCAGTGGGGCACCAGGGTCGAACCCAGGTCTGCCGTGTGCAGGGCACGGGCCCTACCCGCTGGCTCTCTCCAGGCCCCCTCCACGGCTTTCATCAATAAACACTCTGCTGAACCCCCTCGGGGGGTAGTGTCTCCCCCACAGAGAGGGCGGGGGGGGGGCACAGAGAGGAGCGCGAGGCCCTCGGTCTGTCCGTCTGTCTGTCTGTCTGTCTGCCTGCCTGCCGGCCGCATCAGGCGGGCTGGGAGCCAGTGAGGGCCGGGGGCAGGTGGAGGGGCTTCAGGCGCCTGGGGAAGGCCCTGCTGGTCCTGGAGAGCAGCTGGGCGGGCCCTGGGGGCGGGGGAGGGCGGGCAGGCTGCAGGTGGGCATCTCTGCAGGAGGTGAGCTGGGCGGGGAGGGGCGGAGTGTGGGGAGCCGGCACAGGTTTGCCTCTAAATTTGGGGGGACGAGTGTGCCTTTGGGGGCTCACCTGGGGACCTCAGGGCTTCCTCCCCGCTCTGCGCTGAGGAATCACCCTGGTGGGGCTCGGGGACCCTGGGGGTGCCGGGGATTGAACCCGGGTCAGGACCCTGCAAGGCAGGCGCCCTCCCCGCTGCACCATCGCCCGGGCCGGCTCGGGTACGAGGTTCAGCTTTATCAGCACTGTGCTCCGGGAAGCTCCCTCGGCTTGTCTGCTCCTGCCCCACCCCACGGCCCCCCACGGCCCCCTGCTCCCCCTGCACCCTAGCCCCCTCTCTCCCTCACTGCCCCTCACCCACCCCTGCCCCCAGCTCCCCGGCTGCTCCTTGTGCCCTGTCTGCAGCCCCCCATTTCCGCTCTCTGGCCCTTTAAGACTCAGCTTAGGGGCTGCAGAGCCTGGGCAGCCCCTCCACCCCCAAACTAGAGCCAGCTGAGAAGTTTCTCCTCTGAAGGAGGGTCTTTGTCTCCGGGCACCTTGCCGGCCTCTTGAGATCTCCTTCCTATCTGCGCCCTCCCAGGCACTGCCCAGGGATCGGGGCCCCTCCCAGGACACTTGGCCCCGTGCCAGACAGTCCGGCGGGGCCAGCAGCCGCCACCGTGCTAGGGGATGTCTGGGGGTGCACATGGTGATGCAGGGGTCACGCTGGGCGGGACTGACCCGGGCGTGGTTTGCCTGATCCTCAGCCCTGCGGGGGGGCCCCCCTCCCTCCCCTGCAGTCAGTGTCTACGGGCCTCGGGCCTCGGGCCTCCCTGGGGCCACACCCGGCAGTGCTCAGGCTGACTCCCGGCTCTGTGCTCAGGGACCGCTCCCGGGACCCAGGATTCGAGCTGCGATGGCTGCTTGGGAGGCCAAACCCTTCGCCCCCGACCCTCTGTGCTGGCTCTCGGCCTGCGAGTGTGTCTCGGAACAACTGCGATCGGACCTGACCTTCTGCCACGGAGAAGAGGCAGTTTCCGATCTGAGTTCAAGCAAGGGAACTGCCTGTGAGCCACGCACAGCACCAGCCTCCTAGCAGCGGAATCGGGAGCCTGGACACATACAGGGCCAGGGCACAGGTCACCGTGACTGTCACGCAGAGGGAAAGGGGACTCACGGAGAGCCACGCTGGGCCTCCCTGAGATGCGGGCGGATTCCCAGATTCCTGCTCTTTGGGAGACCAAGAACTTATTATTATTATTATTATTTTTTGCTTTTTGGGTCACACCCGGCGATGCACAGGGGTCACTCCTGGCTCTGCACTCAGGAATTACTCCTGGTGGTGCTCAGGGAACCCTATGGGATGCTGGGAATCGAACCCGGGTCGGCCACGTGCAAGGCAAACGCCCTCCCCGCTGTGCTGTCGCTCCAGCCCCAACCAAGAACTTTCCATGTGGACATATTAATCATGTTAACCATATTAATCATATTAATCATGTTCAAGGCATCAGAAAAGCAGGGGAATAACCAGGCGGGAATTCTGAAAGTGAAAATGTAATATTGGAAATGAAAGTTCCCTGGCCCGGGCTTACCAGCAGAACCCAGGGAACGGAAGTGCAGTGAACTCAGGGTGACGCCAGTGGGGACGCGCCCCCCCCCGAGACGTGCGGAGGTGAGCACACAAGTGACTGCACCCGGGTACGACTCCCTCAAAGGCACCTGCTGTAGACTGAGCTCAGTGAGCCCGTCCAAGGCTTGAGAAACAAGAATCACAGTCATGAGTGTCAGAGTCGGATTACTAAGCACAAGCACCCCCCAAACCCCGGACAGCACCTTGAAATCAGAGGCCAGCGACACGCTCGTCCACGAGGAGCTCGTCCACGTCGCAGCCCGGGCTGCTCACTCGGACCCTCACGCTTTCCGGGAACGTCCGAGCAGGACAGAGCACAGGGGAGCGGGCGTGGGCGGGGCAGGGGCCGCCCGCCCGGAGGGAGCTCCCCTGGCAGTGCTCGGGCACTGTTATCCCAGGCACCACTCCTGGCACTGCCAGGGATGGAACCAGGGCCGGCGCCCGCACGGTACATATGGATGGTGGGACAGAGCCCGCGGGAGCCTGACGCAGACAAGACACACTTTCTCCCCAGACAGTGCTCTGCATGGGGGACACATGTCCCTGAGGATGGACCGAGCATGTGTGTGTCGTGTGTATGAATATGTGAGTGTGTGTGTAAGTGTGAATGTGTGTGATGTGTGTGAGTATGTGTGGTGTGTGAATATGTGTGTGAATGTGTATGTGTTAGTGTGCATGTACGTGCAAGTGTGTGAGTGAATATGTGAGTGTATGTGTGAATGTGTTAGTGTGTACGTGTAAGTGCATGAGTGTGTAAATGTGTATGTGTGTATGTGTTTGAGTGGGTGTGTGAATGTGTGTGAGTGTGAATGTATGTGTGAGTGTGTATGTGTGAGTGTGTATGTGTATGTGTGTATGAATGTGTGTGAGTGTGTGAATGTATGTGTGTATGTCTTGTGTGTGTATGTGAGTGTGAATGTATGTGTGAATGTATGTGTGTGTGAGTGTTTGAGTGTGTGTATGTGAGTGTGAGTGTGTGAGTGTGAGTGTGTGAGAATGTTTGAGTGTGTGTATGTGAGTGTGAATGTATGTGTGTATGTGAGTGTGTTTGTGTGTGAGTGTGTGAGTGTGAGTGTGTGTGAGTGTGTGAGTGTGAGTGTGTGAGTGTGTGTGAGTGTGTGTGTGTGTGAGTGGACTCTGTTGCTGAGACCCAATGGATACTGTCAGAGCAATGTTCCAAGCCCCCGAGCGCCTGTTTGCAGGGAGCAGGGGGGTGTGCTGGGGAGTGAGGGGTTTCCGCTCCACCTTTGGGTCTGAGCACAGGGGCAGCTGCCCCCTGCTGGTGACGCTGCCCACGGCCCCTGCCTGCCCGCAGCTCCCTGACACTCAGCCTGCCTGCCTGCCTCCTCCCTTCCTCCCTCCCCCCTCCTCCCTCCTTCTTCCCCTCTTCCCTCCCTCCCTCCTCCCTTCCTTGCCTACCAGGCTCTGGGCTCAGGGCTGGCCCCCTGCTGCCCCTTTGTCACCGCCTTGGTGGGCCGTGTGCAGGGATTGGGAGCCCTGATGAGGTGGTTGGGATGGGAGGGTTGGGTGAGCTCCTCAGCCCCTCGCCCCGGGACCCTCCCTCTAGCCCCTTCTCTTATTTTGTCTTTGCGTTACTCTTGACCACACCTGGCGGTGCTCAGGGCTGACTCCTGGCTCTGTGCTCGGGGGTCACTCCTGATGGGGTTTGAGGGGCTGATGTGATGCTGGGTCGGCCGCGTGCCAGGCGAGTGCCCACCCGCTGGCCCTGTGGGTCCGGCTGTCCCCTTTCTCTTTGGGGGGCTGCTGCGGATGGCGCCCAGGCATCGCCATCACTGAGCCGGGGCCGCCCTCCCCATTGATGCTCAGCCGAGCCCGGCCCCACGTGCGGACGTCCGGCGTCCGGTTGTCGGTAATCACAGCGTCTGGAATGTCTCGGAACCACACAGGAAATACAGGAGCTCTGAGCCCCTCAGGAGACCCCCAAACCCAGGGCCCCCACCGCATCTCCCGGTGTCCACGGCAGGCCCATCCCTCCGCCCGTCTCCCCGGCCACTTGGCCAGCTGGCCGCTGCTTCCTGTGGGGCGGCACTCGTGGGGGTGCAGGGGGCAGGACGGGGGTGCAGGGGGGAAGCCAGGCCCGTGACCCCCCCAGCCCCCTGCCCAGCCCCTATGCTCCCCCCCACGCCCAGTCCCCCCATTCTTTCTCACAGAGAGGGGGGTTTTGGTGGGGACCACCCCGGAGGTGCCGAGAGCTGCTCTTCGCTCTGTGCTCAGGAATCACTCCTGGTGGGGCTCTGGGGACCCCCTAGGGTGCTGGGCGCTGGGCACTGAACTGGGCTGGCCGCCTGAGCGCCGGCATCCTCCCCGCTGCCCTGTGGCCCCGGCCGGGGGTCTGTAGGGAGGGGGCCATCACGCAATTCTGCCGGGCCCCCGCTTGGCTCCACGAGTCCCACTCCCCACCAGGTCCCGGGCAGAGGCTCCGGGCACGTCACACACGCTTGTCTCACTCGCGCCGCTGGCCCACGCCCGTCACTGGCGACTGTGGTCACAGACTCTTCTGGAAAAGGCTGTACGTCTGCGCGGACATTGCGCCCGGCCGTCCCCTGGGCGAGGCGGAGCCCGTCCTGCAGCCGAGGAGGAGATACTCCGGCGACCCAGGACACCGACAGGGCGTGAGCTGCCCACGGCCAGCCCGCCCCACCTCCCCCCCACCCCGGCCCTGCACGTGGCCCCCGCCTGCCACCAGGCCGAGCACAGAGCCAGGAGCAGTGAAACACTGAAAGAGACACGGAGGGAAACTGCGAGCAGAGGCCGGAGCAGCGCGGGGAGGGCCTCCCCTTGATCGCGGGGGGCCTGGGCCTCAGCACCCCGCGGGGTGGAGCACTGTCACGGGGATTCCTGAGTGCAGAGCCAGGATTACCCCTGAGCATCGCCGGGTGTGACCTGAAGAAAAAAAAAAGGGGGCGACATGTGACCCTCGGGAAGCGTGTGGCTGACGGACAGGGCCTGGGGGTGCCGTGCGGCGGAGACCGGGGCTGGGCGCCGGCACAGCTGGGGGTCCGCGTGCTTTGAGGGCGGCTCGCTGGGACTCGCCTGCCTCTCGCCCGTCTGCACCCGGGGCGCAGCCCTGAGGGGCGGGAAGAGGGACGGGAGCGGAGAGCAAACTCAGCGTGTGGGGGACGGGGAACGCACCAGCGTCGTCACGGAGCCGAGAGCGGGGGGATGTGGAGTTTAGTGTGACTTTCACCACTACACGTTCATGCAGTTTAGTTTCAGTCATGGCTGTGTCTAACAGCGGCTGGCAGAGTTCCCGAGTATCACTGGGTTGGCCGGGTGGCGGATGGCGGGGCCCTGCCCGCCCACCCCCTTGTCTGCAGCTGGGGTTGGCGCCACCCGCCGACTATGAGGGGCCGGAGGCTCCCTCTTCACCGCGTGGGCTGGGGGGAGACGGGACCCCTTCTCACAAAGAACTCAAACAGGATGTGTCGTTCTGTCTTGTCCCCCACGCCCGGGTCCCACACTCCGTGGACGGACACAAAAGTGCAAGCCAGGTCCGTGGGGAGGTGCCCTTGTTACCCCCATTTTACAGACCCCGAAGTCCCAGTGCCGGCCACTGAGGTGGAGTCCAGTCTCCGGGGAGCAGCCACCACGGCCCCGGCCAGCCTGTCCCTGGACTAGGGCCTGAGGGTTGCAGAGTGACCAGCACGCGTTCCACAGGCCCTTCATTTGCTGCCGCCCGGTGGTTACTGAGGGCGGGAAGCTGGTCCTGGGGGTTCCGGGGGGGGGGTCCGAGCTTGGCACGGACCCTCGTGAGGGCTGAGCTGTCCAGCGAGTGTCCAGCAGCCTCACACGTCCTCCCGTGGCTGCTGTGTGCCCACAGCAGCCGCCGGCCACGGCTCCGCCTCCCTCTCTGCCGTCTGCGAAGAAAGACCACTTTCCCCTCGCCCGCCCCTTGCCTCCCCCTGCGCCCTGAATTCACAATCCCACGGTTGGTTGTCCCCAGACCCCCGCCCGCCCCTCTGTGAGCTGGCGCTTCCGGGGGAGGGGGGGAGGTGGGCGCCAGCCTCTCCGCAGCCCGGCTCACTGCGGGAGAGCTACATCGCGGCCAGCCGCCGGTGCTGAGTGACCGGGCGGCACGCACGGGGCCAGGATCACGGGTGCGGGTTTGAGCCTTTGAGCGCACAGTTGCTCCTCTGCTGCTACGCGGACAAGCTGGCCGTGGGCTGAGATCTGCACGCCGGGGGGCACAGAGGCAGATGAGCAGCGTTCACTTGGGGCGGACTCGGGCCTGTCCCTCCGGGTGCCCCAGGACGCACCGGGCTGGTCTCCTGAGACAGAGCCGGGAAGCGCCGAAGACCTTCGCCTCCCCCAGGGAGCCCCAGGCCTGCCGTGAGCAGTGAGGACCCGGGACACGTGACCCTGCTTCATGGGGACCCAGCGCTCCCGGAACCTCAGACCCGTGGGGCGGTGTCCTGGCAGCACCCACACCGGGGCGCCGGGCAGTTGATTTACCCACTCTCGCCCGCATAGAGGGGTCTGTGCCTCCGTGGGACTAGAACTGGCATGCGTGGGCCGGAGCCATAGCCCAGTGGGGAGGGTGTTTGCCTGGCATGCGACCAACCCGGGTTCAATCTGCAGCGTCCCATAGGGTTCCCCAGCCTGCCAGGAGTGATTCCTGAGCATCGCTGGGTGTGACCCAGAAAGCCAAAAGAGAGAAAGAAAGGAAGGAAGGAGGGAGGGAGGGAGGGAGGGAGGGAGGAAGGAAGGAGGGAGGAAGGAAGGAAGGAAGGAAGAAAGGAAGGAAGGAAGGAAGGAAGGAAGGAAGGAAGGAAGGAAGGAAGGAAGGGAGGGAGGGAGGGAGGGAGGGAGGGAGGGAGGAGGGAAGGGAGGGAGGGAGGGAGGAAGGGAGGAGGGAAGGGAGGGAGGGAGGGAGGAAGGGAGGAGGGAAGGGAGGGAGGAAGGAAGGAAGGAAGGAAGGAAGGAAGGAAGGAAGGGAGGAAGGGAGGGAGGGAGGGAGGAGGGAAGGGAGGGAGGGAGGGAGGAAGGGAGGAGGGAAGGGAGGGAGGGAGGGAGGGAGGAAGGGAGGAGGGAAGGAAGGAAGGAAGGAAGGAAGGAAGGAAGGAAGGAAGGAAGGAAGGAAAGAGGGAGGAAGGGAGGAAGGGAGGGAGGAAGGGAGGAAGGAAGGAAGGAAGGAAGGAAGGAAGGAAGGAAGGAAGGAAGGAAGGAAGGAAGGAAGGAAGGAAGGAAGGAAGGAGGGAAGGAAGGGCAGACGAACATGTGTTACAGCTTGTCTTCGTCTTTCCCTTTTTCCCCTTTGGTTTTGGACCACACGTGGCAGTGCTCAGGAGTCACTCCTGGGGTGCTTGGTGGGCGCTGTGGGTGCCGGCATCTACGCGGGTCAGCCGTGTGCAAGGCAAACGCCCTGGCTGCTGTCAAAGATCACTCTTGGTGGTACCCAGGGCTCACTCCTGGCGGTGCTCAGGGGACCATATGGGATGGCGGGGATTGGACCCGGACTGGCCGTGTGCCAGGCAAGCTCCGGCCGGCTGTGTCATCGCTGCGCCCCACGTCCTGAACACCCTGCGGAGACCGTTGTGGGTCCTCCAGCAGCCCCCAGGTTCTGTTCCCGTGGGCACCCGCGTCCTTGCTGGCCCGTCGCTGGCGGCTCCACTTCCCTGCGTGAATGAATCACCAGCTCACGGTGGCCCCACGCAGCCGGGAGCCCGTCAGGACGGGAGGAACCTGAGGGCCCGGATGCACAGCCCACGGCGCAAGGCCCGATCCGTGGCCCTGGCCGGACGCGAGAGAACCGAGCGTAACTGCCGTGGAACTAGGCCCGCGTCCCCCGTGGGCCAGGTGGTCGTCCCAGAGGGCAGGACACGCCCACCCGGGTCCTCGTCTGCTCCCAGCAGCTGGGCTTCCCGTACCCGTGCCAGGGCGCAGCGGGGCCCCCCACACCGGCCCACCTGGGCTTTCTCCTGATTCCGTCTCCCTCCACTGACTGACTGTCCACCAGCCATCCCCGAGTCTCGCGCGGCCGCCCAGGGCAGCTGGGTGGTCACTGTGTGTGTGGCGGGGAGGCTGGGCCTCGGTGCCCTGCCTGGCCCCTCGCCGGGTTCTGCTGTGGAG